>NW_006289813.1:9826591-9839835 GCF_000327345.1 Myotis davidii | reverse complement strand
TCCTGCTGCCCTCTCACCGTGCGTTGTTGGAACACCACATTCTGACTTCTCATCACACCATGTATTCTTCAAAGCTTCTAAGACTTCTCTTCCCGATCACTTCCTGGTGTTCCTGAGGAGGCCTCCAGACACCCGCCTGCAGTCCTTTCCCATCACACCTAGGCCTGACAGGTAACCCCCGTTTCTGGGGTCAGATGAGATGGCATGCCAGGCCATGGCTCCTCTCCCCCCTGAAAATAAAGATTTGTGTTTTCAGCCATAGCTCTTCTTGCTATGCAGCCTTTCAAAAGCACATTGTTTTTTATTCTCCAAATACCCCGAGACATGGGTCACTGTCATTGACCAAGGTCACGGAGGGATTTGCCAGGCAATGGGAGCTGAAAGGACTTACCCCAAATCACCAGTGTATGTGTAGATGCCGCAGTAGCAGCCTGTCCCCTGCACTGCATCGTGCTCCCAGAATAAGCATTTCTGTTGAGTTTTCTTGCCTTTCTACTCCTCACGTGGGGCTGGCTCTTTTCCAGCCTATAAGGCTCTTTCTCCTCTGCCCTGCTGTTCATCCTTCTGTAATAAAAAAATAAAACAGGAACCGACTGCGCGCATGCCTTGGTGTAGCTTTGCTTGTAGTCTTATTTTATAACATCTTTGCTGTGGGCACTGTAATTGCAGAGGCACTTACTACCTCCCGTTTATAACTATTATTAATTTAAGATCTACATGCTAAGTGTGAGCAAGGAATGGCCCAGATCATTATCAATATTCTAACACCCACAGAAAAATTAGTCAGGCACCTCCAGCTATCAATCTTCGGCTCGGGGAGATATTTGTTGCTGGCAAAGATGATCCTGATGTAATGGAAGCATTTAATGTAGAAAATGTTGTTCTATTTCTCTTCCTGATAGTGCCAGACAACTAGGGCGTCCAGGTGGGAGAGAGGCGCTCCAGGAGAAGGCTGCCCACGGAAAGCAATCTGTTTGTGAGGCTGATCAATATGAAGACTAACTTAACCAGGTAGAAGACTTATCAATCTTCTTATTGATCAGTTCAGCAAACATATTAGTGTGCTGGTGTGGCCTTCCAGGGCTGCCGGGCAGCGCTTCATCAGGTCTACGGCAGATGAGCTATCTCTGACGTCGGCCCTGGGACCTCTTGCTTACAGTCCAGGTGCTCCTGGAAAAGGTCACCTCTCTCCTCTTCCTGTGCACGGCTGTCCCCAGAGAAGGGGCTCAATGGAGACATTGAGATGGGATTACATAGTTGGCCACGATGAGCTGAACGCAGACTTAATCAACAAGCTCTTGTTTGTTAAGCATTCCTGTGACTCTTAATTTGAAAAGTAAAAGCCCAAAGCATAGCGCGAGCTTTTGTTTGTTGGACATTTAGTGAAAGCTCAAAGAACATGATTCTAAGGCTCCCCATTAGTGGGAGACCCAGCTGCGGTCATTCAGTGGCCCTCACACCTGAGTGCCGAGAGCAGGTTAATGCTCAGCTCAGAATCTGCGCAAACATGTTCAGGTTTCATCTTTTAGCAAAAGCTGGGCTTTGAAATTTTTTGGACAAGTGTCAAATACTTTATTTGGAATCACTGGCATGAAGTAATAGAGAGGTTTTGAAGTGATATTTATGTAACTTTAAAGCATTTTATTTATTCACTCAGTAAATATTTATTGCATGTACAATTCAGTGCTGACCTCAGACCCGTCTGTTCAGTGCTGACCCGTGGTGGGGAGGTGGGAGGATGGGAAGAATCAGGTGACATCATCGCCAGGAGCTCTGTTCTAACTGGGGCACTAAGGAAATGGCAAATCCTCAGCTTAATTATTCACAATTAATATTATCTGCAACTTGAGCAATTTTATTATAAAACTAAATTCTCTTCCTAGCTAATTCCATAATTGTTCACCTCATTGCATAAAGGATGACTACTTGGCCCGAGATCAGTTGCCTCTCACTTCCCTTCAGAACCTTTGGAGATGAAGTTCCGTTCCAGGGGGACTCAGACACACTCACCTCTTAATGTATTAGGACAGGATAAAGGCACAGCGGCTCTTTCAGAGCAAAACGTGCTGAGCCATGAGGGGAAAAGAAAAGTGGTCGATTTCTCAGAGGAGCTCTTGTGTGGTCCCTCAGGAATTCCTGTGAGGATCCTGGAGAGAAGAGTCAAGTGCCAGAGGATGTGATGCTGAGGAGGGGACTCCAGTGGGGACAGGACAGCAATGTGTGGTAATTACTTTTAGATCTCCTGTAATTTTATAGGCTTATGCAAATGAGCAGATCATCTATTGGTTAATTCCTTCAAAGTATTTCTGAAAAGCTTCACATTTTGCCAAGAATTGGGGTTAAAAGATGAAACTACATGTTCTCTGCCTTCAAGGAATGCAGCGTCTAGACAGAGAGTAGGCAGGTGCTGCCATGCCCATGGAGGAACTGCGTTTCTGGTGTGTGGCTGCTCCTCTGCCTGGGTAGGTGAAGGGACCATAAAACTCTTACCCTGTAGCACGTTTCCTTCTGGGGGATATGACTTTAATGGCTTCCAGTGGCTTCCTTCCTTTTTTCTCTCCTTCCCTCACTCACTATTTGCTGAGCACAACGGAAATTCTAGAGAGGAAGCAAACACAGGGAAATAAAGACAGAGGGACCGGGTTTCTGGGAGAGCCTGATCTGCTGGGCTAGAGAGTCAATATTTAGGATCCAAACAGTGGTGGTTGAAAAGCAGAGCAGCAATCACCCTTCTTCTAGAGAAAGGGAAATGCAGGCTGATAACTCATGTCGGACTTAGGAAGATCTACCTCGTGAAGTGCACAGCTCCATAGGGAGATGGAGTTAGGGCAGACAAATTAAGCTTGGGTTGTCACACTGAAAGGAATGACCTTTATGATTCTTTCTGAGCCTGAGAGATTATGAGACTGTTAAATGATGGATGGAAAAAGTCAAATGTTACCCAAAAGCCTGTTTATATTGTGGATACCAGCAATGTCGTGAAGGTCAAAGGTTTAGAAATACCATCTCCAAGCTACTTCTCACTGAGATACGGAACTTAACAAAATGTTTGTCTAAAGCTCAGGAGATGTATTTCTGTCTTTTCTAGGGAGGGAGACACCTCCCACTGCAGACACCATCCACTGCAGTCAGTACTTTTCTGAGCTGTGATGGTGTCGTGCACTGAACCTTCCCTCCTCCTCCCCTCTCATCCCCTTTGGGGTCAACCTCACACACTGATTGAATACCTAACTGTGCTGAAGGGGTAGCTCCTGACCATGGAACAGGGTTTCTCTCTTTGCTCAGAGTTAATTGGCCATAAGGGGCCCAGGTCTCTATCCTGGTCTCATTAGCAGCAAGTTTTAACTAAATGGCCTAACTGACCCACATCCAGAGCCACCATCCTCATCAAATGGGCAGATGAAAGGTACCTACCCATTCGTCGTTCATTAACATTTACCTCATGATGGCCAGAACTCTGGGGGCCGCTGATCTGAGGGGAAAGGGCTGGGAAGCTTCTAGTTCCCGCCAATCTGGCACCTGCATCTGTGTGATGAGCCCATGGTGCTCCAGGAGGGAATTTACAGGGCAAGTAAAAACCAAACAATGGAAAGTCACTTGGCTGACACAGTGCCATGGGTGAAAGACAGGGCGCAACCCCACAAACATTAACTGAGAGGAAACAATGAAGGCTGACTCACAGGGCCTGTCAGGACACAGGACGCTCTCTTCCGGAGCATGTGTGGGTGACGGGGAGGGGCTGAACAGCACGCGCCCCATTGAGGAAGAGCTGGATTTGCATCAATGGGACAAGAGTGTCTCCCTTCCTTCCTTCCTTCCTTCCTTCCTTCCTTCCTTCCTTCCTTCCTTCCTTCCTTCCTTCCTTCCTTCCCTCCTTCCTCCCTTCCTTCCCTCCTTCTCTCACTCACTATTTGCTGAGCACAATGGAAGTGCTAGAGAGGAAGCAAACACAGGAAGATGAAACCAGAGGGGCCAGGTTTCTGAGAAAGCCTGATCTGCTGGTCTAGGGAGTCAATATTTAGGAACCGAGTTTGGGTGCTTTGGGTTCCTGCACAATGTGTCTGTATGTCCTCAACAGTTCTGTCTGCATTGAGTCACGAGTTTCTCACCTGTGGGCTTAATTCAGGTGAGTCTCATGCCTCCCCAGCTGTGTACTGAGAATGTGGATCTAAGGATGCATCCTGAAAAAAAGCAGATAATTATCATATACCTGAAAGAGCCAAGGTATGTGAAATAAGTTGTTCTTATTTATATGTCCCTCACCTAGCGAAAAAAAAAAGGTAAAATTACAAACACCCACAAGTGGTAAGGAACCTGAGGAACTGTCTCAAACTGGGCTCCTTAAAAACCCACCCCAAAGGGGGAGTTGTGTGTGGTGCTGGCTGGGGAGAGCTGGGAAGAGGCATTGGCGGGGAGGTGAGGAGGTGAGGAGGTGAGGAGGCAGGCCTGTGCAGGGAGAAGACAGTCTGCATGTGGTTGAGCTGAGGTATCAGCTGGTTCTAGAGCAGGTGGATACACAGAGCTGTCCAAGGGGCTGGTGGTGGTCTTCTGTCAGGGCCAAGTTACTGCCGCCCCTGGGAAGGGGTGTGAACCAGGGTAAGGTGACTCTCTGGGCTTTTAGCAGGTGACATTCCCATCACCCCAAGGGCAGGGGTGCTTGAGCCCTGAAGAGGGCATCCAGGTGGAGGATCACAGGATCCAGGGCAGGGATCACTTAGTCCAATATCCAAACCCATGAAGGAGACCCCTGCACCACACCTCTGACAGATGCTATCCTGACTTCTGTTAGAGACTTTCCAGTCCCCATGGCAAGTCAGTTTATGCTGGTTAGCCTAGTTGTGGAACTTTTAGACATGTCTTCCCTTTATTCAGCAAAATATGTCCTTCTAGAACTTTCACCTATTACTGATATAGGCGCAAGGGAAGGGGGTGGTAACAATCACCTGATGGTCCTATCTCTGTCATAGAATAAGACTATTTCTTCTTTCCAGTCACAGCTCTTTGAATAACCAGTGAGAGTTATCATGTCACTTTATGAACCGACTTTTCCTCAATTGAGTACGTAGCTACAGCATCGACAGAGCATAACAACAGGAATGATTAAAGATGAAAAGAGAAAAGATCTTTAGAGAAATCCTGAAAGTCATCTAATCCAGGAAATGGAAAGGTTAGGGGCTTTGAGGAGAAAGAGAAAATGGTGGTCAGAACAGGGCTTTGGTCCAGCAGGCAATCCTTTTATCGGGGTGCTAAGTTTCTGACCCAAATGATGCCTGCTTGATGTGAGGATGGACCACATCCTGCCCTGGATCTACACTAGGTTCACCTTGCAGATGCTTTCCAGATGCTACTTTGATGGAATTTTAGTCCCACCTGCATCAACCTTTGGTCATGTTTATATCATTCCCTTTTGTGGTACCCAAAGGGAATGATATAACTGGACTCAACAATACTACTTCTGGGAGTTTGTGTGCTGTCACACTACAAAGCAGATATTCTGGGTGGACAAAAACCTGTGACCTTCCATAAACCTAAAAACTCAAACAAACAAACAAACAAAATATTGGTCCTCCCTCTCCCTCACCACTGACTTCCATGCCTTCTTTCTATCACGTTGTTGCCTCTGTAAGTCAAGGCACCATCTTTTCTTTTAAATCATGAGAACAACCCCTTAACTATACTTTTTGTTTTCATACCAATCCCGGATCTCCTCTGCACACTTAAAAACATGTGTCTGACCATGGTGCCCTCCTGCTCATGTCTCTGCTGCTTTCTTATTCCAAAACTGGATAAAGTCAATTTTCCTGCTGTGTCAGGCAAGCATGTGAGGCTTGATCACTGCTCCCACTGCAGTCTCCGCTGTGACACTCTGGCCCACCTGTTATGTTCTGGAAAAGCTGTGCCCCACCTCACCAGCAGTGCCCATTCTTCCCACCTTGTGCCACGGAGAACTCCTTCCCAACTCCAGCATTGACCTTTGGCAAAGCTCCCTGGAGCTGCTCTCTAGACCATCTCCCTCACCCACTGCCACACCCCATCCGTGTCATCCTTGGCACTCAGCACAGGACCCTTGTGTCTTGGTTGGTTACTCCTTGTGTGTGTTCTCTAGCTCTCTCACTAGGATCTAAATTTCCCAGGGGCAGAGTTTGCCTGTTTTAACTATTAAATATTCAATGATCTGCACGGTGAATGGAACCTACCAGACAATTAGAAACTCTTTACTAAAACAATGTTCAAACGTGCAAAGTAAGCGCACAATTATAATGACAAGTGCAATGAAGGCGCCTGAGCTTATCAGAAAGTGTGTCAAACACTCATGCTTAAGTTCTTGAAGTTAGCTGCTTACTTACATATGCTAAAAAAAAGTCCATTTTCAACATGTTAACCCAAGCCCTTGGCAACATATTTTCCATATTTCCCAGAAACCCTTGCAAACTTTGTTCATGTTTTTCCTCCTTAAGAAGGTAAACTTGCCTTTGTTCTCATCTATCTGTTCCCCTTATACTGTCAATAAGCTGCTTGACATAGACTCATGAGAACAATCACACCTTCATTCTGCAATCCTCTCTCGAGCCATTGCTAACACAACCAATCTAAAGAACTCTTGCATGTTTTCTGTGGAGCTAACAGTGTTATAGGTGTATGACTCTCCAACACCCTCAGGGACTCTGGCTTCCTCAACAGAGTCTCCAGAGATAAAATGTTCCTGGTGGAGCAGTCACATCAGGTGAGGGAGGCCCCTGGAGAGAGTGATCTGCCCACAGGACCTGCACAATTGAGGAGGTTGCCAAAACTTTGCCTTTCACTTTGGCTAAGACAACAAATGAGTTGTAACTCTTCAGCCCAAGTAATTAGGGCTTGAGATTTCTTTTAGCCAATTGAGGGGTAATTTAAGCCCTTGCTACTGCTTCATGCTGCCCCTGGATTAACTTCACAATCCCCTCCTCATTTTAGTATTTTAATATCTGATGAATTCTTCCATACAGTTTCTGCTCTGCCAGATAATTCAGCAAGTGTTTCAAAGACCAAAACAGGGTAAAACCATGCCGATGAGTATGTAAACTGAAACCCAGGCAATTCCGAATGAAACATCATCTGCAAGAAAAGTCAACAACAGTGGAGGAAATCTGGAGGGTTCTGGGTGGCGTCTTCTGCAGTGTCGACTGGGAACAATCAAAAGGAGAGGCTGACAACACAAGAGGAAATCCTTCCAGCACTCCAGGAGAAAGGGGTCCCTTTGTAGCACGGGGCACAGAAGTGCTGTCACCTCAGGCACACCATTCCTAAAACGTCCCCGGATCCTGCTTATACCCTGGAATCAAGCAGTGATGCCTTGGCACTGAGCACATTCTTCTAAAAGCCAAAAGACCAGTAGCAACTCCTTATTTCTAAATTCAGGGTGTCCCAAAATAATGTGTACACACTTTGAAAAATTATAAAGGTGGTGTTTATTAAAATACATTTTCATTTTCAAAATGGAGCTATCAGCTGTTAAAGTGTGAATGCGTGTTTTGGGGCATCCAGGGAAGAGCCTAACTCTAATAAACTGGCCTCTGAGGACCAGCCCAGCCATTGGACCACCCCTCCCTGCGGCCTCCGTCAGTATGCACCCTGAGCCCCACACTATGAAGAGGACAGTCAGCTTTGCTTAGGGGACCTGTGTTTGACAGGCACGTCTCCCTTGCTTAAGTAAGTAATGCTGAGGCTTTCTGTTCTAGCTACTGAGGGGGTCTGTCCCTTCACAGCCAGAACCCAGGGCAGGTCTGCTGATTCTTATCTCCTCAGAGAACAAAAACTGTTGTAAATCTATGAACAAAGGAGGTAAGAAAAGAGAACAGAAATCAGAAAAACAGTAAGATAATGATTACAATACAACTCAGTTACTTAAGTATGCTCTATGTAGACCTAGCATGAAATTTAACAATCATTTCTAGTGATCACATTAGGAAAATAAGAGTCCTTACTGTATATTTGTACAGAGTATTATTAGAAAGTCTTGAAAAAATGTATAACATTTGTTATTTCCCATCCTAAACCTAAGAACCTAATAGTAAGTTAACTATGCCAAAGTTGAATTTGGCTTTGGACAAATTTTGATTGTTTACATAATCTTAAAGAAATAGGACTTAAATTTCCACTTCCTTTTTGAGTGACTGAGCAGACTTGTTTCATTCCTTGAGATCTCAGAGCACCAGGCTGGAAGGGGTGTGAACAGGGCCTAGATTTGCTGACCATAGTCAGTGGGGAGACATTTTAAAACAATTTTCAGGATATTCTTTGTGCTGTGCACCTAATGGATGCGTCAGGAAATATCTGACTGGGGCTGCTTCATCTTCCTCTGTGTTCGAGCGAAATACTTTGTTATAAGTATGGGTAATGTTTTAGAGTTTGCAACTGTGGATGCATTTAAAATGTAAGACATAATTCTATGCAGAATGGATTTTTTAGTTCCTTATACTAGTAATAGTACAACTGATTGAGTGATTTATTTGAGTTAATTGTGTTAACAATTTTTTTTTTAGTGAAGAGAAAAAAAATTACAGAAATATAATGATTTTCCAATCGATGTGATTCTCCCAGTGATTAGATCTTCCCGCATTGTTCCCTTTGATTGACCTTTAGTATCAGCCTTGAATTCCTCTGTGCTACAAAAATGATTTTGTGAGTTCAAAATTATAGAGTATGGCTATCAATGTGGAAAATAAAATACAATGAGAAAAGCAGTAAACATCTCACAGCTTAAGGAAGGCAGAAACTTTTCTTTACATTTTCAAATCAAATATGATATAAAGTATACCCTTGTCATCATTTATGTCTTATGAAAAGTTTCATCATCTTCCAATTAAGTTTATCCCAGGAATGACAGAATTCCTGACTGGAAGAATAGATGGAGCTGGAATGGGAAGGAGCAGGGGGGTTTGAAGAACACCGAGTCACTTAAGTGGTCTTTGCTGAGCACCAGTTGTGTACAAATTTATCCACGTGGAACCTTTGCTTTGTCAGTGGGACATGCACACTGGGAGCTGGGGAGCCTGTGGTGTTGGCTAAGGCAGGAAGGTGCAAGCATGTCTGAATCTCAGAACAATGGACCAAAGGGGCACCATGACACACACAGGGAACAGCAGGAGGGAGCCAAAAAGGACAAGTGTCATGCTGAGGTGTGGGCCTAGCCATTGCACCGCCCTGGGGGTGACCCGGGGATCATGCAATCTCTCCCTCACTAAACAGGAGAGGGCAGGGGACTAGGTCTGGGAATAGAGTGTTCATGGCTCCGGAGTAGGGTCACTGGAGTCTAGTCTCTGGGCCCCTCAGGGATTTGTGTCTCTCAGAACAGCTTCCCCAACTCTCCTGCCTCTTCAGTGCTTGCAGCCTCACTTGAGGCCAGTCTCACATAAAAAGAAAGCAGAGCCTTTGTTTCAGAAGGTGCTGCAGAGCCCTCTACTTGCCTCACTTGCACTGCTATGTGCCCAGGTCCACTGGGGACACCCTTCTACAGCTGCACCACCTGACAGACAACAGATTACTTGGCAAACCATTATGCTAAAATGCATTCATATTGATCAGAGATATCTAAGACTCCTAGAAGAAAACACAGGGAAAAAGAGCCTTGACCTGGGTCTTCGCATGATTTCTTAAAGAGCACATCAAAAGCACAGGCAACCAAAACAAAAGTAAACACATGGGACTCCATGAAACTAAAGAGCTTCTGCACAGCAAAGAAAACATTCAATAAATTGAAAGGGCAACCAGAAGAATCAGAGAACATACTTGCTAACCATGTATCTGCTGCATGGTTAATATCCAAAATATATAAAGAAGTCATACAACTTGATAGCAGAAAAATAATATAATTAAAAATGGGCAAAGGACCTGCATATATATTTTTACAAAGACATGCAAGTGGCCAAAAGGTACATGAAAAGAAGCTCAACATCACTAATTAGGTAAATGCAAATCAAAACCATCATGAGATAATCGCCTCACACCTGTCAGAAAGGCTGTTATCAAACAGAGATAACAAATGTTGGCAATAATGTGGAGACAAGGGAACACCTATATTCTTGGTGAGACTGCAAAATGGTGCAGCCTTTGTTGAAAACAGTATAGAGGTTCCTCAAAAAATGGAAAATTGAACTGCGTATGAGCTAGCAATTCTACTTCTGTGTGTATAGCCAAAGGACTTAAAAACAGTGTCTTGAAGAGACACCTGCACATTCATGTTCATTGTAAAATTATTTAAAATAGCCAAGATATAGCAACAACCTTGAACATCAACAGATGACTAGATAAAGAAGATGTGGTATATATATATGAAATACTATTCAACCATAAGTATATAGGAAATCCTGCCATTTGCAACAACATGGATGAGACTTGAGGACATTATGCTAAGTCAGACATAAAAAGACAAGTACTGTATGATCTGTCTTTTATATAAAATCTAAAAATATTAAAACTAGTAAAAACAAAAACTTTGAATGGAGGTTACCAGGGCAAGGAGGTGGGGGGAGTGATAGATGTTTAAGGGTAGAAACTTGAAACTAGTAGATAAATAAATCCTGGAGTTCTAATGTATAGCTTAGTGATTATAGTCATTGATACTGTATTATAAACCTCCAAGTTGCTAAGAGATCTTAATTATTTTCACCAAACTATGAAATAATAATTATATGGCAGGATAGAAGAATTAGTTAAAGCTACAGTGGCCATCATATTGCAATGTATAAAAGTATCAAAGCAATACCCTATACACCTTAAACTTACAGTGTTATGTTTCAATAAAAATACATAAATAAATAAAATGCATTAAGATATAACTTATGAATGTGATAATATGTGTGGAGAATATATATGTTCAATTTTAAAGCCCTAGGGAAATGCTAACTCTTAAGGATACATTCATCCACAGTCCAGGCTGCAAGGCTGTTTCCAGTTCTTGGTTCATCTTTTCTCTGCTCAATAAATATCCCTGACTTCATCCATTTACCACAGCTCTGGGGAAATAGGAACTTTGCTTATTAACTGGAAGAAAAGAGCTTTCTTCAAAGTATTTAAAATACTATTGGTAGTAGGAGGGTGTAAATGGTGCTAATTAGGTTGTCACAAATGGGAACTCTTTATTCAAAGACTTATATTTGCCTGCTCTCAACACTGATGGTAACAATGTCTGGAATCTGGGTTCTGATGATGGTAGATACATATGTAAATGCAAACATATGTTTGTACAGCTCTAAAGGTGGGTGGGCATCCATATTTATTCATACTCAGCAAGAAAGAAATGGGAACAAGAAAATATAGAGAAAATGGATATAGAGAAAACTGAATGTCAGATGGAGGAATTTGGTGCAAGAGTGACCCGTTTTTGCCCGGTGGGGAAGCTACCAAACCACTTCTGGGAGGGCCAGACACAGAGGTTTGCCCTTGAACCAGGCAATTAATAAAAGAAGACCACACATGTATTGATTACATAAAGGTTATATAATTCTACGGTGCCCTGCATTTATAATATGTTTGTTGGTGCCTTTTAAATTGCTTAACAGGGAAGGAATGCAATGTGGGAATATGCAAAGAACAGAGGTAAAGTGGTAAAGATGCAACTGGCACGTGCCCACTAAGACAGAGCACCCCACCTGGACCCTGTGTTGGCCTCCTTGCCTCAGGAGGCCCTGCCTTTTCTGTCCTTCTTGGAAACCTAGTCTGGAGAAGCCTGGGCCGGTAATGTCACATTGTGCAAACGTGGTTGGCACATTCATAAGAGATACCCTGACCCTGCTTAATGTGCAATAAAATACTCCAAAATTAGAGCAGTATTTCTATCTTTGCATTGATTTTCTCCAGGCATGTTTAAAATTATGTTGCCTGTTAGCTTGTTTGTACAAATAGACAAAGAAAATCCCCCAATCAGGCCACGTGGTCGAGGATTTATGGAACAGAGGGCCTTGGATAAATATTTCCTGTTTTAAAAAAAATCAGGCAACTTATAAATTGCCATTACAATGCACTAAGGCAGTTTAACTCAATTTAGCAACTAAGTCAATGTTTAGCCAAGCCGTCAGGCGACTGCCTTATTAAAATCCCGTGGCTCTGTAGTGTCTGAGGTGGGAAAAAGGTTAAACTGCGTCTCCACTACTGAAGGCGCTGAAGGATGTGGGGCCCAATTAAACCTTCAACGCTGCTCTGGCTCATAAACACTCGCTACTGACTCCCCCTGGACCACCCGCCGGGCAGCCGAGAGGGGACCCGGCAAGAACCTTTCATGCCATGTCCCAGTCCGGGGTCCGGCTGAGCCCTTCTGGGTGAGAGGCGACTCGCTCCTTGTCTATTAATCATCATCTCGCTCCCAACACCTGGGACTGACTTCAACTCCCCCGGCTGCTATATTGACAATATTCCCTGTTGATTTCCTCATTTTCTCAGCCCCGGCTAGACTGACCTCTTTAAAATTCTTTATAAACGTCAGTAATTGCTGCATCCAACTTCAATTCATTACTTTCCCGGGCCTCATGTATTTTGATGATATGAAAGTTGACCACATTTACATGCAAATTGAAGTTTTATATTAATAAGGGCCAGTGAAAGGAGATCGCACGGTAATGCTCCATGATGACTTTTAAATACATTTGCCCGTGTCTCGGCCGGCATTAGCATGGTCAGACCAGGAGGAAGTCATGTTGGTCTGATTGCAATTTTGTTTTCCAATTGAAAGTACAATTTCATCAGGTTTCCCTGTCATTTCTAATAATGACTTAAGTTTGCCTGCTAAATTGCAGAATTTCTCCAGCCTTCAGATCGGCTGGGAACAGGTGAGACACCAGCTGCGGCTGCGCAATGTGGTACATTGTGGGCCCGAGCACCCGTCAGCCCCCGCCCGGCTGCTTTCATGATGGAAGCAGGCCATCAGAGGGCCCGTACAGAGGAGACTGATGATCTTAAGCACAGAAACCTTTATCCGAAAACTTTGAGAGCCCAACAGCACCACATTTGCTAATACACCTCAGTATCATGGTCAGTGGGCAGCGCTGCTGCACAGGCAAGTGGTAGGTTTCTGTCAGGTACACGGACTGCGTTTGTGTTTTGGAGCACCGAGGGACCAGGTTTCTTTTCTTCCCTCAAAGTGGATTATGTTTATAAATCCAGGATAAAGTTATGCATCCATGTCATGAATAAGACTATATGATGTAGGACCCCACTGGAAATAGACCTTAAATGGGGACAAATTTATGACACCACCCCCACCCCCACCCCCT
>NW_006289813.1:9824650-9826524 GCF_000327345.1 Myotis davidii | reverse complement strand
TTACATTGCACGTGGATTGTGTGCCGGCAACAAACCCAGATCAGTCAAGATGCTGAAGGGAAGTTACTGATAAAATCCTCACACAGCAGCACAAGGAAGCTACATGACAAGATGTCTAGAAAGAGCTGATCTGTAGCGATCCCTTGTGACTGTGCAACATCATTCAGCTTCCGCATGACTCAGTTTACACCATTGTGAGTTGTGAGAGTGTAACTTCCCTTCACCTCTGAATTTCCCTTGCTTCCCCCCTTTACCAGGAAGCCAGCTTCTGCTTCTTGTGAATGATGATGTTGGCATCTGATGATATTTTGGGTAAAAATGCACCTTTGTCATCATAGATATGTCCTCTGTTAAGTAGGCTCCGTTCATGTCACCTGATTTAGATAAGACAATAACCTGTTAGTCAACAAGTTTTCAGTGCATTCAACTTTTATCTGGTTTGTTTTATCTCTGAGTGGGTAAGATGCTGATGGCAGATAGAGGCAGAGAAAGACCACAGGGTGTATAATAGGATTCTATTGTCTCTGACCAGTGCAGCATTTACCTAGAGAATTGTCCAAATCAACACGGTCAGTTCTCAATTACTAGCTTTGGCAGCTTAAAGACAAGCCTTGTGCATTGTATACATAAGTTCGGGGTTCACAAAGAACCAATGACAAGAACAAACAATGACTATTTATGTAAAAACAGAGACAAAGTTGCTTGTCAGTTGGCTGGTTTCTGGTTTCAAAGTCAGGTTAATCAATATGTATAGTGGGTTTTTTTAAATCTTAGTAATTACAAGAAAGTTCCAAGGAAAATGTGAGATAGGTTGTACTATGGCTACTACACTTGATCTGGGAAACGATGAGCCCTTTCCTGTGTCCAGGACAGAGGGTAAGCTTGGACACTGATTTGCTCTGACAAATGATGTTTGATTGATGACAAAAACAATAAGTGTGTGGAAGAAGTCCACCCTGCCACTGTGTGGACAGGTGTCTTTTGTGCCATTGCTCAAACAGTGGTTCTAACCTTTGCTTTGGCCCACTAACTTTGATCATCTGCTGAAAGCTATGGATTCCCTCTCCAGGAAAAAAAAAAACATAAACCAAAACAAAAACTTCCAAACCTACAAATATGGTGATTTTTGCATACAGTTCCAAGATTGTGTGAGGCAGAATAATGGCCCATCATAAAATGTCTACCTCCTCATCCACACGCCTGTGACTATATTTGGTACATGGCAAAGGAGAGTAAAGGTTGCAGATTGAATTAAGGTGATTAATCAGATGTAGGTGATTATCTCAGATCTTAAGGTAAGATAGTCCTAGATTATCCCAATGACTCCAACGTCTTCAGAAGAGTCCTTAAAAGTGGAAGAGAAGGCAAAAAAAGAGAGTTAGAGAAACAGATGTGAGAAAGAAGCAAGTAATGCATTTTGAGGAAGAATGTGGCTGACCTTGACTACAGAGGAAGGGGCCACCAGCCAATGAATGTTGGTGGGTAGCATGATCTGAAAAAGGCTTGACTTTATTCTAGATCATTTGGAAAAGAGTACAATCCCACTGACACCTCAGTTTTAATCCATTGAGACCTGTGTTGGATTTCTAATTTACGAACCTGGAAGATAATAAGTTAGTGTTATTTTAAGGCACTAAATTTGTGGTAATTTGTTGCATAGAAAACTAATACAACTCATTGAAGCCCATCCAATAAAAAATTTCTGGAAGCCTCGATAAAGCATATATGTGGTGACTCTTTATAATCATACAGCAGAGTGTAATACGTAAAATCAGTCATTTCTAAGAGCACCAAGAATTTTCAGTGGAAGCCACCACAGTGTGCTTACTGCAGACAGATTATTTTGATGCCCATCCTGAGCCTGAATCCACATA
>NW_006289813.1:9815798-9824603 GCF_000327345.1 Myotis davidii | reverse complement strand
AATAGGCACCGGGGACAGAAGAATAATTATTTAGCTTACCCCAAACATCTGGGGTAATGAAAAGGAAGGTGGAGCAAAAAGCACTTTTTTTAAATTGCTGGTAATAAGAAGAGCTAACCTGTAATGGTGCCTACTCTGTGCCCGACTCGGTTCCAAGTGTTTGTGCACAGTATCTCATTGATTGCTCATAAAGTTTTAAGGGAAGCACAGTTATGTAGACTGAGTTAGAAAAATCTCACCGAACATCACATAATTAGTAACCAGAGGAGCTGGGGATGGATGAAAAGCAGTTTACTCCCTTGTTTGCTTCCCAGCACAACAACCTTCAATTTCATATGATGGCAACCACTGCTCCTTCTCGGTTCTGTTTTCTAGCCACCTTCTCTCTTAGTGGTATCTAAATACTGGAAGAACCAAAGCTTGGGGTCAGGCCTTTTTCTCTATGCAATTATTTCTGCCCTTGGGATCTGACCCACGCCATGGTTCCATTACCATCTATGAGTTGCACTCAAGGCCAACTGGTCCCTTCTCTCAATTTGGGCACCAGAAGGACGACTTGAGTGGAGCCCCTGACTCACATCTCAACCCAAAATCTGTCCCTTCCCTGGATTCCCCTACTGCAGTGAAGTCCACTGCCTCTCACCAATTGTTTATCTCAAAAGCCTGGGACAGCCTAGATTTTTCCGATTATTTTTACCCTCACTCTAGCTCAGGGGTGGGCAAACTTTTTGACTCGAGGGCCACAATGGGTTCTTAAACTGGACCGGAGGGCCGGAGCAAAAGCATGGATGGAGTGTTTGTGTGAACTAATATAAATTCAAAGTAATGATGTTCAAAGTAAACATTACATAAAAGAGTATGGTCTTTTTTTTTTTTTTTTTTTTTTTTAGTTTTATTCATTTCAAAAGGGCCGGATCCAGCCCACGGGCCGTAGTTTGCCCACGGCTGCTCTAGCTCATCACAAACTCTACCTTCAGAGATTATTTCAGTACCTATCCCTGCCCACCATCTCCTTTGTCAACTCTTGTCTAGATCAGAGCACTTTCTCACCGAACACGTAGAATTCCATTCGTGCAGCCATCGTATCCATTCTCTACTCATCATCTAAAATGGTTATCTGAAAAAGGAAACAAAATCATATCATTCCTCTGCTAAAACCCTCCAAAGACAAAACTAGAAGTCACACCTCTGGTCTTTGTCCACCCCCCTCCCCCATGATCTCTTAACCTTCTCTTAAGTTGTGTTTGTTTTCATTCGCACCCACCTACCTTCACCTCCAGGAGACCTACATACTCCCACTCAGGTCTACTGCCTGACAATCCCTTCTCCTTGGTTCTGGTCTTCCTGTCTCCTTTCCCGTGGAGAAGGTGTCCCTGGTTCCAAATAGCCCCACCTACCTAATCACTTTCCCTGCTATTACTTGACTTGTTCTTCCCCCGGCTATACAGATGTAACTAGGTCACCTCATTTCTTTATATACCCCCTTGTTTATTTCCAGTTGGCTCTGTCATTTTGCTAATTCCTTGAGGAAGAGACTTGGTCTAACTTCTCACTGCTTTGTCTCCAAAACCTAGTTCACTACAAGGACTCAATATTGTACATTCTTGTTGAGCTATGATAGCACATGTACACATCCAGCTTCTGGCAGCATCATGATCCCCTGGAAGAGTGTGTGGGGTTGGTGGGGGTACAACAAAAGAGAGTTCCATAGGAGTGTGTGGAAGTGTTGAAATGTGGTGCTTAGGAATAAAAAAAAGATCAGTCATTGTCTCTGTGTCTATGTTCTTCCTTTATTTGAACACCCCTCCCATCTGTCTGCAAATGTTCTATTCTTGGCCAATCTGAGTCCACTGTCCACATGGCTTCCCCTGCTTCTTTCTGGTAGCAACTGTTCCTGCTGTTGAATTCCAAGACTTGCAGAGCCAGAGGGCCTCAGGGGCTCTGAAGTCCTCTTTACCTGACTTGGTAGTTATTCTAGACATCAAATCTGCATGATAAATTATAACAGGGACACCCTGAGGATGAATTAGCACCCAAGAGTTGGTCACTAAATATTTAGAAGATAGTCGATGAGTCATTGAAGATGACATACAGCCACCAGACTCAAAGGGTGACCATGACCCTCAGAAATGTCCAGTTTTAGCAATGATTGTGGCCCAGCCCAGGAAATCCTCTCAGTCTGGGGTAAACCAGAACTGTTTGTCACCTTAAATACACATCACTGTAATAAAACCAGCTGTTTAGAAAAAGTTGCAATAATTGTTCCATCATTTAGGAAGATTCAGAAATAGGATGTTCTGCATATTTTAAGTGATATGCTAACTGATGATCAATTTTTCCCAAAAATGGAAATGGTATTCCTTCTTAGAAAAATAATATTTTACCCCTTCCAGGTCTGAATAAGCCACCAACAGTGAATTGTACTTTGTAGTAGTGAGATAACAGAAAAGTCACTCTAAGAATGGTTCAGCTTATTTTAGTTATTTAAGTTTGTGCTGAAGATGAGAGGGGAGACTTGGCCTCACATAAAGAGAATTTCAGCTCCTGTTTGGTTTATTTCAGGAACTTTAATTCTCCTCTTTTAGTCATGGTCAGGTGCTCAGAAGATGACTTCTTTAGTGAGCACAGAAGCAAACAACTGGCACTAGTGGAACAATTACCATCTGAATCTCCCTTTCTGCCTTTTTCCCTTAAAGCAATATAACCCTTTATTATTTTTTTAATGTCTTAATCAGAAGCCCAATATATAAAACAAAAACAAGCAGCTGTGGTTAAAGCTGAGGAGGTGAGATGAGCCAGAACTCCAACACTTTACCCCTCACCAATGGTCCCAGGTGGATGTGGAGAGGAAGGAGCTCAGGTTCAAGTCTGAAGACACTAGTCCAATCTCACCCCTAATAGGGTCAATAACCTGGGGGGAAACAGTGGGGTGGGGAAAATAAGGGTCTTCTCTGGCATCAAACTTTCATGTGCTTTCTTCCTCAGGTGGCAGCATCAAGGGCACTAAGAGCAGAAACATCTGCATGATGTAGCAATGTTTCCACCGTGTCTTTGTGTCTATTCCATTACCATTAACCCCACAACACCCACACAGAGAAAGCTAAAACTTATCTCATGGGCTAAAAGCACCCTGGGGAAGAACAATTGTCTGATAGAACACCGTTAGCTTAGTCCTCCCAATACACTTACATTTTTCTGTATTGTTGGGATAATTTAGGAGGTAGAAAGACACTCCAGACAGTCATTTTCTTAGACCAGATATATTATTTAGTAATAAAATTAATAACCAACTGTGCTTCATCTTTAGGTGTTTTTTTATGTCCATTATCTCATTTTACTTTTACAACACCCACGGTAGCAGTGCTGTAATTAGCCTCATGTCTTCTTCTGGGTACAAGCCCAGAAGTGGCATTGCTGCACCACAGGGTAGTTCTAGGGTTAGGTTTTGGAGGAACAGCCATATTGCTTTTCATATTGCTGGACCAATCTACATTCTCACAAACAGTACATAAGAATTCCAATTTCTTCACATCCTCACCAATACTTTGTCTTTTGCTTTTAATAATAGCCATTTTAAAGAGTGTTTACCCATTGCAGTTTTATATGCATCTCCCCACTGACTAGTGCTGTTGGACATCATTTCATGTGCTATTGGTAATTTATACCTTTGGAGAAGTGTCTATTCAAGTCCTTTGCCTGTTTGTTTTTTTAAAAAAAATAGTTTTTGTTATTACTTGTAGAAGTTCTTCATGTATTTTGGAATTAATTCCTTACTAGATATATGATTTATAAATATTTCCTTCTACTCTGTGAGTTGACTTTCACTCTGTTGATTGTATTCTTAGATGCACAAGTTTTTTGTTTGTTTGTGTGGGGGTTTTTTTGATGACTGAGTTTCTGAAGTCCAATTTATCTATTTTTTCTTTTGTTACTTGTACTTCTATTGTCATGTCCAAGAATAATTACCTTGTTGAGAATCATTTAAGCATTTGTACAGGGTTTTATTTCTAGGCTATCTATTCTAGTCCATTGGTTTATATGTCTATCTTTATATCAGTACCACAGTGTTTTCATTACTGTAGCTTTGTACATTTTTAAGGTGTGAGACTTCCAACTTTGTCCTTTTTAAAGATTATTTCAGCTGTTAATGGTCCCTTGGTTTTGCATATGAGTTTTAGGATACATTTTTTAAATTCTGCAAAAAATGTTGTATGGATTTTGATAGGAATTCCAGTGGATCTTTAGGTCACTCTGGGTGGTATTAGCTCCTTAATATTAAGTCTTCCAATCCATTAAAAACAGGAGGCCTTTCCATTTATATCTTTAATTTTTTTCAGGAACATTTTATAGTTTTCAATGTACAAGTTTTTTTTTATCTCCTTGGTTAGGTTATTTTTTAAGCATTTTATTTTTTCAGATGCTGTCTTAAATTAAATGTCTTATTTTCTTTTCAACTTGTCATTGATTTTTGTATGTGGATTTTATATTCTGCAACTTTGCTGAATTCACTTATTGGTTCGACAGTTTTTAAAAAATATTTTGAGTTTTCTCCATATAGAATCATCTCATCTGTGAACAAGTCTATTCTTAGAGTTATGAACAATTACACGTGTTTATTGAAAGTTTTGAACTAAGTGAAGGGGCATGAACACACCATTGTGTAGCCCAGCTCCTGGATGGGGAGAAGTCACCATCTTTGAGACCTCCCCCACATTAATAGTAACTGAGGTCCGTTTTGAACATTTTTCTATGATTTAATTGGTAGGTTCATTTCATTCATGATTTATATTTGTGTTTATTTTTCTTTAAAAAATGACAGCTGTGTGTCCACCACACATTAATGTATTTAAGCCATTTGAAATCAGCTGAATGATCCTCTGGCCAGATGACCAGCTTTGCAAGCCCACGGCCCCTGCTCTGCTCACACAATTGGAATTACTTTTATTGACTCTGTCTGCTCTCTCCTTTCCCTCTTGGAAATGACAACTAACTCTGTGCCGTCGACAATGGCTTCTGTATTCACAGCTCCCCTCTGAGACAGGGGCTGTAACATCAAAGGTCTGCAGTGTGCTGCCCTTCCTATAATATTTCAATTTAAACACTGCTTCACTGCAGTGGTGTCACGTCTCATTTACACTGTGGCCTTTGTAGGAGACAGGGATCATTACGGAGTGAACACTGAGAGAAAACACATTAGAGCCTGGCCAGGTAACGGAAGGAGACACAGCAGAGGAACAGCCAGGGGCAGGTAGGGTCTCCCTGGGAAATGGAGGGGCCGTTGGTGGAGAGACGCCCCCAGCCACTGCTCCCTGTGGCCAGGCTGCAGCCCAGTGACATCGCTGCCGACACCTCAGGCTGCACTACGTTGCTCTCAGATGCTGCTTTTCCGCTTCTCTCCGGACGTTGCAGTAAAAGCTATTCCCTTGTGCACCCCGGGCCTAGATTGTCCTCTTTTATATAGATTTCTCCTTTTCCTTGATTATTTTTAGTCTGTTGTACCCGGTGGGCTGGGCCTCGCTGCTTGTTGTGTGGACTGCTGCTTCCCGGGCCCTGCCCTGAAATTGCATTCATTGGTTTTGACAGACCATCCAGCAAGGAAATAAAAAAATCATCTTTTGTTTATTTGTTTTACTTGCTCTCCAGCCTCTGCAATTCATAGTCTAATCATTTCATTCTAAAAGGAACAACTGTCACAAAGGTTTGCTCTATTTACTATTAAACAGAAATAAAACATTTAATCTCCAGCTAAATACAACTTCCTTCCTTTTTTCCTATGTTCTTTCCTTCTCTCGTTTATCCCTCTTTTTCTTCCCTTCCTTCTCTCCCTTTTTGTTCCTCCAGATGCTGAAAGGTCATGAGAAGATGGCTCAATCACTTTAGGTCCAGAAATTTGTTCCACAGGATTTTGTGCTAGTTTTTCTTCAGAGAACTAGAGCGATGTCCAGACATAAGTACATTTCTACGGTTACCGGGGTGGATGAATTGATAGATATGTGAACATACAGTTTATTTCTGCAGCATTGTTAATAGTGAAGGGGGAAGAAAGTCACCTGTGACCCACACTGTTCCACAGAGGTACACATGTAAAATGTTGCATCAGACTGCACAATCCACTTGCCGACCATGTTTTTATTTTTTTTCTACCCATACATTGCAAGCCAATTCTCAGGTCCCCACATGCCATGGGGCCATGGAGCTATGGAGCTGGTGACTGAGGCTATAGAGCCGGTGTCCTCTGCGGGACAGGGAAGCTGGCCTCTATGCTGGTGACTGGGGCTATGAAGCTGGCCTCTGTGCCCCGGAGCTGGGGTTTCTCACCAGACCCCGGGGCTGGAATCCATCTCTTTCATTCTCTGGTTCATTAAGCTTTCAGGATTTGCATGGCTATCTGTACATCAGGTTACTCATGGGCAACCAGGAAACTCCTTCTCTCAACCCTTGATCAGTCCATGATAAGCACAGGGGTTACTTTGAATCACTTGTATCGAATCTTTTCCTTTAAAGAGTCCTTGGGGAGCTCCTGGGGATTCTTGTAGCTCTGATTGATGGAGCTGCTGGAGAAAATATGCACATTGAACTGAACTCTGCAGCACGTGCTTGTTGGACCCTCAATGTACAGTCATCATGTGACCCTATCACCTACCCACAGCCGTCCTCCCTTGCCCACCCCTCTTGGTCCCTCTGTGCTTCCTCTGGTGGATAGCCAACCCTCCCATGTTCCTCAGGAGTTCCTGACACCATGGTGAGAGTGGCTGTTATTGCCTCCTTCTCATGCCAGCTCCCTCTAACTCCATTGCCTGCAGCTCCATTCTTCCTTCTCTGAGAGTGTCTGGAGAAAACCTGCAGACATTCAGTGGAGATCACTAGGGTCATGAACTTAGTTCTTTCTGTGTTTGGAGACATGTATTTCCTCAGTTTCTCTTCTCTGAGCATCCTCCCCTCCTCCACTTGGTTTATCCTTCCCATTGCCTGTCCTTCCAGAAGCCTGTGATCTTGGTTTCTCTCCTGGAACTTTTAAGAGATGGGTGTGCTTGATGTTCAAAACATACACCACTCGCTCTCTCTCTCCCCCTATCCCTCTCCCTCTCCCTCTTTCCTCTGCCTTTGAGCCACATTGCTGTGGAGGAAGTAGTCATGGAGACTGCTATCCTCTTTCAAGAGAACATGAACATGGAGAACTAAAAGTAATAACCAAATACAGGTCAAAAACACAAAAACTTCCACATAAGGCATGGGAATGTCTGAAATGGCACGAATTATCTGCAGAGCTGCCCCAACCCCACCTCTTTGCTAAGGTAGATGTGGCCAGAAATCATGCCAACACTCGGAGTTCTGGCCATGGCAGTAGACACTAGAGCAGTTCCCATTAGTAAGAAGCTTGACAACTGTGGACTCTTACCATAGACTGGAATGCAAATTTAAAGAAAAGAATCAGTAAACAGAGAGAACACTGGCCTGGGACTTGAGAGGTGAGTTCTAGGTTCATGGCTGTTTTAGTCCTCATAGCTTCACAAATTATTTAATCTTTCTGGGCCTCATTTATCTGTTAATATAAAAGGGTTGACTTATCTTTATCATCCTAACTAGATCTAAAATTTTTTATTCCAACTTAAGCATCTGAGTCAATACTCAAATGTCACCCAGCTTCTCTCCCTCCACAGTGTGATGCACACATGACAGAAAGGAGGAGGGCCCACCTGGTGAGGGTGTGCTAGTCTCCTGGGGCTGTCAGAACAGTGCCACACACCCAGTGGCTTAAACAACAGACATTTACTCTCTCACAATTTGGAGTCGGGACTTCCAAGACCAAGGTGTCCATAAAGCCATGCTCTCTTTGAGATCAATAGAGTGGGACCTGACTCAGCACTCTTTCTCTGTGGCTTCTTCTCTGGATGAAATGATGGCATTTAGGGTGTGGGAAGAGTGGGAGATATGAGGCTCATTTATACAGGATTTGGGGTTCAGAATAGATGATAAGGGGTAAAGACAGACTCAAGAGTGCTGGCTGGGAGGGGAAACCTCAATCAAAGGGGACATCCTGCCAGATAGGCCAGCAGGGGCAGGAGAAACAGCAGGATGTGGAGACAGTTCCACTGAGGAGACCCCAGGGCTCTGGGCAGGTTTATGTTCTGAGGTACCCTCAGAGTACCTTCACTCTGAGCAACTTCACTGTGAAAATTTGGGGCCAGGCTCCTGGGGAAAATGTCTCACAAGGACAACACATCATTTTCCTCCAATTATTTTTTGGCAGAGGTCAATGTGATTGCTTTAAAAAGCACCGGTTTTATTACCCAGTAGAAAATACATTAGCCTTTATAGATGACAACAGATATGGGACATTTAAAATGCTAGAATATTGGAATGTGTTCTGGCTTCAGTATAGACTATATAAATCAGATCCCATGAACCACCTTTATAAATGGGGGACTTAAATTTCTCATGCATAGCCTACATTATAAACAAGCTGTTGTTGAAACGCCCTGTGTTCTTGATTAAGTTCTAAGACCTTGGGCAATTGTCTTTATTATGAGAATCATGTGCAAATCCCTGCACATGAAATGTTTAGACTTTCATTTTTAATTATTCATGAAATGTGCAGAAACATGGTCCAATGCACATTTGAGTAGAAATCGCTAATGCTGCTGAACAAATCATAAACACCTCACCGGGGGGCGCAGGATGCAAACCTCCTTTCCAATAGGTGCGGGATAATAACCTGCTAGTGCAGGGCCGACAGTGAGCCCATGTGACAGGTCTCAGCACCCAGACCCAGTGCCGGCTCAGCTGGGACGTCTCCCATCCCAG
>NW_006289813.1:9813801-9815756 GCF_000327345.1 Myotis davidii | reverse complement strand
TGCAGCAGGCCTCTCAGACTCAAGTCTAACACTAATTCGTCTGTGCTGAAGAAGCAACAGTATAGTGTATGCTTCAGAGCCAGTGCGTGGATGAAACTTTCCTTCTGCTATGACCCCATGTATAACCTCGCTTCACTGTGGGTCTATCTGAGCAGAAGCAGAGGTAACCATTAGAAAGACCCCAGCTCTTATGGGATGGAATGAAACAAGTATACTAACAATGATGGTCTGAGACATTTCTCTGGAGCAGTGGTTCTCAACCTTCCTAATGCCGCGACCCTTTAATACAGTTCCTCATGTTGTGGTGACCCCCCAATTTCATTGTTACAAATTGAACATAATTAAAGCATAGTGATTAATCACAAAAACAATATGTAATTATATATGTGTTTTCCGATGGTCTTAGGCGACCCCTGTGAAAGGGTCGTTCGACCCCCAAAGGGGTCGCAACACACAGATTGAGAACCGCTGCTCTAGAGGGTGCACTGAGAAGGACACAAACATGAACTGGTTACTCACACAACAGAAACATAGAAAATATTCAAACTTATTAACAAAGAGACATAAATTACAACGGTGCTAAGAAGATATTTATCAGCACTTATTGCTGTCATTGCTCATCCTGTCATTTCCTGTCATTTATCTGAGGATGCAAAGATAAATCAGACAGGTGTCTGGCCTCCTAGGGCTTGTATTCCAGTGGGGAGAGATGGACAAACAAACAAACCACAGTACATCAGCGGATAGTAAGAGCGATGGAGAAAAAACAGAGTGAAGTAGAAGGAATGGAGGCCAGCTCTCCATTCTACGTGACACAGGAAGTCCTGTCAATGGGATCGCACACTGTAGTTAAAATCTGGATGTATTTTAAAGGTAAGTGTGACAGTTTTTCTTGAGTTGTACATGGAATAAGAGAGAGTGAGTGAAAGCGACAGACAGGCTGCCTCTCATGTGGCTCAGAATGGCCAAAAATGCAACACACAGAATGAGGAAGGAAGCATCATGCAGAAACTAATGTCCAAACCTAAGTACTTGGAAATAAAAGATAGACACTCAAGTTATATTCTTTGAAAAAATATTCTTCTAATAGATTAAAGGATTGATACAATTAATTTTATTTATCTAATCTGAAGAATACCACATTCTTGGCACATTTAGTAAAGAAAGAGCTCAAAGGTGATGGCATCAACAACACTCTAACTGGGGAAAAAAGATACAAGCCATGTGTCAGATTATTAATATAATCCTTAGTACATAATTTCTGCTAAATATCGACCCAAAAACATGAGCATGGAAATATATAAGATAAAACAAAAATATCCAGTACTGTTATGAAATTATAACTTGACATTATTGCATCAGATAAAATGTAAATTAACACAGCTTTGCTGCTCCGTTAACATCCAGCAGGCCCACCATGGGCTGAGCCACTTCTCCCAGAGTGTTGGCTGGATTTTGAATTTGGCACCAATTCTCTGTGGAGCATTTTGACCCTATGGAGTAAGTGTTTTAGCGTCTCTACATAGTTTGGTCCAGCAGTCCCACTGAAAGAATATCTCCTTAGGAAGGTGTCAGGATGCCGTCAGTGATCTCAGTGGAGATCACGGTCTCTACAGAGTGTGTGGCCACAGAGAAACTTAAGCCTGAGGAGGTGTAACGGAGAAAGGTAGGTGCATACAACAATTGCAATTCAGATGTGCTCACAAGACATGTAGGCATTAAAGAGAATAAAAAGAAGTGTTTCAAACATTAATCATGTGTATCTCTGACAGATAACCCTCCATTTTGCAAGATAACATAACAACTTTTAATTAAATAAACATTATTATATCGCAAATTAACTTAAAATATATACATTGTGACCCTTTGAAGCCAGACCTATGAGTACATTTGGAGAGAAGGAGGGAGCTAGGCACCCAGCAGCTGAAACTGAACAGGCTCAGTCTCAGAAAGGC
>NW_006289813.1:9798100-9812956 GCF_000327345.1 Myotis davidii | reverse complement strand
CCTCCAGGATCCTGAGAGCATGTGAGAGTGCCATGAGGCAGCATAAAAAGCAGCATGCAATGGCTAAATCAGAGCATCACACTCAGCTACCCATATGGGAAACTGTCCCATAATCTGCAATGCACTGACAAGTGACTGTGGCAAATCTGTTTGTCTGGTTAAAACAACAATATGCAAATGAACAAGTGAAAATCCAGAGTCACATAAATATAGGTGTGGAAATAGAAGGTGGAGCAAATACATTTTGCTCTGCATAGATGCCAATGAGGGGGTAGATTGGGACATGTCCTTAAGTGAAGGGATTTGAGGTCTCAAAGTGAGTGCCTGTTCATATCTCACATCACAAAGCATTAAAAATGTTGACTTGACTTTTCACCTCAGACTTTTTTGTCCTTTCATTCTTCACTTATAAAACAGTTCCTCAATCAGCTCCTGTCTAGAGCAGGGGTGGGCAACCCCTGGCACATGTGCCAAACATGGCACGCCAGTAACTTTTGCTGGCAAGTGAAACCCTCTCTTATAATCTTCCATTTACAAATTTTTTCTTAATATCAACTTTTTTATTTTTCAGATAAATTCAGTGTGGGTGCATCTTAAATAAATAAATAATTTTACATAACAAGTTATCTTAAAGACCATAGACATGGATGGACGAGAGAGGGGAAGAACAATTTCTATGCCTCTGCCTTAATTCTCCCTGACTTCCTAGATCCAACCAGTGTTTTGGTTTCATCCACATATGCTTGTGAATCTTTGTTCTCAGTGATGAATTTTGTTAAATCTTGTAATAGGAGTGAGTAGCCTAACGGATGAAAGTAGTAGCTTGTGCATATCTCTGAAGGTCACGAAATATAAAATGACGTAAAATCTCTGTCATCAGTGATGCAGCAGCAAAAGTCCCACTGGTAATATCAAATGGAGCCATAAAGTTTTCTGTCAGACTATCAATGTACATGTATACATTAAAAAATAAATGTATTTTTCATCATCATATACTGTGTTTTTGTCGCTTGAATGAATTTTATTATTTCTTCAAGGTTCTTCACATACGTACACCTTAGGAGATATCAAGTGGGCGTAACATGTTCTCAGAAAATTAGGGTTGGTACGCAGAAGAATTTTGAGTCAGAGATTTTGCTGGTTTTGGCACGCACTCACAAAAAGGTTGTCCACCCCTGGTCTAGAGAGAAGACTGACCAGGTCAGGATCCAAGCAGCTTATCAGGATTCTCAAACTGCAGCAAAGTAACCTGGGAGTTTGTTAACATGCAGATTCTGGGGCCCTGGTGCAGCCTTCCTTACTAACTCACTATCTCTAGTTGTGGGATGTGAGAATCAGGACTTTTATCTGGATTCATGGATGACTATCACTGATAACAACAGATTATATCATACTTAGATTTGTTATACTAAATTATAGCAATTTAAATATTTGTAAAATTTATGTAACCAATTATTTATTTGCAAAAACTGGATAATTAAATAGTATTAAAGTAAACATCATAAATCTCTGCCTGTATATACATATAGAAGTGACCAAGCACCAAATTTACGGTGATGAAATATATTTAGCCTCATTTCATGAACCTTCTAGCAGCTGCTCACCTCTCATCCATGTGATCTTTCTACACGGGGCTATTGGAAAAGATCAATAAGTTTGTAGATGAATGTGAAGTGTCAAGAATAATGTCGGGTACCAAGTAATACTCAATAAATTACCTTTAAGGGAAAAGCTATGAAGTAATAGCAAGAATATAAAGCTGGAATTAGACATGTATGCATGCAATTACATGAGGCAATGTGAGTGCTTTCCAATATTTGCATGAAATAGGTGGTCGATATTGCAATACCCTAATCATTATTATCACTGTTACATTTATAATTCTTCTTTTCCATTCCCACTGTTACCAGCCAATTTAAAGTGCTACCATCTCTCACTTGGTCCCTTGCTATACCTCCTGACTTGCTCCCACCCGCCTGTTATATCTCTCTAGTTAGAGTTTTGCACGTGCTCAACTAGGGGGTTTATGCAAAAGACTAATCTAACTTCAACTGTCCCTATGACATCTGTCATAATTCCCACTGGCCCTACTATACTTCACATCTCCCCATTGTTGTGCACAGGATAAACACCAATCATTTCAATAAAAATTCTGGACTTTTGAATATCCACGCACCTGACCTTCACTTATAAAAGACATTTGTCCCCTGATAGTGTTGTTTTTCAGTTGCAAGTTTGGATCACACAGCCTTGACCTTTAAAAGAAACACCTATTTTCTTTTCTAGATCTCCCATTCTTTAAAGTCTTTCTAACTGATCTTCCCCTAAAAGCATTATTGGATCAAACCATCCTTGCCTTCTCTCTTTACTGAATAATAAATTGTAATGCATTTTCATGGCAGAGACATTTTATTTTTTAAGGGAACTCTTCTCTCTTACATACCTCCCCTGGTACCTTTCTACCTCTGTCCCCTGTCTGTGACAACATGGCCTGTCTTGTTCTTTTACATTTTCTATATAAACTGTGCTAGAGCCTGACACATGGTAGGTGCTTAACACGTAATACAGTTAATGTTTACAATAATTCATTCTATTCTTGGAACTAAAATGCACACCAAACCTTATGAGCTGGGAGATTATTATTATTATTATTATTATTCCCATTTTACAGATGAAAAAACTAGGTTATGAACAAACTAAGTTATGAACAATTTAAGTGGTAGTTAGTCCAAAGCCTCAAAGCAATAAAGCACTGATGCTGGGGTTCTAAGCTGGGTGTTTGACTATGCAGTTTGGTATTTAGTCTTCTTATGTTCATCAAATTATCAACCACCTTGAGTTGATGTATGAAATTTTAATTTGTGTACGTGTCATATGTACATCAAATCTTCTTTTTGCTGTGAGAAGAGCATATGAGCAGCCCAATCTCAGGAGAGCATGTACTGAAGGTTTCCCTGTAGTACTCACCCACTACGGTCCTGCTCCCTTGTAGCCTGCAGCATGTCTCTTGTGCCTGGATAGGAGTGAGCTTCCCTCTATGATACTGACATAAAACGAAGCACTAAGACAAATGCAGGTCTGGGTCCCATTAGCACAACATTATTGAGTTAATATATGCAGAGCATTTAGAGCAAACTGTGAAGGTGAGAAGATCAAACCTGTCACTTTTAGGAGACTCTTTTCCACCTTCCTGCTGCACACAAATGCACACACTTCCATAAATCTACAGAGGTCAGTATGAGTTTCTCACCCATGATTCACCAAAGTGCCTAGTTCAATGCCTTAAATATGAACTTAATTAAATATGTAGACATATGTATTATTTCTATGAGGATATAATCTTTCTACAGGAAATAACCAGGTCTAAATTTAGATAGATAAGATCTGAATAAAAGTTGAGAGCCAAAGAGTGATCTAGATTGTTCATATCACCTCATACCCCACTGACAAAAAGCTTCTTTGTTTAGAATATTTTCTCTTATTCTTTGCACATCAATCAGAAATGCATTTGTGAGCCTGCAGTGGACACAGAAATGTATAGGGTAAGATGTATAGGTATAAATTGAGACTCATTTACCCTTATAAGCACTGCATTTGTTGCCATAATTTTGGCAAATAGTATGGTTAATAGTTAACCAGCCTGGCTTTAACAAGGACCAAGACATTCTCTTACCTTTACAATGGGGACCTGTATTGTGTTGGTTTCACCCCACCCCCATCTTCTAATCCTATTTTAAAACAAAGCACCGTATATTTTATTTTTGCCTCCCAATTTTTCTTGGTCTTCCCTAGATGGTAAACATACCTTAGTGATAACATAAAAAAAATACTGTAAGCAGGGAGATGCATGGTGTTCTGTAGATGGGTAGATTGCATTGCTTTTACATATTCAGAAATTAATGCTGATAATCCTAATTCCTATGAATTTTTGGTCTGTATTCATTTTAAAAATGCAGCATGATAACAGTAAACCAGAAAATAAGCAAGCATATACATAACTGCACAAACCTTTTCCTCTGCATAGATGATTACTTACATTTTCACTTTCATATTCTAATTTTGATTTTTTCCTTACTGGTATGTGATTAAAATATTTATATGTTCAGATGGCTCATTAAAAGTTTCTGGATAGTTAGAAAATGGGTTGCTAGAACTATTACTTTCCAACAGAACCGTGACAACACGCAGGCCCTCCCTGGTGTTCTTCACCATAAAAGCCCGTTTGAGCACTTGTTCATATTTTTACATTAGTTCCAAAATATTTGGCAAGATGAAAAGTCACTATTTCTAATATTATGTAATCTTTTATTTTATAATTATTATTTATCAAAAACAACTTAGATCAGGTAGAAACAGAGAAAAAAATACATAGTTATTAATTAATTTTTTTTCCAAGCAGCCTCCTGGATAGAGCCAGCACAGGCAAAGTGCCAGTTAACAGGGAATCTTCCACAACTGACAGCACAAATGTATTTGAAATACAAAAGCACTTCACCCTCTCTATTCAGATGGCCATCAGTGGTGCTGGCATCTGGGCCATAAGTTACTCTTACTCAGAATTAAGTCGGATGGGAACCTACCAGCTGGCTCATTCCCTCTAACTGATTGTTGGTTAATCACATCGCTTCCCCAACTAGGATTCTTTAACTTATTTTTTTTCCTTTGTTTCTAACTTGTTTGCTCTCACTAATTGAAGAAATGTGCCATGTTTGAAAACAAACAAAAAATAAATTGGATATGCTGGTAGGAATACCGCCCTGAAGATCGTGCCAGAAACATGTGGGTGATTCAAAACAAGCGGTTCCCTTCCTTTTTTTTTTCTTTTTTTTTCTTTTTTTGTTTCAAGAGCTATTTTAGGTCGCATGCTGAATAAGCATAACTTGGCAGAGCCGCTGAGAATAGGCATCCACCCGTCCCTGGAAATGCAGGCCAGGCCGGCTCCAAGTGCCTGGCTCTCCTGGGCCTTCTCAAAGGTTGATCTAAGGAGAGCGCTGTCAGTTACGACTCAACTTGCATTCTACACTGTCTGCAGTTAGCAGCCGAGAAAGTTTAATTCTGAGCTGTGAAAAGATTCAATAAGTCACCACAAATCACCCCGACTAAAGCCCAAACTGAGTAATTTACACAGCACTTTGTGATCTTCAAACAGTTTGCAGTGGGCGATTATTCATGCCCGACATGGGGCCGCTGGGTCCAAGCTCCCTGTTTGTTCTAAGGCCGAGGAGAGGTGTTTGAAAACCGCAAGAGACGACCAGGGGCCCCCAGATCATGGCTAATGTGACACCCCCAGGCCTAATCTTCTTAGAGCACTGGGATAAAATAAGTATCCATTACAAAATCAGCCTTCATCCTGCCCCCTTCTGAGCCCGGCCACTCTGATAGCCAGCTCAGAGACAATTGCGCGATTCGAGACTTAGGCAGGTATTAGGAGCCGGGGCAGGAGGAGAAGGGGCTAATCTCCACATTTAGTCCATCTGTACTTGTGGGCCTGGCTGGCCTGCCCCTGATAGATCAAAAGGAATTGGCAAAAATCAGATTAGGGCTGGAGAAAAGGGGGGAGGTCCAAACCCTGTAACAGCCACATTTTTTCTCCCTGCCTTGGATGTGTATACATTTATTAAGACCATGCGGTTAATCCCATGAGCTTTCAGTGCATTGTGCTTGCCTTTTCTCCCCCCCACCCCACACACACTTTCTTTCAACAACAATAACAAAAAGCCATTAAAATGAAATATTGTATTAATTATAAAAATAAGAGCTATGCCCATCTAAGGCTAGCAGGGTTGTGCACACTTAGAAAAATCCAGCAATTTAGTTGTGCATTGCAACCCACAACTGGCCCGTCCACCCGGGAAGGGCACAAGCCAGCCTTTTCTGGGACTGAGACACACGGCGGAGCTGTGTGAAGTCAGCGGAAGAGAAGATGCTAATTATTAATACAGGCTGCCACCGAGTCAGGCTGGTGGTGGGGCAGGTGTAAGAGCAGCTCGGTGACATCTGATCTCCTGGCATCACTACCGCACAGAGGAGCTCAGTGATGGAGCAGGGAGAACATATGGGATCCACCAATTAAACCAACTCTTGTTTCCTCCTTGAAAACATGCTGCCGTGTGAGGCACAAGGAGGTTATTTCATTCCCTGCTCAGGCGTTTGCTTTTGTCCGTGGTCCCAGCTTGCCTCTGGCTCTAGCCTCTGCGTGGACACACGGGCGCTTACACCTCGAGATCCGTGGACAGATGGGGAAGGAGAAGGGGGCGCGAGGGATTCGCAGTCTTGCTGCTGTTGGCCATCGCCTGCTGTTTGTAAACAGTGGCATGTGGCCACCAGCCGTGTCCTTCAAGCTAGGAGAAACATGTGTGCCGATGAGTTAAATGTGCAGGCGGCCACCTTGAGTGGTACCCACCCAATGGCGGGCACAGCATACACAGCTCTGTGGGACCCGGGCAGGGATGAGGACAACTTGCTGGTGGGGAAGAAACTTTGTAAAAGAAGCACTGGCCCCTCTCCTGGAAGGCTGACAAAGTCCCTTCTTTTTCGGTTTCTTATAAACCCCCACGCGGTGCCAGAAGAGAGCCGGGTGGCCGCTGGGTTTTGGCAGTTGAGCTCACCTCATTAGAGTGGATTAAGTCATGATGCTGAGAAGGATAAAAGGTGAAAAGCAAAGAGCCAGGGACGGTGGCCGCAGACAGCTCCCAGTGTCATCTGTGTGTGGACGCCATTATTGACTGGAGCCCATGTGGTTCACACTTTTCAATTACCGTCTGCTGGAAAGGTGGCTGTAATTGCAGAGGCTGAGGCTCTGATGTCAAGGGGCCGCTCAGCCCTCGTCACCTTCTCTGATGCTCGACTCCAGGATGTTCAAAGGCAAAGGTCCTGAGCCTGCAAATGTCCCCAAGGACCCAGGGAGGTGGGCAATGCAATTAAAAAAAATGAACAAATAAGAAACACACCCACACTTGCAAGGTGGTGATGAAATTAGCCACCATGATTTGAATGGGGCTGGGGCCCAGTGTTTTGCCTTGAGTAGCACCGAGTGCCAATCTTTGATACTCCCTCCCAAGACTTAAAAATAATGAAATAAGAATACAAATTCAGGTGTTCCGTGGCAATGCACCTTTGCTGTGTGTGTTTCTGCAAGTGTGGCTTTGTGGACTGGGGCCACATGTGTGTCTCTCCCTGTTCCCTGTCAATCAGACATGTGTTACTTTGGCTCAGATCATAAAAAATAAGGATACTCAACTTCAGATTCAAGTGATGTTATGAGCAAGGAGTTAGGAAGTTCTCCTAGATTGTTGGGGAGACATGATTGTACCTAGTGGAGCTCGTCTACATCCAGGAAGGAAGAAATGGATGGGAATGGTGCAGATCAGATACACAGATGGAATAAAAAGAAGGAATTCTTGGACAATGCACCTGACTTGCTCATACTTCCCTTTAACCAGCTGTAATGGGGATTTTTGTTTTTAAACTGGGGGTTGGGACTTAGAGTTCTTGAAAAGATTACTGAGAAATCCCTGTCTTCTGAGCAGCAGACAGGAGGGTGGGTGTGTAGCTATTTTGGGTCATCGTTTGGGGTTTATGCAGAGAGCACTCTGAACATACCAGATCTTGTGACTTCCTCCTCCAAATTGCTGAGTCCGGGCAGGGCAAAAACCTGGGGCAAGCCTGGTGAATATCGTGTTGCTGGGTGTAGGGAGAACTCTCTTGAGAAGTGAAGCATGCCAGTGCACTTTGGTAAAAAATAAATGAGGTTTAGCCTGGTCAGTGTGGCTCAGCAGTTGAGGGTTAACCAGGAACTAAGAGGTCGCTGGTTCTATTCCCTATCAGGGCATATGCCCGAGTTACAGGCTCTATCCCCAGTAGGGGGCATGCAGGAGGCAGCTGATCAATGATGTTTCTCCCTCTTTGATGGTTCTCTCTCTATCCTTTTCCCTTTCTCTTTCTCTAAAAATTAAAAAACATGTTTTTTAAAATGTATTAAAATAAATGAGATTTTGGTATGGATTGAAATGTTATGCATCATTAGGAGTTTGACTTGAACAGCCAAAATAGAGAAATTTCTATTTAAAAGAAGCACCCTTCTGAATTATCAGCCAAGGTGAGCTCAGAGAGCTGCCTCTCCTTGTGTTTAGTGTGTGTGTGTGTGTGTGTGTGTGTGTGTGTGTGTGTAAATGTGTAAGCGGCCACCCATCCTCCTTCAGGAACAATAAACCTTTCAGCGATGATTCTGGAATGCACATCCTCTGACCAAAGTGAACACATGGTGTCTCCAGGGCCTTGTGCCTACTGTTGCCACTATCCCTGAGCCACTCCGCCCTCTTGTTCAGAACCAGTTCCAAAGGTGCAACCCCCAACCAGTGAAGACAGCATTGGAAAAGAAGCTGACCCCAGGAAAGGGAGGCAGCCAGCAATCTCAGGGTAGAAAAGGAACCCTGAGAACATGAAACCAAAATGTGTGGGTGACTGGCTGGAGGCATCTGGCTCACTGGATAGAGCAGCTGTAATAGAAACGACACTTCCACTCCTGAAGTCTAGAGATCCAGGAGACCAGGGAGCTGACATGTGACCATTTACCTTTCACACCTGTTCTAATATGGGAGATGGGGCCCAGCTATTTGAATATCTCTGAGTAATTGCCAGGTGGCTCCAGCAAATGCAGACTTCTAGACATCAAGCCAACTTGACACAGATGCAGGGTCCCCTCCCTCAGGTTTTGGTGATGAAGTCAGCTCTGTTCTCTGGGTCTCACTCTGAGTCACTTTCGACGTCTTTCTTCCATGTCCTTGGAGATGGGCAGCTACGGAGAGGGTGGAGATTTTAACACCATTTTTGTTCCATCATCTTGATTGTGTGGCATATCCTGTGCCTTAAGCCCAAGGATGCTGCATTTGATATGACACCAGAAAGGCCCAGAAGGGAGGCCACCCTCAGTTGTCTGTGATTTGGAGGCTGAGCTCTTGCCTTCTGAGAGAAGGGCATTGGACTGGATGCCCTTTGGTCCAGCAGGTCCATGTGTCTCCGGTCTATGGTTGCTCAGCTCACACTTCCTTCTTCAGGACCAGTGCTGCAGACCTCCTGACAGACACAGATGACCAGCAGCCTGCTCTGAGTGCAGATCAATGGTGGGTCCAGAAGCACTGGCACTCTGTTATATTAACACCTGTCCCTGAGTCCTATGCAGAAATAGTGCCCTGCACCTTAATCTGACCATGACATCAGAGAAGATCTTCTGGTGAGTACAAATAAATTCCATATGAGCACAAACACCAATCAACTACCGGTTTTACTTTTTAATAGACTCAATTTAAAAGATTTAGTAATAATTTTCAATACATAACAGTGTGATAAGTGTGAATATATAGTCTTCTCTGTATAATGAAGGTAATTATATAAATCAAAGGAAGATGTAATGTAACAATGTGAACTATAAGAACGTGTAGAAACAGGCATATGTTAATATACTGAAACTGGGTATTTATTAAATGAGCTCATTATTCCTATTCAGGGAATTTGGAACACTTTATCAGTTTTGTGTTTCCAGATCACAGTATTAGAAACAGATTGAGGAAATGATTACAGTTGTGCTGGATGATTAATTATTCCTGTCCAGAACACGCATTCTTTGTGGCTGGTCCTAACCGGCGAGCTGTCATCACCATTACCGTCCTAGAGACCTGTGGTGTCCACGAAGTAGGCCTGAATGTGCCGTCCACATAAATAAGCCAAGGTGCACCAGGGCCCAGGAGGTTGTGCACATACTGCAGGCCCATTGCTGTTCTTTTGGGAAGAAATAGTGGGGAAAAGCCAGTTTTTCAGACTGGAGGGTCAGAAAGTTGAATGCAAGAGGGGCATGAAGCTCAGGCCTATGCCAACTGTGGACCTGAAGAGGACACATGGGCCAGAAAGCCCACCTCTAACACCAATCAATTGTCTAGCACTGGGCCTCGCCTTGGATCAAAGTAAACACTCAACAAATAAAACAGTACTTAACCAAAATTATCTTAAAAATTATATGGATTACTGTTCTCTTGTGCAAGCACATTCATCTGATAAAGAAGAGTGCCCTAGGCCTCTGTCATCATGGAAAGTCTCATCTCTCACTTACAGTCCTGAGAAGTCTTATCTCTGTGCTCTCAATGTCTCTGAGTCCTGCTGTATCCCCACTGGCAGCCCTCATCTCCTGTGCCACATCGTCCAGTGAATGCTTGTTGAATGACTCTATCTGATGATCTTCATCACCTTTCTCAAACTTTACTTTCTCCAAATGAGATCGGACAAGTCAGAGGCCCTAATGAAGCCACAGAGAAAAAACTCTCCATTGAGTCAAAGCATTTGTTACACCAGCCAACCAATAGCTAATTAAGGAATTTTTTCTTATTGATTTCTATCATATTTATTTTTTTTGAAAAGCAGAATAGAACCCAAGAAAATAATATTTCTGAACTAAGTTGTTTTTAAAATAATGATCCAACTCCTTCCTGACCAAATCCTGTACCCACAGGAAATTGTGGCGTTGGGTGGATGGAAGACAGAAAGTGATGGGACCCAGAGTCCCTGTAAGTAGAGAGTGTCCATCTATCCTTCGGCTTCAGACCATCCCTCTGCCTTCTGTTCAACAGAACTATGCCAAATGGTGCATGCATTAGGGTCCCTGGAAGATTATCTTCTTTTGAAGAAAACGTATTATTTTTTTTCAATATTAATGGAGTTCATTCACACATCAAAACAAGAGAACAGCAGTGAAAAGTTACTCCACACCTTAGTTACTAATTAGCCACTTCGCATAGGTTTACTGAATGAGACAAGCCAAATAAAAATCACCAAAATAAAAATCAGCAAGCCCCTAAGCACTTCATGAGGATTCCCTGTGGCTTCGGGTTACACCCATGAGGTGCTGCTGGTCCTCTGGGTTCCATATTGTTTGTGAGCACAAGCCCCCACTGTAAAGTCAGGACAGCAATGACTCAGAACCCACAGGGTTAGGATTAAATGAGATGATGTGTGGTGTGCTTAGCACAGGTGACTTGAACTTTATAGAAACTCATTAAATGAAGCCCATGGATAGCAAAAGTAATATCTACACTAATAAAAGAGAAATATGGTAATTGGCGTACAACCACTACCCTTTTCATTGGCTAATCAGGGTGATATGCAAATTAACTACCATTTAAGATGGCAGTTAACCGCCAACAAAGATGGCGGTTAATTTGCATATGTAGGCACAATGCAGGGAGGTGAAAGGGAAAGCAGGAAGAAGCCCCCTGCCACTGACAGTGATCGGAAACCCAGGGGGGAGCTAAGAGCCAGCCATGATCGGAGAATCGGGCACCTTTGCCACCCTGGCCAGTAATAGCAGGGAGTAGGGGTGGAGCCAGCGATGGGAGCTGAGCACAGTCGAAGCTGGCAGTCCCGGGAGCTAGGGGTCCCTTGCCTGGGCCTAAAGCGGAGCCCGTGATTGCGGGGCCGCTGCCACTGCGGGTCCCCGCTGCCCGGGCCGGACGCCTCGGCCAAAGGCATTAGGCCGGGGCAGGGGCAGAGCGGGAGATCGTGGGGAGCTGATGGTCCCCTTGCCCAGGCCTGAAACCTGGGTCAGAGGCGTCAGGCTTGGACTAGGGGTGGAGCAAGCAATCAGAGGGAGATGGGGGTCCCCTGCCCAGGCTTAATAAACGGTGATCGGCGATTGGATGGTGATGAGGGTCAACTACTCTGGCCGAGGCATCAGGCCTGGGCGGGGGGCAGAGCTAGCAATCAGAGGGGACTGGGGGTCCCCTGCCCAGGCATGATTCCTGGGCCAGAGGCCTCAGGCCTGGGCGGGGGTCAGAGTCAGTGATGGGGGGAGATGGGTGTCCCCTGTCCAAGCCTGACACCTCTGGCAGAGGCATCAGACCTGGGCAAGGGGCCGATCCTGCGATTGGAGGGTGATGGGTGTCAACGCCTGAAGGCTCCCAGTATGTGAGAGGGGGCAGGCTGGGCTGAGGGACACCCCCCCCCACCCAGTGCACGAATTTTGTGCACCGGGCCCCTAGTTAGTAATAATAGTATTAACAACAATAATTTATCTGTGTTATTCAAACACATTACAGCAGAGCGACAATGTCAGATTCACCCACAGGGCATATCGCCACCTTCCCCAGGGGAAAATCCACTCCACCCATGTAAGGTTTCAGGGTCCTGGCTGAGTATCCCCATCAAGGCAGTGTGACCATCTAGAGCACCTCCCTCCTGGCCCAGAATAAGAAACATGAATTCCTCAGCCTCACTCAGGAGCAAACACTTTCATCATTTAATGCCATGAGAAGGTTCTCATCCCTTTGCTACTCACCATCTCAGGTCTTTAAGGATAAGCTGCACAGTTAAGGCCACCTGATCCCGATATTCCCGTTAGACAAGCCCCCTTCCCAGCGCCTCCAGGAACTCCCCATGTCACTGCACCTGGGTGTTTATTGCATTCACTTTAGATGTGCACGGGGCTGTAGATGGGTTGTCATGAAAAAGGCTCCTTTGCATGCGAGACCTTCTAGCACTTCTAGAAACTGAAGCCATGCCCTTAAGGGAGGACTGTGTGTACTTGATTGTGAGAAATCCACGTGTCCTGCTTGTCCTGGTGGGCCAGCGGCACCAATGCCCCCTTGGTTCCACATTAAATGCAGTTTTACTCCCTGCGGGGATACTACTGGTGGTCCCGTCACACATCCATCTCTAAAATGCAGCCATCATCTTCATTCATAGAAACATTTTATGAGAACACAACAACGACACAAACTCCCCCTTTCATTTCTAGCAAGGCCGGGCCAGCTCTTGGACGAGGCAGAGTTTGTGCCTTGACATCCTCGGAGAGCCTTCCACACTGGAGGACGACTTTGTGAGAAGGTCACAGACGTGCATGCATTAGCGATGCTGGCGTGGTGCGGTGGCCCTGGTCCCCCCAGTCTCCAGCAGCAGCTGCGTATTAGATGACGCCCCCATTCAACTGCTAAGTGCTGCTGTGGCCACTTTATCGGCCAGTCGCCAGCGGGCTCAGGGGAGAAGCGCTATCTCCTATGGCCATGAAAATTGATATTGAACATGGGAGGGAAAATCTCACAAGCTGATAGCAATTAGCTAAAAAGGATTTGCGACTCCATGATTCATCACGCCAGGGGACCGAAGTCATTTGCAGACGCTGTTTTGAGAGTCCCTGTGTGCGGCTCTGAGTTCTGCCTCTGTTTATCTCTCACACTGGGCTGTGACATTTCCGGCTCTCAGAGCCCTTTCTAGAACAGAGGATCCTTGGCCGGACGATTCTCTCTACGATGCTGCAGTTAGGAGGTGCTAGAGGTGGGCTCAGATTCCAGCTTACATCTCAGATATCCATGTAGGAAAATGGAAGACAGATTCTTTCAGAGTTTGCTGTGTTGTTTTTGTTTAAGAAATTAATTTGTGCTATATCCGGTTTGGCTCAATGGATAGAGCATCAGACTGCGACTGAAGGGTCCCGGGTTCAATTCCGGTCAAGGGCACATGCCCAGTTTGTGGGCTTGATCCCCAGTAGGGGGCGTGCAAGAGGCAGCCGATGAATGATCCTCTCTCATCACTGATGTTTCAGTCTTTCCCTCTTCCTTCTTCTCTCTGAAATCAATAAAAATATATTTTAAAAAAAGAAATTAATTTGTGACTCTGGGTCAGTAAGAAAATCATACCTAAATTAATTAATCAAAATAATAATGCTAAAGTATCTGAAGGACCTAGAGATTATTTTTTTAAAAAAAGTAATGCTGAGCCCAGGTAGCTGCCTCTTTATACTTCATGGCTAAGTTACACCAGCTTCTTGGCCCACTGGCCGCCTCCTGGGGGTATCCCTTTCCTGTGGCAGGTTCCCCATCTCCTGGTGCACCCTGTAGCAACTGAGCCTTCCACTGTAATGATAGAACATCATTTTTCTATTTCTTAAATAGATGGAGTTTGTGCTCGTTTTATTACAAACGATGCCGAAAATTAAGTTTCCTTGGGTAGAAGTGGGATCCAGACCTGCATGTGACAGGGAAGCTTACATGCTTTCACGACCCCTGAGAAGGGAAGGAGCACTTAATCTAGTTGCATACAGCATACACCTCAAAGGAAAGATTTATAAGTTTATACTATTGATATATGTGAAAGGGGTATTTATATACTATCTACTTCAATTTTTAATACATTTGTGAATATATGGTCATTGAAATTAAAAGATTTTCTATGAGAAAAATTACCATAAACAGACCCCCCCCCCCCCCCCGCAAAAAAAAAAAAAGCTACAGGTAACCTCATCGCCAATTAGGAAATGAGATTCAAGCAGCAATGCCCTCTCATGCCCCAACATGTGAGGGGAGCATAACACATCCCTTCACAGAAAGGGTTGGCCGGGACAATGGGGTGATGGCAGTGCTCTGGCAGCCTCCAGGGAGAGCCAACCTGAGGAGCCAGGTTGTCCAGGGTCAAGCATCCCCTCCACCTTCATCTGCTCCAGCAGCCTGTGGGCACCTGGACTTTGGGGCCCTTCACAGCCAGACCACAGTGTATTGGTTAGGTAAGGCAGCCCCCAATGCCATCATAGGTTCTGGCTTTCTCTCCCTGGCCACAGAGCCGCCCTTGTTTCACTAGCGTACATTTTATCTTGGATCCCCTGTGTAGTCAGACGTGCCTTAGCAGTAATTTTATGGCCAGCAGGAAACCGTCCATGAAAGAGCGTGGAAAATGAGAAGGAAGGAATGCAGACATACCGAAGCACTTGAAGAAATGTAGGTGTCTCTGGGGAAGGTGGAATGGGGAGAGAACAGGCAGGTGGTCAGGGTTGCTGGGTTCACGCTCCAGGGGAGACACGAGGATTCTGAGATGTGGATT
>NW_006289813.1:9797430-9798048 GCF_000327345.1 Myotis davidii | reverse complement strand
TCTTTCCCTGCTTCTGAGGAGAAACAGTGAGGGGCTCAGGAGAACCAGTTTCTGTAGCATCTATTTGGCAAACCCAGAAATGGTCCTTCCTTTGGGTTGTTTAAGGAGAGGTGGGGGTGAAACATTGGTGGAGGGCTTTTTTTCCCGGGTTTGCACAGGGATTTTCCATGGGCAGTAATGTGATATCAACACACATTGGACTTGAGCAGGATTCAGGGGCTGCTTCAATGTGTGTTCACAGAGTCCCTGGCAAGTCTACTAGGTATGTAATCAATTACAGTCAACCTGTGTCTAACGTGGTGACAGTATTCCTTACTTAAAAATCAGTTGCACTCACCACCTTTGTAAGTGCTAGAAATCAGGGGAGCATGGCAGTAAAAATCTCAGGGTTTCTGAAATTCATCTCTCGCAAATTCTGTAACCTGGGATGCAAGTATCCTGGGAGCACGCTTCGTTCTTCCCACTTTCCTCTCGCTCTTCTTGTCCGCTTTCCCCAGAGGTTGTACCTCTTTGCTTGATGGTCTCCAAAGCATGAGCTCCTGTTAATTATTTTAGAAATGATCCCTACTGCCCTCTCCTCGAAGTTCCAACCTTGGGAACTTGGAAATACCCTCAGCT
>NW_006289813.1:9790692-9797420 GCF_000327345.1 Myotis davidii | reverse complement strand
GAACCGCTGCCTCCTCTTTTCTTGCTCATTTTTCCCCTCTGGATAGATGTGTTGGCTCAGGAGTCCCAGGGTTATTTGGGCTTGAGAAGCACCTCCTACCCTGTGCTGAGGATGAGCCACGAGCTCAGGACAACTGGTGTCCTTATCAGATGTGCTCCAATTAAAGTGCCGAGGAATCCTGTGCGTCCTCCACTCTGAGACTGAAAAATGCTACCCCTCCCAGTGCAGGGCCAGAGTGGGTTATGTTACAGGCGCTGCATTAGAAGTGAGCTAAGTATCTCGGTGTATCCTTTACACCATGTTCTAATGTGGACGCGAGTCCTGCTTAGTACAACAACTACTCAGCAAGCTGCGCTCAGGACTGCTGAGGGCGCAGAACCCTGGCAGGAGATGCGAAAACAGGTAAATGTATCTGCTCCTGGAAACCAGATCTTGTGACCTTGAGTCTTGGAAAGGTCAAAAAGTAAAATGGAAACAACTATGCAAGTGCAGAAGAGCCCTTTTGGGACACATTTGGAGAGGGAGAAAGCCTGGCTTGGCAAATGCCGACAGGAAATATACCCCCAGTGTTCTGGCCTCTGAGGTCCTAGGAACTGTTCCCAGTCCGAGTGCTTTAACCTTGAGAAGGCCAGCTCGCCACCATCACTGATCTGTTTTTCAGTCTAAGAACCTAAGTTGGTAATGTATGGGCTGAGGTCAGCTGGCACCCAGGCTGCAGGAGGATTTGGCAGTGAAGGGGAGATGCCCCAGGCTTTGCGCATTCTGAGCCCTGCGGGAACACTTGTCCTGATGGATACCTGTGTTCTTCTTGGATGAGACTCAAAATGTGCCTTTACTGCTCCCACCCTTTCCCCAATTACCCGTCTGCTCCTGTTGGCATTCTATTTCTTTTTCATGAACACTTACCATTTCCTTTCCTTCCAGGTACATCTGTCTGCTAATCACCAACCTCTAACAAACTTAAGGAGTAATGGTCCAATGTAGGAACTGCAGGTGTGGCTCTGAGCCAGGTGGCCTGGGTTTGCACCCTTGCTCCAATGCTGGTCTGCTGGGTGGCCTTGGGTATGTCCCATCTGTTCTCAGGCTTCTTACCATAAATCGACCTTAGTACCATACCCCTCTATCGGGGTCTTATTATGAATGGCTTAACTATATTTGGCAAAGTACTTAGAACAGTGACAAATACAGTAGATCCCCTTTAACATTGCCCATAGGTTCTACAACTTTCAGAGATGTATAAAGAAACCAATTTTACCCTAGGCTAATCGATACAAACAAGAGTTAAGTTTCTATGGCATCTCATCAACGTTATAACAACATGATGTTGAACAAAACATTATTCAAGGACTGGCTGTACACACTTGTGCACATGATTACAAATTACTTATTAGTAAGAATGGAGCTATGCCTTTTTCATGTTCTTGTGGTCCCAGTGCCAAGCATGGTGACATACCACAGACTAGAAGCACCAGAGTATGCTCTGGCCCTTCACCCTCTTCCCAGCTCCTGACCAGGTTTAATGGGCTGAGCAGCATGGAGAAGCTTCAGGGTGGCCCACCAGGTTGCCACCTGGTCCTTCAGAAAGGCCATGTGCCTGTCAACTCTTGTTTCTTCTCGTTCTTGACCCCCCAATAAGCAAGACCTCAGTCTAACCTTGTGGCCTGGAGCTGCCTATCCTCCCAGCAACTGAGAGGCATTAATCTCCTATGGAAGGGCATTGGCCAATGAGGGGCAGGCTGAATGGATATACCCTTCCCCTGCACCCTCTTCCTTCAGACCATCCAAGACCAGGTCATAAGGCTCCTTACAGGAGGATCCCACCACGTAGACATGTTCATCTCACATAGAAGTGACCTACTTCACAAAACATCCACATGCTGTCCCTCCTGGTCCCCACAAGTGACCTCTCTGCCTCAGCTCTGTTCTCTGGGCAAGCAGAGCCTTAGCCTGACTGGTGCTTTCCTCTGAAGTCAAGCAATCTCAAAGTAAATGGTTCTTTCTGCTGGTTCTAGCTTCTTAAAAATGACAAACATAGGCCACAGACACACAACATTTTCTCATTTTCTTTGGCACCAATTTGGTTTATCATTCAAAGGACAGTCATGATTGTTGTCTTAGTTTTCTGGCTTTGATGTAACAAAGTAAAACAAACTGAGTAGCTTAAAACCAGGGAAATGTATTGCATCACTGATCTGGAGGATAGAAGTTTGAAATCAAGGTATCTATATGGTCACTTTTATTCAGTGGCTCCAATCGAAAATCCCTTCTTTTGTCTTCCACTTCTGGTGCTCCAGGCATTCCTTGGCTTATGGCCAAGTCACTCTACTCTCTACCTCCATCATCATATGACCTGTTCTTCCATCTGTGTCTTTTCTGCTGTGTGTTTCTATATCTCATATTTACCTCATTGCATTTAGGGACCACCTTGATAATCTAAGATGATCTCCTTTCTAGATTCTTAATCCTATCTGCGAAGTCCTCCCCCCACCCCAGACACACTTTTTAAAAATAAGGTCCCATTCATATGTCCTTTTGGTTAGGGCTTGGGCACATCCTTTTAGAAGGTATCATGTCATCCACTAGAGATGTCTTTGGTGACATTTATGAAATAGTTAATTTGAGCAAATTGTCTGAGTGACAAGTAACTTATCCCCTTTGACTCTAGAAAGCACAATATTAGGGGCCATAGAACCATGAGGAAGGAAGGAGGCAGGTTAATTCTTCACAAAGCTTTTCATGATTTATTTAGTTTTTGTACAAAATCCCATTGTGTATTTTACCAAGCCTGATTTTTATTTTTGTGAGTATGATGTAGACTTAGCATAAATCATGGTGAATACGAACATAATTTGCTGATTTTGCAATGCCGTTGAGCCTTATGCTCACAGAATTTTGATTGTTTTGGAACTACATTTATTTTAAGGCTTTAGTAAGAGAAAAACAGAAAAAGCCAAGTCCCAGCATCGGGCTTTGTGTAGATATCCATAGCTGGAAGAGAAGTTGTCTTCCCTGCATCCTAGCTTAGCCCTTGGGTTGCTGCTCCAGGACCTGGGATCTGGTGGGCCCCACATTTGCCGAATGACTTCTTGTGGCCAAAGAGTACAGAGCAGGACTTGGGGGTTGGAAGAAACCTACTTTATGGTTGTAAAGTAGGTTGCTTTGGCTTTAGAGGCCTCCAGCAGGCAGTTTTTATTTTACTCCCTGGAAAATGAAAAACTTTGGAAAGTTCTAAAGCAGAGAAGAATCAGAATATGGACAAGGAAAACAAGACATTTCAGTACTGGGATATCTTCTGATTTGCATTGTGTCTCCCCAAATTCATGTGTTGAAGTCCTCCTTGGAAATAGGGTAGTTACAGAGTTAGTTAGTTAAGATGAGGTCATACTGGAGTAGAGTGGGATTGGATGCTAAAAATATGAAATGCAGATGAGAGAAATCACAATCTACATAAATGGAAGATAATTCATCTTCAAAGGTTGATGTCAAGCTCTTTGCAAATTGATACAAGTTTAAGAATTTTTTTGTGAATATAGACAATATTTTTCCAAAATTTACAGGAAAGTTCAAGGTATTAGAATAGGTAAAATATTCCAAGAAATAAAAACAGGCACACAATCACTACATTTGTTGTAAAGGCCATCCTTCCACTGATTGTTTTTGCACCTTTATCAAAAATCAGTTGGCTGAGCTTATGTGGGGCAATTTCCGAGACCTCTTATTTTAATTTATAAATCTATGTTTCTATCCCTCCAACAATATCACACTCTAGATCTAGTCTTGAGAAAGAGAGAGACAGAGGCACAGAGACGTAGAGAGAGACACACAGAGAGAGCAGTTAAGGCCGTTTCTAGATAGTGGATAAGAAATCGTCTTTCCCAAAACCAACCTGAGGAAGGCTGTGAGAGCTTCAGAGGCAACAAATGCAGAAGAGTCAGAGCTCAGAGCCTGCTGATTTAACTGTACTTTGCTTTGAGATTGAATGATAGATTTAGAGTGATTTCTGATTCAATCAGAAGAGGCCAGTGTGGAGATTGTGTGGGTTCAGTAAGAGAAAAACAGAGGGCACATATCCCCCTGCAGGCTGCAACTCCTGGTGACAAGTTAACAGGGGGACAGAGTTTTTTCACTGGGCCATTGGGTTCACGGTAGTAATTCTGGAGTCAATCGTGCGGCATGAGGCAATGTGGGGCAGGAGAAATAGCTGGGGCCTCGGCCTCTGCTGCCCATGAGAAAACCCTGCCGGTGTGTGACCTGTTATCAGGGCGCTTGGTCCTTCTGTCCTCACTCTTGGGTTTGAATTTGGGGGGATCAAAGTGGAGGGGCTCCTTTAAGCAAACTCTACCAGTATCAGCCAAGGGACCATTTGTGATACACATACAATGCTTCACTGTTCCCCTGAGCAGAGAGAGCTTACCTGTACTTTGTGCCTCCAAAGAGTTTCATATCCATGAAATTGGGAGGTCCATGGTAAAAAAGTGGACTGATAGTGTATGATCATCCGGCTTCCTACATGCTACTTCATTTTCCTATAGTTATGAATTGTTGACCATGATGAAAATGATATTTTGATCATCTCAGCTTTTATGTTTATAAAACTGGAAAGTTAAGAATCTGGTCGAATATGTGGCCAATATATAGGTTTATAAGTCACACACATTCTGGTAAATTCCGCTGTATTGAAGTTGCTCACAAAAGTCCCCTAGAAACATTTGGCTCTCTGACTCTTAGGTTTTGTCTGATTTAACAAAGCAAAATTCAGTTACAATGCAATTCGGATCATCCACACCCCAAAAGCCTCATCTGAAAGAGTCAGATAATTGAAGCAACATTTGTTGACTCTAGCTTACAGTAGCGAGGTAATTAATTCTGCTTCCCATTTGCCCTTGCTAATGTAATGTGACCTCAATGTTATTTTCTAAGTAAATTGATTAAGAGATTTGGCTTGCATATGCAACTCTTGCAAGTGGTTAAATTATTGCAGCAAACAAACCTTTTTACTCTGTGTAACTCCTAATCTAGTGTCACTTTCAAATATTTGGTTCTTATTACTTGTCGTTTAAAAGGCATTTACAGGTCTAATTAATTTCTTCCTCAGCAATCTGAAAATCAATGCATCCAACCCCATGGACTGAATATATAAAATGATGCATAGGGCCAAAATTAGCATTCAGTTAAATATTAAGTTAAGTCAATGACATAGCTAAACTCTACTATATGCATTTTAGGTGATATGTCCATTAGACCTTTCAAACCACCTCTCAGAGTGTGGCCCAGTGATCACTATTTATCAGTTACAGATTTCCATATTCCTTGGTTGCTCAATCATGCTGTTCCAAAGGATCTCAGGTCCATATCTTGCAATTTTCCATATAATTACATCTGCTTTTTTTTCTGAAAAAATAGAAAAACGAAACAAAACAAAAAGGAAGTACAGACCTTAATATTCTTCTTTCTCCTCTAGCTAAATTAACTCTCAACTTTCCTGACCAGAATAGTCTGTGAGAAATGTTATTTCTATATAAAATCCTGTCCTTCTGTAACATTGTCCCTACACTGGATATTATTAGTACAACTCGTCTTTGGATGAGAAAAATGCTCAGATTATTAGAAAGCACCTGAAGAAGTGTGTTCCTAGGTCGCTTTGTCAAAAATCATAAGGCAGACTGGATTTGTTGGGCAGCTTCCAGTTTGCCTGTCATTAGATATGTGCTGTTTAAGCATTTTATGTACAGCCAGAGGCCCTTTTCTGAATTACAGAGCTTTTGCAAACACTGACATAAATACACAGAAATGCTGAAAAAAATTAAAGAAAACATTTCCACCTCCTGCAGTTCACTTGCAATTTGCCGCTGAGCTGAGCTTGACAAGTGTGCAAATAAATAGCCAATTGCAACCACACGGCAAACTTCACAGGGCTAGAGTTTCTTATCACAAGGTGTGCAAAGGATTCTGGGCAGTAGATCCAGCGGTTGTCATTGCCAGGCTGACTTTGCTCCTTTTAGCAGTCATGAATTAGATGTAAATGAGCAAGCCTCTGGGAGAGAACGTGGCTTGGTTTTTACAGCTGGGAGTCTGTGCTTGCGACCCCACGCAGCTGGGGAGCAGTGGCCACTTTGTATGTCTTTTTGAGGAACAACCCTCACCATGAGAGGGAGAGCATGGTGATGTTCAGGGATGCTCTGGACATTGGTTGGGAGTCAGCAAGCAGGTCTTTATGGTTTAGAAAAAGAGGGAGCCTTATTGTCACGGCCACTGGGGGACTTGTTTCCAGCTTGCAAGGAAAGGCATGCTGCGTGGCAGACAACCAGGAAAGAAGCCACAGCAGCAGAAAGGCAGGGCTGCTGAGTGTGCAAGCTGGTCAGCACGATGGCAATCTTAGTGTGAGTCTGTCCCTCAGCTGACCCCAAGACAGGGTTCGAGATGTTTTAGGAGGAGCAACAGTAACGCAATGGGGAAGTGACATAGGGAGGGGAGATGGCCAGTGTGGCGTGCACTAATGGACTAGTCAGCACTGTGAGCAACTGGACCTCAATCCCACTGAGGACAAGGACACTGTATGTGCCATTTGAGGAAGTGGGTCCATGTCCACCAACCCCCACTCATCACTGAGGGCTATCCTGGAAGAATGAACTCTCCTGCCCCTCTAACCCGCCCCACACATGGAGCCAGAGTGCTCCCAGACCTCGGCAGAGAGTCACTTTTGTAGTACAAAGCTCTCAAGGTTTAGA
>NW_006289813.1:9773783-9790620 GCF_000327345.1 Myotis davidii | reverse complement strand
GCCGAGGGGGAATCACTGGGATTCCAACAGCATGAGCCACAGTAGCTCTTGGTAAAATTTAACCAGAGCCTTTCTTCATTCTGCTCTGTAGTGGAATCCTAGAGGGGCAACGAGTGGCCACAATATTTCTGTTACTTAGGACAGAATGGGAATGGAAGCCTCCCCACAGAATAAGCGCTTGACATTGATGGAGCAAAATGGAAGCCACAGAGGCGGCCTCTCAGAGACCTAGGTCTCCAGAAGGGCTAGCGTTCGCCTGTCATGGTAACCACCCAATGCCTCCCTCCAGCAGCATGACACCTACCATGGAATAGGCACTGAATGCATATCTGCTGAATGAAAAAAAATGCACTGATTAATAAGTAAAAGAATGAAGACATTCTGTGATGTGGTGATGTGTAAGAGCGCAGTGAAGGACCTTTCCCATTATGTGTGGGTACACAGTCGAACCCCTTGGGGAGAGTGGAAGAGGGTTTGGAACAAAAGTTTCAGTCATCATGTGGGGTTGTCCTGAGGTCTGTCACCATCCTATGAAATATCTTCTTCCACTTGGCCCCATGATGAGAAAACCCATGAGAAGCAGGGCTTCTACAGGATGGTTAGGAAAGCTCATATCAGCCACACTTCTACTTAGCTGGATGACTTTGGAAAGTGCTAGTTTATTTTCTAAAAATTAGAGCATTAGGCTAGATAACCTCTATTACCATTTTATTTTAGTTAAAATATTATGATTTTGTTTAGAATGGATAAGCATAATCAAAGTCAATTTCAAAAACATATTCTAAAATCTTCCGTACACTGAAAAATTTAAGTTAATGATATCATTATTTTGTACTTGACTCGATATTTGCCATTCTTTTTTTTTTGTTTTAACTATTTATTTATTTATTTTATTGCCTAAAGTTTAACATATGTCTCCTTTCCCCCCAATTGACCCCCCCATCCATTCCCACCCCAGGCAAACCCCCACCGCCCCAGTGTCTGTCTTGATGCTGTTTATTTTTCCTCTAGATATGAATTACCATATAGAAACATTTCAATTCATCCTGAAGAATATTTTTAAGCATTTCTTGTAATTCAGGTCTTCTAGCAACTGAACTTTTACTTACCCCAATTTTTGAAGAATGTTTTTGCTTATAGTTGAATTCTTATTTGCCAGATATATTTTCTTTCTCAGTTTAAATATGTCCTTTTGTTCTCCTGGCCTGTAGTATTTCTAATGAGAATTTAGCCATTAGTTGTATCTTTTTTTTCTATGTGTAATGTTTCTTTTATATTTGGCTGCTTTCAAGATTTTTTTTCTATAATTTAATTTCAACCATGTGACTATGATGTTCCTAGGTGCTGTTTGTTCTGTCTTTATTCTACTTGAGGTTGACAAATTTTCTTGGGTTTTTATATTGATATGTTTTCATCTAATTTGGGATTTGGGGGCCATTATATTTTCAAGCTTTCTTCTTCCCCATCCTCAAACTTCTTTTTGGGATACCAACTTTAACACATTTTATGTGTCTCAGAAATAAATAAGAGCCTATTCATAATTTCTTTATTTCAGTTCTTCCAATTGAATACATATTTAAGTTCTATCCCAGGGGCACATGTTCAACCTGCTGTTAAGATAATCCAGTGACTATTTCAGATATTTTAATTTTTAATTCTAGATTGATTTATTTAAAAGTTTGTATTCCTCAGCTGAGATTTTCTCTGTTGATTCAGTAAGATCATATTTTCTTTTAAGTCCTGAACATATTTATAATATCTGATTTAAAAGCCTGTCTCCTAAACCCAACATGTGGACCATCTCAAGGTCTGTTTCTGCAGTTTGATATTTTTTTCTTGACTGGGTCACATTTTCTTATTTCTTTCTGTGACAAGTGAATCTTGATTGAGCATGATACACTGCAAACTTTCTGGAGTATTGAGTGATAAAGACCATACAAATAATACAAAGTTAATTGTTGGCTGATAATTGTAAAATTTTAGATTTGGTTTTACAATTTGTTAGAAGAGATAGGTGGAAAGGCCAAGGTGTTTACCAAATTTGTTTAACTCGACAAGTTTAATCTCTAAATTCTATCTTTTCTGTGAATTGTGTCATGATTCTTACATTTATGTCTTGGCATGTATTTTGCCTTAGCTGGATGTTGGAGTGTTCACGAGGTCTCATCCCACTGGCTGATCTGGAATCCAATGTTTCTCAGAACCACTAAACCTTACAGTTCTATTCTACTTTCAACCCCGTACTGACACGTGAGGATAAACTTTACATTGTATGCAGCCTAATCTGCAGCTAAACATTCCCCCACAGAGACTTCTAAACTGTGTTATTTCATTACCTGCCATCTAATGCCTTGGAACTATTCAGTTTCATAGTTTATGGAAGGAGGACTCATCTGATATCAATTACTTTGACATGGCTAGGAGGAAAATTTGATCATAATTTTTAAAAAATTAGCTCATGAATTTTAAGTTAACATTTAGATTTCTATATCTGAAAAAGTAAAAAAAATATAGAGAGAGATGTTTTGATTTTCTCAGTTAAATATTCCTTTGTTTATCTGACACACAGGAAGTGAAAGATATGTGGGCAATAGAATGTGCCAGTAATTTGGGGGAGGAGAATACAAGTGTGTCTCCTTTCTTTAGAGTGTCATCTTGCTAAACACAGTAAAGCCCAAGTTAATGAGAAATTTGAGTCAGAAAAAAAGTTAAAGTTTACCTCGATACAGACAAAGGAACTAAGGCCTGGAAAGGTTAAATATCCCCATCAGAATTACACGATTTGAGTGCTTGACACAGGAAACAGAGAGCAGAAGAATACATACATCTTTATTCAACAAATATTTCTTTGATGTCTTCCAACTGCTGTGTTTGGTGTAAAGTATTTGAGTTGCAAGGGTGGGTAAAATATCAATGATTTTTTTTCCTCATGGAGCTCAGAATTTAGTGTTATGGGCAGATGTGGGTTCTTACTCACCCAGTGATTGGAAATCAAACCATTCTGGTGGAACTAAGATAGATAGGGACATATACTATAGGAGAGCGGACTGACCTTGAGGGGCTGGTGAGCAGTGCCATTTAAGGGAAACAGGAAGAATAGAAAGAGCTCAGGCAAAGAGTTGGGGGGTATGCCTTGCAGGGTAGAGACTGACCGCAAGAAGAAATTTAGCACACACAGGGCTGTATGATTTAAGATCAGAGAACAAAAGGAAGCAGTCAGTGACTTACTAGTAACTGAAGAGTTCAGTATGTTTAGTCTCTGCAAGGCCTTTGGGGCCATAATGAAAAAACAAGGCTTTGTCCTCAAAGCCAAGGGAATGTGATAGAGCAGGAAAGGGTAGGTAACAAATCAATTCCAAAATCTTGGTACTTGAACATTGTAAACCTGGGAGCCCAACAAGGATCAGAGAATGGGGTCTCTGCTCCACCAGGGCATTCAGGGATCCAGGGTGATTGAGGTGCCCATCCTGTACCTGTGACAGATGGAACACTTGCCTCCTAAGCTACCGTAGAAAGGGAATCACAGGTTTTGGCTTAGCCAGGAGTGACCTCACCACTTCCTGCCACCTTTCATTGACAGAATCAGTTGTGTGCCTCATCCAACTGCTCAGGACCTGGGGATCATGGGAACTCAGGAGATGTCTAGGAAGCACCCTGGTTGTGCCAGGAGATTAATGGAAATAGCTGACAGGCAATGTCTGTGTATGGTAATGATTGAATGGGCAGCACACAGCCTACTGAGAAGTTTAGAACCAGCCTTGTGATAATAGATGGGACTGAACATCCATTGTGCTAGATTTCCTGATTTTTTTAGAAAGAGAAAATAATCTGAATTTTCATGGGTAACTTTCAAATTTTGATTATTTATTCAAATATTTATAACCATCATGTGGATCAAAGAGAGCATATCTTCAAACCAAGTTTCTCCTGGTGGGCTGCCAGTGTGATAAGTCTACACTGAGGTTTTCAACAAAAGGATTGAGGAGATTGGATTTCATCTTGAATGGATCACTTTGGATCAAAATAATGGTCTATTGGGGTCAAACATGCATGTGAAAAATCTGAGGAGATGATGCTGAGTAGGCTTAGGGTAGTGACAGGACAACAGAAAAGTGGCAGACATAAAGTTAGAGGGAGAGTTGATGAACTCAGTAACCTTGAAGGTGGGGGTGAGGAAAGGGAGGACTCCAGGGAGACTTCTGCTACCTACTAAGATTGTGAGGAAGAGGATTTGTGGGTGAAGATTGTGAGAACTGCCCTGGGTATGTTGAGTTCAGCTGATTTTGAGGCATCCATGTGAGGATGCCAGAAGGCCATGTGAGTGCAGACTCAGGATGCTGAGGCTGCAGTTGGTGATGTCACTTATTTCCAATGCACTATGGAGCTCCATGGGGTGGTAGACTGACCCCCAGAGGGGCCCCTCCAATACATCATGGCCGCCTTTCCTTTTGACCATACCACCAGGCAGACCCAGCTTCTGGTCCCAGGAAGACCCTGCTTCTTTGACCAACAAGAGGCCCTATGAGGCTTGTGGGAAGAAGAGGTTTCCCAGGGCCTTCTGGGGTGCATGAAAGTGTCCCCAAGCCTTTACAAAAGTGTAAGGCTGCTGGGAGCCTTCCCAAGTACCCTTGCCAAAGCATGTGTGTTTTATTAGATATCATAGTGAAGTTTAGACCAAAGTGGGTACAAAGCAAGAACTTATAAGGGAACTTACAGAGGGTCTTCATATCCAAATGATGTGGCCACTGCCCCCAACCCCACACAACCATATCCTCTTCATTTATTACAGAACTGGTGCATTTCTGCACCAAGTCTCCCTTCTTTTTTTCCTCTCATCCTTATTCTCCCTTCAAATTGACCTTCTCTCTTTTTTATTTGAAACATAGTTTACTTGTGTAAGATGTCCTACTCTTACACAAACACCCTAGGCTCTTGCTGTTGCATTAAACCATAGCCCACTCCATACCTTCCGTATTAGTGATTGAGCATGGGTGTTCAGATAACCACAGAGCTGTTTCAGGTAGGGCTGAGAGTTGGGGTATTATACAGAGATAAAAACATAGTGATTAAGGCATTTCTTAGACCAGGATGTCTCTGCTTGAATGAATGCCTTCTCAATGGCACTTACTCAAGTTTTTCCTTAAAGTAATTGTTACATATATTTTGGACTTTATTGTGGTGACTGAAGATTTTCATACATTTGAAAATGCCTTTCACATTTACTATGTGAATTATTTCCTGATATTTCACTAGCCAGGTCTCTGATTCTTTCACCCACGCTTCTTACGCTCCATCAGAAGGAGCTCTGGAATGTAGCATCCGAGTGTGTCTTTCCTCCCTGGGGACCCCTGGAGAAGATCATAAATCATGCCTTTATGCTCCAAAGAAATCAATACTTTAAAATTCGTTTGGTCAGCTTTCCTGGGGACTTTTAACTTCCATGGTGCCAAAATGCTGATGATGTCATCAATAATATACAATACGGACCCCAGTCTTGCTCAGGGAAGCCCTCAGCGCCCTGGTGTCAGAGGCAGGGCGACAGAGGTCAGCTACATCACCCAGCACACAATGTGGCTCTTTTCATCATTAGGAAGGAAATCTACTGAACTGAGACCAGATCAAAACCTTCCGTCTGTGTGAGTATAGCCAATTTTCAGAGACAGCCTTAGACACTGCACAGATGCCTTTGAAGGTTCAATTCGGGGAAGAATGTTCTCAAAGTCACGTCAGGAAAAGCCAATGAAGACACTGGATTCTCTTCTTCTTCACCTAAGCAGCCTGTTTCCCTGCACCAGCCTCTCCTCTCCTTTCCATCCTCAGAGGAGGATAGGTGAGTGTACCTGAACTCTTCTCCTCACCCCAGCACCAGGGACTCCCTGCTTTCTCCTTCTTTTTCACTGCCCTCCCCCCTCCCCCCAGCCTCTGCCCTTCCTGACCTCAAGCATCCTCTGTCTTGGAGGAGTACTTCCTTAACACCCTAAGTCAGCACTCTGCTCCATTTTTTTTTGTCTCTTAAACCTTGTCTCCTGTCACCCATTCTCTGGCTTGCCCTTTCACTATGGATGGAAAATACATTCTAGGATATTGGGTCTTAAGTTGAGTACACACCAGAGCCCCCTGAAGAGCTTGTTAAAATAGACTGCTGGCCCCACCCCAGCATTTCTCCTTCAATAGGTTCCTGGGTCACTGTGATGCTGTTGGTCTGGGCCCCCATTTGGAGAACTCCTGCTCCAAAAATCTTTTTAACGATGGAGCACAGAGGCCTCTTTGCAGTGTTAGATGTTACTGACCTGTCCCCTGAAACCCATGCTCCAAAGGCACTTCCTGAAGCCTCACCCCTGCCTGTCCTCATCTGGTTCCTCACCTACCTCTACCCTCTCTAAGCTTGGGTATATTCTCAAAAACTCAATTTTCACCCTTCAGTCTCTCTTAATGCTTCCTTTTGTAGAAAGAAATTCATTTAGGAAATATTTTCAGCTTTGTCTCAGATCTCTCTGACTTCAGTTTTAAAATATTAGTAGTTTCATGAATTCCAATTGCTGTGTTATAACAATGTCTGCCTTCTTTATTCCCACCTTCTCACTGCCCCATATTAGTTGCTATTTAAAAGTAAAGAAGCATTTTATACAGTGTTTATTCATATAATCTTTTCAAGGAAACTACATTCTAGGGGCTCAGATTCCAACTCCCCACTGCAGTAATTGTGTCTGTAGCAGGGCTTGTGCTTGAGACTGATAGCAGGGCTAAGTGCTTGACAAATTTCCACCCATCTTCCAATAAGGCCCTGGCCCATTTTCCAATAAAGCTGATGAAACCTGATAAAAAAAACGTTAGAGGAATCAAAAGGCCCTCGGGCTAAGTGGAATCATATCTCATGAAATTCCACATTCAGCATCATCTGTATTGGAAATATTAAAAAATTCATATATAGTGAAATGATAGATACTTATGTCACTATTTTAAAAAGTTATGCTGATAGAGCTGTCCCCAGCTCCTCACTAAATGCGCCTTCCTGAATATATGAAGATGGTGTTATTGACCTGCAGACCTCACTGAGGCGGCTCTGCTCTGAGTGGTGATGGATTTGTCCTGAACCATCTACACCCCCTTGTCTGATCACTGGCTGTCACTAGGCTTGCATAGCATGCAGTCGGGTACTGGTAGGACAGAAGTGAGGCCACAGAGGACATGAGTTGTGAAGTGACATGTCCAGATATCTGGGAAGCAGGTATAAAGTCAGGTGTCCTCTCTCCTAGCTCATTGGTGTCCCCAAGATGCTACGTTGTGTCCTTCATACATTTGTTGCTATGAAATCTGCCCTAAATGATTGAAGCCAGTGTGGGAGAGGTTGCAGTTAATATCCTCCCTGAAGTGGAACCTACAACATGTCACCACCATGAAGACCTAGGGCTGGCATCCTGTAAAGTCACTTCATCCAATGGCTCTGGGTTGAGCCTCCCCTTTATTCAATGAGGAAAGTGGGCGAATCTCAAAAAGCCACAACTGTTTTCCATCCTGAGTGCCTAAAAGGACTGTCCCAGGTGGAAAGGTTGGTGGTCAGCTAATGGGTCCAGATGAAAGAAGCACTACTGAGCAGACTTTATATTGATCCAAATGGTGCAGCCCCTGGGTCTCTCACAGGCTAGTCCTTTGGTTCTGTGTTGACCACTGTGCTGGCCACTGTGATCATCCCTCTTCATTCTCTGGTTTTATTGTTCCCATGCAGTATTCTTGGAAACATTCTATATAGGGAGGCTAGTAGGAAGGTTCTATTATCCTAGAGGGAGAATGTGTGTGCCTGAGCCCAGCCCCACTGGCAGTATTGGTTTGGGTGGGATAGGAGAAAACTATTACTGTCATATTGAGGACAGTTCTCTGTCTCAGGGAAGGAACCCCATGAGATGTCTATCCATTAGGCTAGGAGCAGTGCCTCCACTGGCTTCACTCTGCCCTCACATGGAGAAATGAGATGGAGGACTCCCTCTATTTCCAGTGGGGACCCAAAACTTAACTTCCTTTCAGGTCTCTCTGTGAAGGATGGAAAATCAGGATGGAGCCAGGCATCCTTCTGAGGGCCAGAACAATCTGACCTTTGCTCTGGGGTTCCTTTGCTCTTATAGCATGAGGGGACCTCAGTCTTCACAGCCTTCAAACGCGGACTTCTGTTGAGGCATTCTCACTCACATAATCAGTGAGGATCTCCAAATTAAAGCCAGATCCCCGAACTCTGCAGCAATGCGTTTTGAAATCACAGACATACATGCATTAGATTTTAGGTCATGTAGTCTACTTCCTGCCAATACAAGATTGCTTTCAACTGCACATTCTTCTGGGTTGTGTCAAACTCTCTTTTGAAGGATTCATGAAACTAGGTCCCGTTTCCTTTGGGACATTATTCTATGGGTAAATAAGCCTTACAGTTAGCCAATTCTTTTCTTTTCCCCCCTTTCATATCAGCTTAGATCACACTTCACAATTTAATACATCCATCTTATTCAATTACTTTTTCCTTTTTTATTCTAACTCTATGGGCATGATTGAGCATACCCTATAACTGGGTGTACTAGAGATACAAATCTTAGTTTCTAATGTAATTTTTGTTAAGCACAAAATTTTCAGATATTCTGCAACCAAGATAACCTGTTTCCATAAGGTAGGAGTACCAGGACCTGTATACACATACTCACACATTTGCTTCCAGGCTCCCAGCAGAATCATCCCCAGAAACTAAAGGACCCAAGAATCCTGGGTCTCAATGTGCTTAGACCACATCCTCTAGGACTTCCTGCAGGGCGGCATGGGGTTGGTTATACAGCCCCATTCCCTTTCCCAGGAACATGAAAAAAGTTTACCTTGGTAAATTTCCTCTCTGTGGCTATTGGAGGACAGGCTTCTGGGTGCCCACCTACCAGGGAAGTACCCCAGGAAACAGATCTGTCCTGTGGACTAGATTGCTGAGCTCAGCCAACCCTGCCCTCATGCTCTACTCAGGATGAAGTATGCAAAGCAGGAGGACATCACAGATGGAGGCCCTCACTGAGGTGGAAGCTGTGGGCTTCTTCCTGAGCCCCCTCCTCCTGCTGAGGAACTTCCCCCTTCCACCACTCAACCCCTTCTAGCTGATGAGTTCTCACCTTTTCCAAAACTCCAGACTCTTTGTCTTGCCAATACATTCCTATTTGTTTAAGACAGTTTCATTTCTTACAGCTAAGGACTCCATAATTTTCCAGGGGACCATTCTGTCCAGCAGCTGATGGATCACCTTTAGCTTTCCTTCGGTGGTAACCAGCCCAGGCCCTAGGATGACCTGGCTGAGCATGAGCATCTTCTTCCTCCAGAGTCAGATGATGCTCTAGATGCTCCATACTGGGGGCCCCACATCAATGGCTCCATTTGAATGGATATTTGCTGAGTACTGACTATACCCTCAAGGCTCTCTCAACCAATGGAAGAAGACTAGTAGCCCAGGTGTCACAGGTGAGAGGGGGTGTTGGTATTCATTGGGGTTGACATGTCCTCACAGTGGAAGTGCTGGACGCTGAGGGAAGACAATAGATGGGCTGTGGGCAGAGCTTATGCGGAGATGGAGGCAAACCAGGTTTCAAATGTAAGCCTTGACAGGAATGGTGGAGGTGGGAGATGCGGCTGGAAAGGATGGGGAGCCTTGCCCTCAAGGTGTCCGCATTATCCCGTCAACACAGGTGGAGAGGAGGCTCTTTCAATTCTCCATGGGGTAGGAGTACCAGGACCCCTATTTCCCTCTCTTGTGACCTCTCCATATTTCTGACTTGCTCTGTGCATTTCTAACCAGAGATGAGCAAAAATGAGCCAGAGGTCCAAGGAGATAAGAGCTGATTAATCTTTTCTTCGTGAAGAGACTGGGGAAGTGTGGGATGCTGCTCAGAGGACTAGTGAACACCGACTTTAAACTGTTCATATTTATGTTTATTTTTCCTTGTGTGGCTGTTTGATGGACTAACAGGTCTTAGCTGTGAAATCTGGGACACCGAAGCACGGCATCTTGTAGAGAGGCCATGCTTGTTCCTTTCATTCTGGTCTGACCGAGGACAGAGTCATGTTCCCAGAAAGTGTGCAATGCGCTCCTAAGACAGGTGGCAGGTGGCAGGTGACAGGTGTTTACTCAACCCCCATGGGCCAAGGTGGACACAGTGAGAACCCAGCACTGTGCCTGGAACAAAGAGAAGGCCCTTGCCCCTCGACTGCCTGTTCAAACCCCTGGTTGCCTTTGGGAAATAAGCACTGCAGCCACAGCTGCTGTGCCAAATACTTCCTCTCCTTCGACCACAGTTCCTTGGTCATGTGTTCAGAGTCACGTGTTCCTACTATCCACACTGCTTCTCATGCTGCACACTTTGGGGATGGGGTTTTTTTTGCAGAGCTGTAGCTGACAGTGGGGGCAACCTTGAGAGTAGCCAGCAGGCTTTTGGTTCCCCTCTGAGTGGACATACACACCTCCAATTAGGAGTCCCAGATATTTCCATTTCATGAGGTCCAGTGACTCCCAGAAAAGGACAGCAATGACTATAGCAAAAATGAAATGATCAGAAAAGACAGGGTACACCAAAGGGTCACACTATGGCTGTGCATAGGCATACCAGAAACAACATCCAAGCAGCCCCTTCTCAGAGCCCACTTTGACTCCACCAGGACACTACCAGTGATTTTGATTCACTGACTTAATGTGTCATGAAGAGGCAAAAATTGTTGTTGTTGTTATTATTATTATTATTATTATTATTTTGGTCGGGGAAAGATTACTAAATTTTTGATCCTGAGAAAACCCATCCTGGGTCAGATCTCTGGTATAAGCGTGAAAGTCCTATGGTTTGGATACAGGACTCTGATTTAATTGAGGGTACTGGGGCAATGTTCCCCACATACTGTGAAGTCAAGGGGTCACTTTCAGCTCCAAGTTTTGTGCAAAGGAAGGAGAAGAGGATTCAACCAGGTTGAAAGAGATGAGACAGAGTGCCCTCACCCCAGGGAGACTCAGGTTACTGGTCACATTCATGGAGTGTTCTATTCCGAAGGTCTGGAAAATGACTCTCAGGTATTGAGTGCTGGGGTCGTGACCACTCATTCACTGTCTGTGTGGCTGGGCTGTGCTTCCCCAGAGATGTGCAGCTCTTGCTCTTCATATTGCATGGTGTGTCCATTCTTAATGTCCCAGTTTCATCATTCTGAGGTGCTCATGACCCTCTGCTGCTTCTGTGATGCATGGTGCCTTCTTGGGGAAACCACCCTGGAACAAGCAGACCCACCCGGGGTACCTGAGGAGCCTCCATACCCACTCCCATCTTGCCACTGTCAGGAAGTCCACCTTGGAGCACACTCACCACTCCAGGGCAGTGAAGGTAAATTTCAGCATGGTCCTGCTGTCCCCAAAGGGTTGTCTGATCGCCCACAATTTCATTCATTTGAAGTTAGGTCTCTCCTCAAACATTTTTTTCAGAGTCTCAATGAGAAAGTGAACCTGCTCCCTGGAACAGCTAGATGTCACCTTGCATGGCCCTGAGGAGCTGGGCTCTGGAATTTGGGGAGAGACATATTTGTTTCCTGTGGCTGCTGTAACAAATGGCCACCAACTCAGTGTTTGAACACAACACAGACTTATTGTGTTACAGTTCTGGAGGTCATACATCAGCAGTGGATCTCAGTGGGCTACAGGCAAGGTGATGGCTGGGCTATTATTTCAGAATGTAAATGGGTGTGATAGTCAGGTGATACAGACTTAATCAATCCACTCTCAGCTGTGTTCCCACTGTGTCCCTGGCTCTTCCATCACACCTGGCTTGGGGTGCTCCAACGTGGGCTGAGTTCTGAGATGGCATCCAAAAGTGTATCTCCTTGGAGTAGCAGAGGTGAAGAATGGAGTTCTGCCTGCATCAGGCTCCAGGCCACCATGACTGGCCACTAGGGCTTGAGCCCCCGAAGCTCCATGATTTGGTGATTGTCTATTTTAGAGGCACAGCAGATGCTTTCCACCCTGGAATGGACACGGCCTCACCAAGGGTTGTGGACCCCATAACTGCCAGCAAACATGATTTCAAGGGAAACTTTATGAGCTACTTTAGGTAAATGGGATCTATACTCATCTCCTGGTTTGGAATCTGGAAAAATACATTTCTTACAGATGCTTGAACCATGGACTTTGAACCGGGGCTTCTTTAAAAGCAGAATAACCTAATGCAATTATTTGTACTTGTTTATTATTTTAACATAATGTATAAATAAATTATTCTTATAGTGGTGCCAAGTAGTCATCTTTTATTAAGCAAATGTAAAAGAAAAGCATAAGTCACTGGTTACAAATATATTTGAAAACAATAGTAGCTGATAATGAGAGAAAGTAAATGCTTTAAAAATTTATTCTCATTTTCTTAAAGTTGCAAAATAATTCTTGGGTCAATTTTTAACAAATTTAATTAAACTCAGCAAATTATTACTATATTTTAAAAAGATATTAAATTATAATATATACTAGTGGCCCAGTGCACAGATTCGTGCACATTGAAAGGAAAATTATTAGAAGAAATATTTTAATATTGCTATTTGCCCTTTCTCCCTCAGTTCCTGGGAGCAGGGCAGTGGCCTTGCCCCTCACTGCTGGTCGCCATCTGTGGGACAATCTGCAGGGGCATCAGGCCCCGCTCGCACCTGCCTTGGCCTGGCACTGCCCACTCACCGGCTCCACCATCCTGCCACAGTCCCGTTCTCACCCGGGCCCATCAGGGCTGGCAGCGCTTCCTCTGCCGTCCATTGAAAATGCTGGGTCACCAACGCCCACTATGTTCTGTGCCACCCCCTGGTGGTCAGCGCACTTCATAGCGAGCGGTCAAACTCGCAGTCTGGTTGAATTCCCAGTCGAACCACCACCTGAGGGGACAATTTGCATATTAGGCTTTTATTATATAGGGTTATTATATGCATGTTATTTAATTATGTGAATATTAAATATTACATATAATATATTTAAAATCATACTAAATTAAATTATTAAGTATCTGTGTATCTGTGTATTTGATATGAGAGTAAATATGGTGTTCTGCTAAACAGTATAGGGTTAATATTTAGATATGATATGTACTAGTAGATAAATGTCTATAGCATACCTATATAAAGAGAGATTATAATATGTAACAGATGATAGCTACTTAGATGGGTGGATATGACACAGCCACTTGTCCTGGAAGTGTGAGGTCTCATAGGAGAGCCAAGACAGGACCAAAAGAACTGTAGTGCCAGGGAAAAAAAGGGGTCTTGTGATAATTGGGTGCAAACCATGCACACAGCAGGTTGTCTGCCGAAAGTCCAATTTGAGCTGGGCTTTCAGGCTAGCCATGGCCTCAAGAAACAGTGATGGGTGGGGAAGATGTTTTCAGATGGGAGGAACACCAGGCAGGAAGACACAATGGCAGAAAATCTCACTGACGTTCAGGAAGGGAGTAGTGAAACTAACTTATTCCTAAGAAGTCATCGCTGGTATTAAAACACCTTCTGTCATCTTGGGGGCTGATATGCCTAGGATAGCTCATATGGCAATTTAACCATTTATCTCTGCTGCCTGCCCCACTATGACAGTGCTTATTTATTAAGTTTTCACCTGTTCTTACAATTATGTACTGCCACGGTAGAAAATATCTGTCTTCCGGGGCGTGTGGAAACATTCTCCTCTAACTGTTAGGAAGTCCGATTTGAACTTTGGCTTCCTATCTTCTTGCCCAGTACTGTTGCATTCCTGATGCTGGTATAAAGCAGCACGCACTAAGTTGAAGTTGAAATAAGCCTTGTGCTTAACTTTCCCCAAAGAGCATCGTTTGGGCCAGGTGAACATCGGATGGCAGCACTCGGTGATACAATCACAGCCCCTCAAACACTGACCGCAGGGAAGCATCTGAAAATGACCCCATTTTATTTCTGTGGATCCACACTTGAGCTACTTAAGGCTACCAAGACATGTCCTAGCAAAACCTCTGTAGTTTCTCCTATAAACTAAGGCTGAATTCCATGGGAGATGACAGATGACTTCATATACCATGCAAGCAGGTCCAGACAATAGCTTTAGCCATGACTGATTGCCTTGCTGTAACCCACTTTATGTTAAATGCATTCTTGCTGTTCAATTCCACCACTGTAATTTTGTTCTTCTGCATTCGCTGGCCCTCTGTGGACTAACCAGGTTCCTTCAGTAATGATTTCTTTTCTATTGTATTGTTTTCTGCATAATCAAGTTGGTAGGTGGGGGTTTGGGTGACACGGCCATCTGTCAAGTTCATTTGCTCTGAAAATGCAAGAAATAATGGCCTTTACAACTTGGGGCTATCCGTTATAAGAGAAGAATATCAGCTTTTACCCTGTGCTATCTTCTCATCTCTTCAAATTGTTTTTCCTCTTTCAATAATATGCACAGACACTTCCTCATACATGATGGGATGTTTACATGTTTTGGTTCTTTTTAAGGGGGAAAAAGGTATTTATTCCCCTATCACTTGTCCACCCTGTCTTGCAATTTATGCAGGAAATCCAATTAAGGAGATGTGCTAACATCCAGCCTAATGTGCTTGTCTCAAGACTAAAGATGCTGCCACCACCTGGACCGCTCAGGACTCCCTCCTATCAAGCTCCTCTAATAGGCCTGCGTTTCCTCACATCCTCAAAATACAGGTGCCACTGAGGGGCTGGAAAGTCATTATTCACTTCCCTCCTCAGAAATAAAAAGCTGGTAAACTCTTATTTTATCAAATTTACTGAGGTCGCACACTGATGCCTACCTGAAAGAGATGAGTGATGGGAAACAGGAAGGATGCTTTTTGGAGATTCCAGCATTTTTCCTATTCAAAAGGACTGGAGCAACTCATGAACCATTATTTGTAAGTTTCTTTTCTAAAAGGGGATGATGTGGATACGATTACAAGCTGATAATGGGAGAGGAAACTCTGAGATAATGAAGTCTTCTGAATTAAAATATTATGCTTGAAGGTTATTGTTAGTAATGGGGAAATTTTTAATATGTTTGGTGACATTTTCACTGCCATCCAAATTTCCTCCAGAGATAAGCAGGACTAATAATTACTGGGATGCTCTTTCCATGTAGCTCCCTAGGCTTGAGTTGATGTATGAAAAGTCAATAACCATATCCCAAAGATGTGGGAATGTGGTCCTTCCTCAGTGCTGAGAAGAAGCCCTGAGATGCCTCCCCCATAGTTTAAGGACTTTGGCCAGCGCCTCTCCTGTGCTGTAAGGTGACAGTCTATGCTCTATGGAGGGGCCGGCTCATATGTAGCTTCATCGGTGTGCTCTAGGAGGATTATTCAGGGGCTCCAGAGAAAGAGAACCAGGAGAAGATGACTGGCTATCTCTCTATCTGGTTCAAGGATTACGGAGGTTAGAACATTTGCCATCTGTAAGCCAGAGACTCAAGAGAGCCATTGGTGTAGTTCCAATTCAGGTTTAAGGACCTGAAAACTAAAAGAGCGTATGATAAAGTTTCTGTACACACCCAAAGGTAGGAGAAAACCCAGGGCCAAGTTCAAAGACTTCCAGGCAGAGAGAGAGAATTAAGAATTCTTATCTTATTCTGCCTTTAATTCTATTCAGGCCTTCAAGAGATTGAATGAGGCGCGCCCACATTGGGAGGACAATCGTTTTTCTGTAGCCCACCAATTGAAATACCCTCATAGACACCCCCAGAATAATGTTTAACTAAATATCTGGATGCTCCATGGCTCAGTCAAGTTGGCCATCACAGACGACATTGCCTTAGCTGATCTTTGCATAGAATTCCAAGGAGCCCTCGGCTTCACTCTTAAAATAAGAGCATTTGGGGGACCCCAACGCAATGTGAGCAGGTTGTTTTGCAATCGTTTTAACTGGATAACTGCTGCTGAGGACAAGGAAGGTGAGGAAAGGGTTTTTGCACATCAGCAAGAGCCACAGAACTGCCAGCACCTTTTCGAAGAGAAGGGTTAACTTTCAAGAGAAAGCCCATCCCTCCTTCAGCTTCTAAGGTGAGCTCCCCATCCCCTTCGTGGAGCCAGGTTTTCCTGCTCTTCTGTGGGAGCTTAACAAAGAAACCCTGGCAAATCTGTCCACTTATGCACACTCATGACAAGCCTCTGCTGCTTTAAAAATGCATTCTCATTAAAAATTCAAACTTCAGCTGGAAGCAGTGTTGCTCAGAAGACAATTTTGGCGAATAGTCAATCCTTAAATGGAACATGAAATGGTTTTCCCATGAAGTGGATTTTGTGAAGTGTTTTCTATGCACTTGAAGTAATTCTTGCTGGATTTTAATAGCCCTAATCCTGTGACAATTGAGTTACTAATTTCAATCCCCACTCCCCCACCCCCCAAATTGAACATTACTCTGAAAGAGGGCCTATTTTTAGCACTGGCTCTAGGAAGAGCAGTGGGGAAAACAGCTAACGGGATTGACACAAGTCCTAGTGACAGACCCTGATGGAAGTTTGCATCTAAGTCCCAGTACATGTTACACATTACACTAAGCTCAGGGACCGGCACTGGGCATTCTAATGTGACAGTGAATGAGCTGCTCTGCTCATTATACCCAGGCTCTTTTAGATATTTTATTGCCCCTAATTTGTGCTAATGATAAACCTTTTTCCCAGGCAGTTAAAGTATTGAGAGATGAGGTCAACTTTATGAATAGACCTGGATGTCTTGCTCTGTAGTGTTGGGAACCGAAAAGAGAGGGAGCCATAAAATCCTCTGAAGCAACAGCTACGTGTTGCACAGACGTTGCCAGACGTCTCCTTGTGTGAGCAGAGGAGCCCTTTGGAGTGACATGTTGTCCATC
>NW_006289813.1:9639782-9773765 GCF_000327345.1 Myotis davidii | reverse complement strand
TTCCTGCTCTTTCTCGTGGCTGCTCAAAGATCTCTGTTGGATTAGAGCACACTCCTTTGCTCTGGGAAGTGAGCTTATTAATAGTAAAGTATTTACATAAAATACGAAAGGGAACACAAACAGTGATGATTTCCAAATGTCTCTCAACCTGAGGACACGCCTCATCCTTTGCAAAGGGAATGTAGGCTCCAAATTTCTCCGTAATGAGAACTCCTTGGGGAAGGAAAATTGGCCAGCACCAATGAAGTGGTGACTTCTAAGATTCCTAAAACCTCCCCTTTGAGCCTGACAAAATGCACCAGCTGGATAATTTATCAAACTGGATTATTAGTCGTCGTCCCCCGCCCCCCGCCTCGATGCTGTGTGTTCTCGAATTTTGTCTCCTTGCGTCTGCTCATGATTGATAGACATGAGCATGTGCTTAAGCAACAACACATACTTTGATAGACTTCACTTCCTCTTTATCATTCAGGGAATGCTCTACTCATATCGTAATAAATTAGGGAAAATAAGGTCAATTAAGTATCCCTCACCAAAACCCGTCTCCTTTCTCACCCCTGACTACTAGTATTCTCTCACCTGATTCTCCATTTCCTCTCCCTAGTGCCTCTCCAGGGCATTGCAGGCACTTGTGCAGACACTGTGTAGACTCCAGGTATTAATTAATTACCTAGCACCATTTTTTTCTGCCAATTCCAATCACTAATTGCTCTGAATTTCTCCCAGCCTGAGTTGTTCTCTTGCTCCCAGGAGTTTCCAAGTTCTCTTTTCATTCTCTTCCTTTTTCTTATTCTATCCCAAGAGACTCTAAATTGCTTTTGAAAAGCAGTGTGGGACATGGCCCTGAGCCCCTCTCCAAGGATTCTAAATCCACTGGTTTGGATAACGAGGGTAAGCAGGAGACTCGGTGTGTCTGTAATGTATGCTGCAACCCTATAGCTACATCTTGGCCACGCAGACACACAGCACATCTGCTTGCCCTCTGCAAAGAGTCCAGATGCTTCCACAGAGATCCCCAGAACCCTTACCCCCAGTGCTGCTTGGACACTGTGAAGCAGGGGCTCAGGGCAGGAAACAGCTGGAGGTGCCCCCTCCACCTGGGGCCTGGCCTAACTCAGACCGGAAGTGGTGGGGATGAGCTCAGTGAGCCATGTGCTGACAGCTGTCTCAGAACCACCAGAAACCAGCTAGCCAGTCTCTCTCATTCTGGATGAACGGACAACCCCTGACCCACCCTGGCTTCTCTTTCTCTGTGAGTTTTAGACATTCCCTACTTATCTTCTGTTTATCAGGAGACACTCATATGCTGAGTACAGGATTTTTTGTCCTGTAATTTATAAATAATTGAAGATAGGACAAAACCTCAGTGGACATTTCTTTTGGGGTTCCCAATGTGCCTGAAATCCACCCTTCTTCCATATCCCCCATGGAGGACCCCTTCCTTGTAGAAGAAACATTGAAAAAATAACTATAAACATGCCCCAGGCATGACAGCATACACACTGCATGTGTGGACTTGGCATATAGGTAGTTGTAGGCACATAGGCATGTAGGTTGAATACTGCCCCCTCCCCAAAAGGTATGCCCACAGGAACCTGGAATGTGACCTTACTTGGAAAAAGGTCTATGTGGATATCACTAGGTTAATGATCATAAGCTGGTGGGTAATGGCTTCTGTTGCCTGCAGCCCACTGAGAGGGAGAGTTGAGACAAAGACACATAGGGAAGAAAACCACCTGGAGATGGAGTCAGGCACTGTAGTGATGCTGGCACAAGCCCAGAGACCTAGGAGCTGGAAGAGGCAAGAAGGATCCTCCCTCAGTGCCTCGGAGGGTGTGTGGCCCAGCTGACACCTCAGTTTCTAACCTCTGGCCCAAAGAATGGTGAGGGAATAAATTCGTGTTGTTCAAAGCCACCTAGTGTGTGGTAATTTGTTATAACCGCCACCGGAAGCTAATACAGCATGACTCCATGTATAAGCTGGGGTACAGTGGTTTAGCCTCAGATTAACTTTTGCCATTAAACATGAAAAATCTGCAAAGATTAAATGCTGTACAGTAAGAACAACTCACAGGCCTATTGACAGTGTTACAGTTTACAGAGCACTGTTTAGGTTTTCCCTTGCAAACTTGACTCAACATTCTGCTCCAAAGGTCCCTTATTCTCTGCCTCTCAGTCTTTCAGAAGTAGCTGGTTGAAGTCACCACTGAGGCAGCAACTAACCTAGGCACTGCTCTTTGCCAGGTTTAGCCCCAGAAGCAGGTGGAAGCAAGAACTCCTGCGTTACTGAGTTCTTGCTCTGAGCCATGCGCCATGTGACTGCCCACCACATACACAGTCACACATACCCCCAATGTTCATATCTTGCTTAATACCCCACGTGTTGTTTTTCTGAGTCTGTCCATGCTATTCCTTGAAGCCCTAGGACCCTGGTTATTTGTGTGCCAGCCAACCCAGCAGCAGGAAGGTTATGTCACTGAGTCACAGCCTTGCTAGCAGAATGGAAATGTACCCTAACAAGAAAAACATGCTATGGAGACACATGCCCACCTAAAGATGCAAACCTCAACACCTGCACTTGGTGAGGGATATCACCTCAGCCAGCAGCCCTGTTTACCCAACCCAGGCCAGTACCCACATGGCCTACCCACCCCCTGCCCACAGCAACTCCAGGCTGCTCCTGCTCCCAGTGAGCTTTGTCTCTGGAGGAAACAGAGATAATTGAGCCCTTGTTTTCTGCCCCACAAAGCTGTAATTTATTTATAACACTCCACCAGGTCAACCAAGACACAGTCCCAGTGGCCAAGTTTGAGCGGAATCTTTCTTCAGACACATTAACAGGCCAGCTCACTTTGGAGCGAGTGACACATGGCTGCCCTGCTTTTCACACATCAGCCTCACTCAGGGAGGGGAAACCGGCGGAAAGAGAATGGCAAAGGGTGAGAAAATAAAAGTTACTATGAGGACTTTGCACACCCCAGAGGCTCTAGGTTGTACTTTAGATCAGAAGGAAAAAAATTGAAACAGAGGCTTTTCCTGTCAGAGCAAAGACACGGATTTCCAATGAACTGTTAATTGAGGAAGGTTGTCTAGGTAGCTTCAAGCAGGGTCAACTTGATTTATAAACCTGAGATCCTCATCATCGACCTTGAACTTTACGTGGTGCATTTTCAAGGAACCTTATCCAAACATTTTTCTTCCACCTGCTTCTGGAACTAAACCCCACAAATACCAGGTTCATTCACCAACCAGAGCTGAGGCGTGAGGGCCCCTGAACTAGGGGACCCTAGAATACAAAGGTTCCCACTAGAATAGATTCAGATTCCCTCCCAAGGGGTGAGGCACCCTGGTGAGAGGAAGTAATGTTATCAAAATTGGGGAAAATTAAGCAGAAAGAAGAGACAATAGGCTTCAGGGAAGCTGTCTATTCCTCAATTTCATCAGGGACCAGCCATGTGTACTCTTCTCCCTGACCCTGTGCCCAGTCAAACCACAGGGAGATGTGTCATCTCAGTAGAAGGGGTTCTGATGTCTTTCTTCCATAGTCCACAAGAAAAAAAGTAGTAATTGTCATTAACAGTGCTTAGTGGATTTACAAACTTTAAATAATTGAGTGGTTTAATACTTGTTGAAATATGTATTTAGAATTCTTGGCTTTAGTTTCATGTAGACCTCACACCTTAACTCTGAGAAGACGTTTGCTAGTAAGGAAACACATGAGTTTTTCATTTATAAAGCTATGGGCATCTCAGCTTGATTTTGCTGTTTATGTGAAAAGATGCACTCATTTTACATGTAACACAGAATTAAGAGGAGATGCTTAGTACTTACTGAGCATTCACTTTTACATGACGCTGTGACAGCACTATTGCATTTGGACCACACAGCCATTGGTTAAATCCACTGATGACCTGTAGTCAGAGCCATCAGGGCCTGAGGGTCTCCTGAAAGGAGTCAAAGAGCCTCATGTTAAATGTTCTCACTCCCCATCTGATTAATGGGGAGTCCCAGTCTAAGCCCTCTGTAATATAAGCACTCGTTGAGGCCAGGTTTGCAAGTGGACTGGAACACAGGGATTTTACCAATAGGGGGACCTGGCAGGTTTGCCTAAGTTTGATAGAATGAAGTTTATTTTTCAGGTATGGCAGACAACCGCTATTCAATGCCTCATTTCAGACACCTTAGGAACTGGCTTTTGGATGATGGGAGGGACTGTTTCCTCTAATATGAGGGCGAGAGGTGAATCTGCAGGATGAAGACTGGGTCTGCCAAGGGCCATTCCTGATGCAGCTCCTGGTACCAGGCTGTCAAGGAGGTGGTGCTTAGCATCTGACCAGCCCAACAAGATCTGTCCTAACTAGTGGGACAGAGATACAAAGTGAGAATAAAGACAGTGAATTTGGAACCATGAAGAGGCCCTTTCTAACATGGTGAACAACAGGATGGTGCAAGGAAGGTGGTGAACTTGGCCCTCTACCAATGAGGTTATGGCATTCCCCATACTTGTTGGAAGCTGAGATGTGCTTCCCATGTCTCATATATTAGAAGAAGAGGTGGGTGATTGCCTGGTGTCTCCACACGCACATGTGTCTCAGCCCCTTTCACTAAATCTCCTGGGAAGCCTTACTGAAGGGCACTTCCACAGGCCAACTGGAGTCTTTGATGGCACTAGTGACTGTGGGACTCAGGACATGGTTCAGGGTGAGAGACATCCTATATAATAAAAGGCTACTATGCAAATCAACCAAACAGCAGAACGACTGGTCGCTATGATGCTCACTGACCACCAGGGGGCAGATGCTCAATGCAGGAGCTGCCACCTGGTGGTCAGTGAGCTCCCACAGGGGGAGCACTGCTCAGCCAGAATCCGGGGTCACGGTTGGCAAGCACAGTGGCCATGGCGAGAGCCTCTCCCACCTCCATGGCAGCACTAAGGATGTCTGACTGACAGCTTAGTTCCATTCCACAGGGAGCAGGCTTAAGTCATCAGTCGGACATCCCCCGAGAGCTCCAGGACTGCAAAAGAGCACAGGTTGGGCTGAGGGGTTCCCCAAGTGCACAAATTACATGCATCGGGCCTCTAGTCACTGTATAGTCAGAGACACGAGGGGCTGGTGGTCTGAGTTCACATGTCCCTCCTGGATAACAGGGGCAGGAGCAGTGCAGTGACCACATGTCCAGCCCCTGGTGGCATTTGGAGATGGGGCAAACAGCTGTTCCTGCTCAGCAGAACCATGCCTTGGGTCTGGCCTCACACTCTTCTTGGCAGTAGGTTGTGAAAGTCCAGCACAAAGCTGAGGGTGGGCTTCGGCTCAGGGGCCTCAGAGCTGGGGCTTGGAGTGTATAGAGTGGTATCTTGTGTCAGATCTCTTGAGTGTGCTAGATGATAAACATGCTGTTTTTCATTCATCTACCTTGAAATGAATGGTCTCTCTTAGGGAATCCCTAATGATGTTAGGAGTGGTCCCTTTGGGAGAGGACACCCCATCATCTGCGCATCTGTTAAAACAGGCTGGGCAAAGATGCGGGCATGGCAGGTGAGGTTGGCACTCTTGTTTAACCAACAAGAGTTTCCTTTCTTATCATTGTTTTTTTGTTGTTGTATGTCCAGGAACTTTACTCTTTCTGTCTATCATTTAAAAACATAGTCAAGTCTATAGTGGCACCAATGTCCATTGCAGGTAATGGGCACCAGGAAGGCCCAGGAACGCTAGCCACAGCACATAGGGACTTCAGGACCCATTGATCTCATGTTTAAATCCTGCCAACTCAGCAACTTCACAGGGCCCTGCTCAAGGGGTGTGTTCTAAGAATAATACAGCCCGTTATAAATGGAGGCGCCTCCCGTTTTTTCCCCACCCTCTTTCTTAAAAGACTGAGCCTCGTGGGGACTGTCCCTGGAAGCTGGAAGGAGCTCCCTAAGGAAACAATGTGGTCATTCGTTCAGCCTCCACTCAGCAGTATTTTTAGCCAGTTAGAGCAGGGAAAGCTCAGCATTATATCTATACAGTGTCTTCCTCAGAATATTTTGCTAGCGCCTAATTTATCCTCAAGAAGTCTCCCAAAGTGTAAGAAGAAAGGGAAGCCCTGAAGCTGTGGGGGTGGGGACTGTCCCAACGAGGAAGGGAAGTACAGAGAGGTCAGGGGACTCCCCACACCTGGGGCTTCACAGCAGGAAATAAAATCTACATTCTGCATTTCAGGTTAAGGGTTAGAGTGTGCCCATGTTCCATGTAGGAAGAAAATAAAAACACTTTATAATTGGTCAACAATTATTACCCAGCACAGAGAAACCATTCCTGGCACTATCAAGGGTGTGTTTAACTGTTGGAGGGTACCTCCCTCCTCTGATGAGGGGTATGGCTCTCTACCCAGGCTGGCCCATGATAGATGCCTAAAAAGCATTTGTTGAATTCAACTTTATTCCACCTTGAGAGCCTACAACGTGTTATACACAGATAACATACCATAGCTGCTTTCTGCCTTTCTAGTAGGGCTTATACTGCAGCTGGAAATTTTTAAATGAAGATGCCAGAATTCTACATAAACAGTATGGACCAAGGGCATAGAAAGGCCCAGATGCAGCATGGCCACTGAGGGCTGGACAGGCAGAGGCTGCAGGAGCTGATGCACCTAGACCCGAGAAAAGAAAAAGGATGGGATAATGGAAAGTAGTCCAGGCAATTAAGCTCAGCACCATGGTCCTCCAGGGAAAGCTGGCTTTTCAGAGCATGTGGGTTTATTGAATGCATGAGGGTAGAAAAAGACATCGAAGTGGAGAAACTCAGGTGGGCATTGGAGCCGTTGAAGGTATGACCTAGAAGAGGTATCATAGAGGAGATGTGTCAGTAGAGAACAGTGCGTTTATGTAAGTAAAGGGATTTAAAGAAAAGACCTGGCCAGCTATTGCCACTGAGCCTTCAGATCATTACATCGGAAAAAGGACAAAGGAGAATATCATCTGCATGTGAAATATTTGTAAATGTTCACACATGGATGCAAGAGGAAACTAAAATTTATAAATAGAAATTAGCAATAAAGCCAGATAATAAATTCTCAAAATCAATGTTCCCCACATATTGTCAACCACAAGTTATTGTGTAATAAGTGAAACTCTTTATAACAGCAACAAAAATGATAACATAACTAGGCATAAATTCAATACAATGAAAACTCCTAACAGTCTTACCAAAGGATATTTAGAATTTTGGACAAATGGGACAAGGTGCTGTATTCTTGGACAGTCGCCCTGTGGCATGCAGACTAAGCTGCTTTCACAGAGATCTACACATGAAGTGGCCTGGAGAAGGCCTTTCCCTGATAGGACAGTCTCCAGAAGGGAGTGCCCCTGTGCTGGGGCAGCTCTGCTCCATGAGACCATGCAGCCTCCAGGGCCTTCTTGCTGTGTGGGGTGTGTCACTCGACATTCCTGTGGGCTGTGGTTGAGGGTGGCCCACCCCTCTGCCTAGGGCTGTCTGTGGGAAGCGGAGATAAGAGTCAGGGCAGCTTCCACTGGGCAGGTCCAACCTGGGAACTGCCTTCCCACCTCCACTCATATTCCATCATCCTACATGGAGTCTGAGGAACACAGCAGTTGCCAAGGATCGGGAAATGGGGTGACCATCTACAAGACAATGAGCTGGGAGGTTTTTCTCAATGAGGTAGAAGGGGAGAAAAGTTAACAGGGGACAAAATTTAACATTGGAAGAGATCAATTTTCCTCAAAATGCTTATATGGTTAATGCAATGTTAGTTAGTTCTAATGCAATCTCTCTAAGAATCGGGTGTAATACTTCTAAAGGTTACCTGGAAAATAAACATGCAAGAAAATGTTTAAAGAGGCAATGAGTAAATATTTGCCTTACCAGATATACTGGGTACCAACATACCAAAAACGATGGTGCTGCAAAGATTAGACAGAATGAAATGGAACAATTTAGGAAGTCTAGACATGGATAGATATCAAGTGAAAAATGTAATAGTAATGTAGTTATACACATGCATATGCACATATACAGAGACAAGAAATGGGAAAACAGAAGTAGAGACAGAGATGAAAATAAAAGGGAGGAGTGGAGACAGATCCATTTCCCACTTTTCTCACAAACACAGACACCTGAAAATATAGTTGGATTTAAGCTAAGAAAAGTGTGCATTCTTTTATTTCTGTTTCAGGATAAAGAAAGAAACAGAGAGAAGGAAGAGGGAGAGAGAGAAGAGGGGAGAGAGACGAGGTAAGAGCGATAGAGGGAGGGAAAGGGGGAGAAGGGAACGGGGGTAAGGGACACGCTGGCCTGGAGACAAGTCCCAGTGTGCTTTGCCATCACCTCCACCACACATCAGCACTGATCACCAGCCTCCCTGTAGGAAGCATCGGGTGTTAGTGATCAGAGCTCTGGGAATGACAGCACAGTGGGAACTCACAAGCTAGACATTCCCCAAATGGACAGCAGAGCAGAACAACATGGGCATAGGGAGAGGTGGGAGGGAGAAGAGGGGCAGACTCAGGTTCAGGCCCAAGTGCTGGGCAGCAGAGTTGCTGTGGGATGACGACATCGCACACAGTGTCAGGACACAGCTCAGCTGTGCAGCCAGGCTGATGCAGGTGCCACCGCTGGGAATGATCCTTGGCCCCTCCTCAGTCTGTTTCCAACCTCCTCTGATGACACTCAGTGTCCATTTGCCAAAGACCATTTTCATTAAATTCTAAACATGGGTTTTTATGGTAATTTAAGTCATATGTTTCTGATTCACTGACAATGAACTCACCAAAAATGTTGGCAATGGCATTTTGAATGTCCCAACAGATCTCTCAATGTCCTGAAAATATACCATTTATCTCACACACACAACTACAGAAAGCAAAACAGGGAGTTTTTATTGTGGTTTCATGATGAGCAAAGCAAACCTTTATTTCCTGATCTGTCTCTCCAGCAGGGTGACTAGCACTTTCTTGCCTACCAACTCAGGAGGGCATGGGCCCCTGTAAGGAGGCACCAGCCTAGGGACCTTACTTTCTGAGTCCCAAGACAACACAGTGAAAATAAGGCAAACGGGCATCTCTGAGGTTGTGTCTTTGGCTATTTGAAGATGTAAATCGCTGATAATGAAGGGTGTCGGATCCGTAGTAATTACAGCATAACCGACATTAATTCTCATCTCCTCTGCTCTTTGTACCTGGTATGTGGGGAATTCCCTGGTACTTTCTGTTCATTGAATCATGTTGTTTATTTAACTCTTGTTGAAAGTGATCTGGAACAGGATTATGATAACATGCCCACCTGCAACCTCACCTGCCCGACAGCTCCTATTTGAAAATCTGTGCATCACTGGTCCTTCCTAGAACACGCCTCCTCTAATTTTTCCAAATGGTGTTTGCACAAACTTCCCTCTCACTACTGCCTCCTCACCCCTCTCACTCTTCCTGGGCACCGAGCGGCTTTACTGAGACCCACGCATGGGTGAAGTGGAGAACAGCCCACACTCTCAATGTGAGGGGAATAAAAGTTTCCATTTGCATCTCTAGGTCTTCAATTCAATGCAGCACACATTTGTTGGGTGTCTGCTGTTGGCAGGTCAAGTTCAAAGTGAGAAAGGAGAGAGGTGATTAAGATTGAGTTGCTGGATTTATGGGGGCACGCCCAGCAACACCTACCCAAAGTCAACGGAAGCAGGTCAGGATCAAGGGAGACAGGAGCTAAAGAGGGGACAGCCCTGCCTGGGAGTCTGGGGAAGATGCTAAAGCCAACAAAAGTAGGGCTTTCTCTCTTGGTCTGAAAAGGCCACCAGTCAGGAGACAGGAAGGGATGCATGGTGTCTGAAGGCAGGTGTGGCTAAGCAGGAATCCTGGATGCCACACCAAGAACCAGGCAGCAAGGAGCATCATAATCATAAGAGAGAAGAGAGACTCAGGGAGAGAATTACATCTTTCAGAGGGGAAGGTGCAGGAAGGAGAAGCCAGGAGGATATGGATGTCATTGTGGGTGCCTGCTCCAGGCAGGTGCCAAGAGATGTTAGGAAAGGCTTGGACACACAGTGTAGACAGGGAGGTACCCAAATCAGTGCTGACCTGGTCAGGCAGAGCAAAGAGGGCCTGAGGCTACCAGCCTTCCCTACCCCCAGGATCCAGCCCACGCTGGGGAAGGGCTCTTCTGTGTCCTCTGTTCCCACCTTCAACCCCGCTACTGGGAGGACTTAAAGGAGAGAGAGCCCTTCTTCCCTCCTCTGCCTGCCCAGCTCCATCCCAGACACAACAGCAGATCTTAGAGTTAGCCTCACAGGGACTCTCAGGTCCCTCCAGCAACCTCTCCCAACTCCTCGGTTCCTCACTTCTGGGGCCTGAGCCCATTCCAGAGCTGACTCCAAATAGCTTCCATCCTAGTGTGAGAAAAGGAGAGACCTCGTACCCAAGCCAGGGCTGCTGAGTGAACAAAGAGCAGAGGCGTCAGAGTGAGCCACCAGCCAGTGCAAGCCACGGCAGAGCTAGATGGGCCTGTGGACAGGCAGACAGGAGCCCCACTCCTATGTCCCACCAGAGAGAGCAGAGAAGTTTCCTGACCTGCCCAACCTCACACATGTCCTGTCTTAGCCTGATACTGAAAAGCAGGGGTAAAGTTTTTATCATACTCTAAGGGAATTAGAAAGGGAATTAGTAAGATGGAATCTGCTTAAAAATGTGGAATTTGAAAAGAGATCAGGGTAAGTGCTATCAAACCAATTTACCAGAGTCCCCTTGTTCATCCTCATGTGATGAGAGCCTCTAAGGAAATTAGTCTTTGCATAAAGACAGTCTTGTTCTTGTTATGGTAAACATGTTTGCAAACCCAGTGCTGTCCATGTGGGGTTTGGTCCCATCCAAGAAGGAACCTTCTTATCCAAAGTAGGGGTAACCAACTAAATTCTGCATCCCATTCTCACCCCCCTCCCCCAGCAGCCAGAAGGCCTCTCTGGTTCCTATGACTCAGTACAGTGACTTACTCCACCCTCCACAGACCAGGGGAGTCACGAATGCCATGTTCGTGACTTCTGTGGCACACAGGGAGAGAGAACAAATCTTTGAGATTAATAGTCTCCTAGCCATTGGTATCAAGAAAGTTCCCTTTGTGAGCTGTGTGGGGCCCTGGTTAGTCTACTGTGTTCTTAACTCAGGCAAGAATTGGTTCCAAACTCTTGCCATTTGCAACGGCATGGATGGAACTGGAGAGCATTATGCTAAGTGAAATAAGCCAGTCAATGAAGGAAAAATACCACATGATCTCACTCATTCATGGATAATTGAGACCTTTATAAACTTTTGAACAATAATAGATACAGAGGCAGAGCTGCCTCAAACAGATTGTCAAACTTCAGCGGGAGGGGAGGCAGGGGACTGTCTAGGGCGGGGGTAAAAATGGACACATATGTAATACCCTTTGTAATAAAAGATTTAAAAAATAAATAAAATAAAATAAAATAAAAATTAAAAAAAAAGAATTGGTTCCAACACTGAGAAGAGGCCCAACAAGCCTCAGCGATCACCCAAGGCCCCTCTGATGGCCACCAGGGTTCTGTTGCTGGCCTCATGTTCTAAGGGGCCAGGTGGAGAGGCAGGAGCTGCCTTGACTAAGCTTCTTTCTTTTGAAAAGTGGCTCTTGTTAGTGAATCTGATGAGCTACTGTCATCTGAGGAGATCCCAAAACCATGATCCCAAAGTGTGCACATTCAGAACAGATTCCAATGTTAGTCTTGAGTGGAAGACCCAAAGGGACCTTAAGGAAGAAGTAAAGAGGACAAGTAATGCTGAGAAAACACAGGTGATAGTGAGATGCCACCAAGAAGGGATGGGGACAGGACTGAGACCGCTGGGGGCAGGTCAGTTTTACCCTCAGACACACTCTCCCAGGTGAGGAGGGGAGGCCCACCCTTTCTCAGAGCTGATGGAAAGCCTCTTTGTTGAACCTTTAAATCAATGTGAAATCTCTTAACAGAAGTTTACATTTTGATATTATTTTAAACTTCAAAACTTGAAGGATTTACAATTGACTAATAACTACAATTTTGAGAATCTAGAATGAATCAAAATTAGACCACATAGTCTGTCATCTGTGAGGAATTATTATTATGTTTTTTTCTACTTATAATCTCAGTTTTATGAAGCAGATCACCCAGAATAATTATTGCCGAGTCAAAAGTGTTTTTTGTAATTCATCAATCTCACAATTGTGTGCAATAATCACGTCTATTTATTTTTTTCTTAAGTAATCATGGTATTTTCATCAAAATTCATTAGAAGCTGCTTCTAGAAGGACATGCTTTTAAAATATTTAAATTTATAGTTAATGTTTTATTAACCATATTTAGCCTATAATTATTTTTCTAATGAAAATTATCCTGACTGCACCATCTGATGTTATGAGGCAAGTAGTTCAAACAAAATTCAGAGAAACATTTATGCACGAAGGCCTGTGTATTAGTCATTTGGAGGAAAGGATTTATGTGCTATATAATTAATTGTTGCCTGAGTTTGACAGTCCATATTTTACTGCAATGCATTATTTACACTGGAGGAGGCTTAGGGGTTCACCTTTCAAGGGGTTAGAAAAATACAAATATGCACATTATGTGAAAAGTGGAAGATTGCATTGGAATGAATAGGAGTGTGTGTGTGTGGTTTGTATATAGAATATTTATATATGCATACAGAATATACATATTCTCTATACATTATATCATATATATTATATATTACATATATATAATATATATATAAAATAGAGAAATATGTTTAATTAACCGGGATGCCTTAACGGGTCAACCAGACAGGAAGAGCAGCATCGGGGGCAGGGCAGCAGGGGCCTCAGCGCACCTGCGCTGGGTGTGGGCCTGATCAGCAGCTGCCACAACCACAGCTGCTTCAAGGACCTGAGAGCGAGGCAGGGCTGGACCAGCGACTTGAGGGTGGGCGGCGCCACACGATTTCGAATCGCTGGCTGGGCTCCTAGTATTTTATAAAATACTGTACTGATTTACATGAGTATATGTACGTAAGTAGTTTGTATATAGAATATGTGTATTCACTCTATAGAATATATATTCTGTATATTATAGAATCCTGCAATGATTGACACATGAGTCTGTATGTGTGCATGTATGTTTGTACACTCATGTATTAATTACTCTAGTGTTCAATTGGTTGATGTCTTTCAAAGATCAGCAAAATAAATGGGCTGTGAATGCATTGAAACTTTGTTTTTCAACAACAAATTATAAGCAAATGCTTATTGGCACCATCAGAAGCCTTTAGGAACATGAGATATTTATGTATGAGAATAGCATTGCTGGGAAGATGTTAATTTGGTTTCAAAGATCAAATAAAGCAACATTTTTGCTTTATGCATGTGTGTGCATGTGTATGCATGTATGTGTGTGTGCGTGTGAGCTTTTTAAAAAGTAGGTCCTTCAGTCAATTTATAGAATCACCTATGAAATTATAAGCAGAACTGTGATAGGTCCAAGTTCACTATGGTTGTGCCAAGTTGAAGATGAACAGATGAACACATTGGTCTGAAGGGCAGATCTGACCACGAATGACCAGATCTGCCCTTCAGACCAATGGGCAATCTGTCCATGATCTTTGTGCCTAATTGAAGCGAGTAACTTTATTTACAATGATAGTTAATTCCTTCAGGAAGAAAAGCTTTAATGTCTACAGAGTGCATAATCCTGCAGGAGAAATTAGCCAAAACCCAATATTACTACTTAAAAAACTTGTGATGTCCAGGTACTAGCCTGAGCCACCTGATGGGAGAGACACTATTGTTCTTTGAATGCCTGTGAAACATCCATTACCCTTAGAATGCTACTGTAACAGAGGCAGGCAGCAAATGAATTAAACTCTAATTGGTACTGAGTTCTCATCATCCAGCGGACTCCTTTGGGAATTTCCTGCACAGTGGGGTGCTCTCAGGGGAGATTTAGTGCTTGGGTTTGGCAATGTAAAAATATGTTCCCTGTTGGCTCTCCTGCTCCCCACTCTGAGTCTCTCCCCAGTACACCCTATTACGTAAAGTTAGCCAGTGTTGTGGGTCAGCATCCCATTATCTTAAGTCCTGGGCAGAAAGTGTACACTATATCTTCACCAAGGGTTCAAGAACACACAGTCCGAAAGCAGCTGGATATATAGAGGTTGTCTAGAGCATGCCCCACCCCATCAAAATTCAGGAGATTGTTATAAATCTGAAGGTGGCACACTGCTTCTGTAGGAGTCTGGGGCTTGGTCTATAGAGGCTATGTCAGTAAGTACAGAGTTCGAGGGGGCAAATGGAGAGAATGCAACAGGCTGTGTGAAGGTGACATGGGAAGGAGCAATGACTGGAGCTGGGATGGGAGTCCCAAGAGCTCACAGAGCCACAGAGCATGTGTGGGAACCCCAGAGGGCAAGGTAAACACCACCATCCTGGGAGAGTGCCACTCATGTTGCTGTGAACTGTGCCCTGCACATACACAGCCCTGCATTGCTGTGTCACTAGATCAACCAGGGCCAGGGCCACCAGGTAGGGTTAAAGAGTCACCTATTATCAGAATTGGAGATGGAGCCAAGGTCCCACAAATCTCTATGGGACGTGGGATGTTGTCTTCCCACTGGGTGCACAGCCACCTGAACAAGGTCAGGGTTCTGATATGGAGGAAAAAGGAAGATAACATGGAATGGCCGTCAACAACCCTGCTGCCAGGCCCACCCGTGGCAGAGAGGGCAGAAGAGGGCAGTCTGGAGATAACAACCCAAATAGCTTTGCAGGAAAGGGGGCAAGAGCCAGAAATAGAGGAGTCTATGAGTTTCCAGGCAAAGATAAGGGCAAGAGCCAAGAGCTGCTTAGGAGGGCCTTTGTGTGATTCAAGATGAAGTGGCACCTAGTGGTGAAGACATCATTTGCCATAGGTCCCGGCCCCATAAGGAGCTAAAGCTCTGATGTGGACAGGGGAATTCAGTGTGGGCCACTGTCCCCATGACCTGTGCAGTAGCTTAGACACAAAGGCCTGGAGAGCAGATGACCAAGAACACTAGGAGTCCATGGGTGCTTTTCCCCCATCCCCCCCCGGAGTTGGCCAGAGCAGTAATGGTAGGGAAACTTAGGGGAGGATGGGTACTCCCTTAGGCAAGAGATGGCCTGGGTGTTTGGGAGTCAGGCTGTGGAGTTAAACCTAACACTATGTTTCCCCACATTGTAGGTTCAGGCTGATCTTTGCTGTAGACCTTTGTGGCACTAGAGTCTAGACCAGCCGTGGGCAAACTACGGCCTGCAGGCCAGATCCAGCCTGTTTGAAATGAATAAAACTAAAAAAAAAAAAAAAGACCGTACCCTTTTATATAATGATGTTTACTTTGAATTTATATTAGTTCACACAAACACTCCATCCATGCTTTTCTTCCGGCCCTCCGGTCCAGTTTAAGAACCCATTGTGGCCCTCGAGTCAAAAAGTTTGCCCACCCCTGGTCTAGACAAATAGACACTGTTGACACTGCCGTCAGCAGGACTGCTCCATCCCTCCCAGGAAGGAGTTGCTTGCAAGATGTTTAAAGTGTCTTTACAGCCCCCACATGTTGGTCAAAACCAGAGTTTTTATTTAGAAGGTGCAAGGGCAGCCATGATCAAGACCCACAGGCAGATGTTCTGGGGGCCGAGGAAGTTCTGACAAGAAAGGAAGCAGGGAGAGCAAAGAATTGACAGGAAGGATTGGGGACAAATTGACTCTGACAGCTCTTACTCTGCCTGGGAGGTGCCTGAGTCAACTCGAGCCAGCACCCTGTCCTTCCTTGTTGCTCCCGGAGAAGGTGGGGGGTTCTCATTCTTTCAGGATCTCAGGAGATATATATATATATAGGGCTTCCTCGGGCCTATTCCTGCAAGAATAGGGCTTCCTGAGACCGCTCCCTTCTCCGCTGCCTCACTCCCTCTCTTCATCACTTAGCCCTCGACTCCCTCCCTTCTGTGCCACCTGGGCTCTCTACCTTCTCTGCCACTTTGCTCCCTCGCCAGGTCACAGATCCAAGGCTCAGATCCCCTGGGCAGCATCAGACACTACAGGCTCCGCCTCACCAGGTCAGGGGTCTGGGGTCCAGGGCCTGTGGGCAGCACCGTGCGCTGCCAGCCCCACCTGCAGTATGCAAATTAGCCACCATCTTTGTTGGCTATTAATTTGCATATCGCACTGATTAGCCAATGGGAGGTGTGGCGAAGGCACGGTCAATTACCATGTTTGTCTATTATTAGATAGGATACATCATTATATAACGGGAGTGTCATTATGGAATGGCAGTCTTCTCACAAGTAATGGAGGGCCCAGATATATGCACTCAGTAGCTGTGTGTATGGAGGGGGAACTGTGCTGAGTGCTGTTAGATAATTAGCAGCCCAGTGAGGTACATACTGAGTTTTGTCATTCTCAGATATCGCCACCCGGGCACCAGCTACGAACTAAATGTCTGTGTCTCCCCAAATTCATTTGCTGAGGTCCTAACCCCCAGTGGGTGGTGTGAGGAGGTGATTAGACCCTGGGGGTGAGAGAGAGAAGATTTGAGGACAGAAACAGGGGTCACAAAGAAGAGAAGATGCCAAGGTGCTGGCTTTGAAGGTGGAGAAGGGGCCACAGGCCAAGGAAATAGGCCTCCAGAGCCTGGAAAGGGTAGGGGATAAATTCTCTATTCAGAGATTTCAGAAGGTATAGCCCTGCCAACAACTTGGCTTGAGCCCTTATGCCTGATTTTGGAATTATGACCTCCAGAACTGTAAGATAGCGCTGTTGTAAGCTATGGAGTCAGTTGTCACTTGTCACAGCAGCCATAGGAAACTAAGGCAATAATAGCAACAGCCACACCGGTTAACACATTTGAAGAACTCACTCTGTACCTGATACATTTTTGAGCCAGACAAGTTACTCCTCAGCAACCCTATGGGGTAGGTCCTGCTATGAGCATCTCTGCTTTGCAATGGGAAAACCTGAGGTTCCGAGAGAGAAAGTAACATGCCCCAGGTCGCATCTCTTATACACAGCAGCTGGACCCCCACGGCCTCCGGAAGATGCAATGACAATTCACAAGGATCAAGGTTTCTTAGCACAGGATGTGGTGGGGAAGTTGCCCCCATCCCGCGCCCCCCACCCCCACCTCCACAGAGCTGACAGCCTCCACAGAGCAGTCTAGAAAAGGCCACATGTCCACTGTGGCCAGCTTCGGCCCCAGGGTCAGGAACAGAGGCTGGAGGAGATGGACTTGCATCTCTTAGGAAAAGACAGAAGGTGCTCCTCTCAGAGCAAAGGTGATTCTGTCTCTTCATTGTGTTTAGGATCATGATGCCCACATGCCCAATGTGAGAAGGGCTCTCACACTGTTTTAGAATGTATAGAAATTTAATATCACTTGCTGAACTATTTAAGAAAGAACTGCAAAAAGCCTACAACAGTCTGTTTGAGAAACTCAATATCTTGACAATCAGTATATTTGTCCCAAACAAAAGGATTACCACATATGGTGCTGGATGTTGCACAAGTGTCAACTCTCTTAAGGAAACCTAGGCTTTCTTTTCCTGAATCAGTGTTATCCAGAGGTGTCTGGTAAGAGCTTTTTGTTTATTGTAGTCAATCTCTCACTCACTAAAGATAGGATTTCTCCAAATAAAATTGTACTTGGCTGCGAGATGTAAGTAGAGAAGCAAAGCTAATAGGGTGTGTGTCCACTTAACTGTCATCTTTGCTATGACAGGGACTCTGAACCCCCAGTTGTGTTGCTCTCTCCCTCTTCTGAAGTCCTGGAATTCTACTTGTCACTGTACTGCACATCTCATCAGTACAGGCATGGGACCCCACACTGTGCATGGCTCTGAGCTATCTGGGCACCCGTCCTGGTGGGCTTCCTGGCTTGCACCCGCTTTAAAGCAGGGTCTGTGCTTCCTCAAAAGGAACCACCTCAGCATCTCGCTGGCACAGCAGCCAGAGCGGGGGCTCAGGAAGCATTGCTGCTGAGTCAATGGACAAGAAATACGAAGTAGTGACACTGGACAGCAATCTGTCACTTAGCTCTGTGGTTGTTGCTGAAGGTTTTTAATCACGCATTTTTGATTTTCAGGATCCTCATCACAGTCCATGGGGTGGAGATTTTTCTAGGGAACTGCCTGAGATTCTGAGATAAGGTGCTGGTTCGCAGGTATCTGCCGTGCGTGTGGTGTCAGCATTAAAGCACCTCCCAGACAGCTGCAAGGACTTCATACAATGCTTACCATGATTTTGGTGAAAAAAGGAGAATAAGGAGAGGGATCAGTCAGCTTGAAATAAGTGACCTGCTGTTTTAATCTCAATTTAAACACAAAACAAAAGCTCCATACACATTTAGCAAACCTAATGGGAGATGGGCTTCATCTGAGTTTGCATAAGACTGTGAAGAGACACGTTGATGTAAATTGCAGCCAAATCACGTGAGCAAGGCCCTCCCCTGTGATGCAGATGCACGTGAGGGGCACATCGAGGCCACGGAGCACGTGAGCCAGGTCTATTCTGGGATTAACGGGAACCACTCCTCGTGAGCATTGAGAACCAGCTCACCCACTTCTCTGTCCATCTGACTATTTTCAGTCCTTTACAAAGGATTGTGTTTTTATTACTCTAACAAATGCTCCAATTTACAGAAAATCATAACTCAAATCCATCTGGACCTGGGCCCATTTCTCACAAGGAAAATTAATGGCAAACAGGCCTCGTGACCAGGGTTGTGCAAGAGGAATGACTTCACAGGGAAGCGTGGCCGAGCTCTGAGTCTGCAGCGCAGGAAAGGAATTCACTTACAAATCCTGCCATAAATGCTCTTTACAATAATGTCAAGTGGCCTAAGTGCTCGTTCAGAATGAATTGACTCCAACTAGAAAACTGCCAGTGGGGCAAAACCATATATGTATATATAAATATGGGAAAAGAGCCCTCCACAGCCAGTGTGTTGATAGGATCTGGTGTGTGTGTGTGTGTGTGTGTGTGTGTGTGTGTGTGTGTTTCAGAGCGCACACACAAAATAAGATTCTAAACATAAGACCCAATGGGAAAACTGCCTTTAGTTCACTGAGGAAAGTAAATGACTTTGGGACGACCAGCCCTGTCTGGAGCCTCAGTGAGACTGGTGGTTGGGATGGCAGTGAGTCAGGATATGCTGGGTCGGGGCAAGCAGGCAGACTCTATTAAGAAATCCATTCATTTCTCTGGGTTATTGGCATAACCTACCCAAGGAGAGACAGACAGTTGTCACATTAGTTTCTTCTCCTCACAGATTTTCTGCAAGTTGGTCCTGGACCAAGAAGCCGATGTTTTTTTATACAGACAATGAGAGGGGCGGGTTCTGGAATGTTCCAAAGGGCAGCTGGGGCCCATGGGCTCTCCTCATGGGAGGTTTCTGCATGCAGTGAACGAATGCATCATTGTAGCCCAACATACTTGTTAGCTATTTTCCTTTCCTGAATTAAAAAATTGAATTATATACTCAGCCTAGTTTCTGAAGCTGCGAAGTTTATTACAGCGTATCGACCGTGTGTACACACGTCAGGACTGAGCTGCAGTCGCCGCTCTCCGGCTGGAACATTGAATTAGGAGGCAGCGCCCGGCCGTGCGCGGGGGACTCCAGCAGCGCTACAGGTAGCAGAAGTCTCCTCCAATTAGACATAATCATCACTCACAGTCAATAATTGTGCTAAAGGCTGCTTTCAAATCTGTGAGGATTCGCATTTAATGTACTGATTCAGCTTGTCGGAGCCAAATTCGCTGTGCACTGAAACCAAAGCCATTTCGTTCTTGCCTACGGCCCTTCTGGCAGCTCGTCTAGTGCTCGCGCTGTAAGGACGATGAGATACAATTTAATCTGAGACATCTGTGCACAGACAGGACCTTCTCCTTAACCGAGGAGACGGAGGATGGCTAAGCCCTAGTTTTATGTGAAGATCCAGGCCTTATCTCACCCCTGAAAAATAAAGCATTTAAGATAGAGTAAAAAGCCAAATAAAAAAATGTTTTCTTCCCCGGGTTTATGAAGGTGCACTGCAGCTCCTCACAGCTCCCCTGCTCTGACAGCAGAAAGCACTTGAGCTGTGATCCCAGGATTAACCATTTAAGGATATTACGCTTATCACTAGCTGCAGCTGACGGAGGAGATCTTTATTAAGTATGAAAGGGAAATGGTTCATTCTTTGTGAGTTTGCAGAAATATTGAAATGCCTTTGTGTACGGTTCTGGCCTTGCCGTGGTCCTAAAAAACGGTCATAGTGCTTATCGTCCATCTCATGCCTTCTTCCAACGGGCCGCGCCCTTTACAGCGTCTGAAAGACAAGACTTTCCTGTTCATCATCAGTATTGTCCGCAGCACTGGGGTTGTCCAGCCGCTGATGCCCAAGTGGCTCCTCTGCCAGGCGGTTCCCGAGATCTATGACTAAATCCGCAGTTATTCCAAACAGGCCCTGTTGTGGAATCGCCACTCTTGTTAGTGCATGAAGCACTGTTTGTTTTGTTTTCAAGAATGATGTGATCATAGAAACACTTACAATCACACACACAATGGCACACTTTGTGTGGCTTTGGAACTTTGTCTACTATTTTTATAAAAGGGAATTTGGACAGATTTTGAAAATTTGGGTCATCCTAGAACTAAAAAGTCTGCAGGACAAAACAAACAGCAGGCTGCTCAGTAGACAAGCCCGTGTCCTGGGCTGGACCAATAGTGTCCTGTGGCTGCAAGGCCTGCGGTCTGAGGACATGGCACTGGCCAGGGCACCTGTGGCTGGGAGAGCTGGGAGGACAGGGAGGGGCAGACACTCAGTTTTTTGGTTTTCAGGTGCATCTACACAATCCTAGTTTGCATAATCTAGGGCAAGAGCCTGGCAGAGGATTCCCACTGGCCATTTTTAAACTTGAATTCCTTGTTTCACCCAGCAGGGCATCGACGTGGATGAGCAAAGATACACCTAGCAACAAATTCTCCTGCTGATATGGCAGGAGCAACCAACCTGTGTGGAGAACGGTAGTGAGCTGTGGGAGCAGCAGCCCAATATCTTAAAGGGGCCTGGGCAGGAGGGAGGCGGGCAGAGTAGGGTACTTGAGGCCCTGCTGTATGAAGGAGGTGGTGTGATGGATCCAATCTCTTCTGGCACCACCCCTACTGTTATCACTAGTAGACATTGCAGTCCTAAGGCTACCCTGCCAGATTCCAGCTGATATTTTCATAGAAACTCCCATGCCTCATCTCATTGACTGTTCCAAACAATATGTAAAGAGTGACAGTCATTGTCCCCAGTTCACAGACTGATAAACTGAGGCTCACACAGGTCAGATGGCATCTTCCAGGTGATAAGTGGGTGCAGGACTGTATTCAAACCACAGAGTTCAGTGCACAGTACGGTGGAATGGAAAGAAGCAGCTTTAAGGGACTCTAAGCCCTCTCCTAATGCTCTTGACAAAAATACAAAAATGGCAAGCAGTGGCCCTCAATGCTGGTGTCTAGCCCCTCGTGCAGCCGAATCCAAGGTTCAAATGTGAAAATACTTCCACCATCCTGTGACCGCCCACCCAGCACATAAAATACACATGCACACACACTGACACACACAGTGTCCACACTACCCACACCACACACTGCTCACCTTCTCCAGGCGCCCACAGCCTCCAGCTACATCCTCCATGAGTGCCCGATCTCGTCCCCCAAGAGGACGCTGCTTTGCACTCCTTCCCTCCAGCACATGAAGGACCTGACTGCCCAGGCCTGACCACCCTTTCCCAGATGCCACCCGCCCCCTGGCCACTGTGGTGCCCCAACCCTCACTGTCTCTGCTATTGTGTCACCAAAGGAGGGCACCCAGCCACTCCAATCGTGTGCAATCCCTGTGGCAAGGGAAGTCCATCCTCCTGAGACAGACAGTCCTACATCTGAGCACACCCCCTCCTCCCACTCACATCTCATGCCAAACCAACGTTCCACCCCCAGCCCCAATAAAGGCCAGCACCAGAAGTGAGAGCCGGTGAATCTGAAGTTCCCAGAAAGTGTGATTTATACCCAGCCAGCCCTGACCCCGTCACTTACGGGTTTCTGGACTACTAATTTTTATTGCAGGGCTCGTTTTGGTCTTTAGTTGCTCATTTTAAGAGCTAGTGACAGTAGTTGCAAGGCAGCTCATGGAAAGGATCACTCCAACTTCATTATTAACTTCATTTTCCTTAATATGGGTTTTATTAATCCAGCAGTAACGTGCAATCTTCAGACAATTTACTGAGCAGTTAATGAGCAGCTGGGGAAGCTGCGTTCTCTCAAGTAAAGCTAGTGGCCCTGAACACTTCTTCCAGCCCCAGATCTTAAACAGCCAGCACACTGAGCAGTTCCCACCAAACGCACGGGACGGGTTTCACAACCGTTCCCTTTGCGTTTTCTACATTTCTGACCAATGAAATCATGTCAGTTAAAAGCAAGACAGAAGCAGACTCCTAGAAGAGGCTGAAAACATGTTTTTTTGTTTGTTTCTTTGTTTTTAGTACTCATAACCATCTCTCCACATCTTGCAACTGAGATATTATTTTTTTTCTAAATATGTAGAGGCCTGATGCACAAAATTTGTGCAAGGGGCTTGGCTCCCGCCACTGAAGCTTCATCTGGAAGGTCGTCCAGAAGGATGTTCAGTCTAATTAGAATATTATGCTTTTATTATTATAGATGAAAGAAATAGAAATGCAAGTTCAAAAATTTGTGCATGTATACCTCCAGGTACTTGCCCAGATGCACATAGATATAGACACACTCCCCCAGCTTAGAAAATGCTGGGCATAGAATTGAGAGCTGAAGATTAAAACAGTGTTGCTCAGTGGATGAGCATCAACCTATGAACCAGGAGGTCACAGTTTGATTTCCAGTTAGGGCATATGCCCAGGATGCCGCTCAATCCCTAGTAGGGGGCATGTAGGAGGCAGCCGATCAATGATTCTCTCTCATCATTTATGTTTCTATCTCTCTCTTCCTCTCCCTTACTCTCTGAAATTAATACAAATATCTTTTTTAAAAAAAATAAAACAGAGCTTTGTGTTAGAACAGTTAACACCCAGTTTCTAGTGATGGCTGAAAAATGTGCAGGGTGTGGATGATGATGGCGAAAGCTACCTGCAAAGGGATCTTAGAAAAGGAAGCAAAGCCATTGGGCCATAAGAGTGGGCTGTCCACTCTTCACCAACCTGTTTACTCCTACAGAGACACCTGTGAATGAATGGAACCACGAAAACAGTCACAACACAATATATCACACTTCAAATATCATAAATGTACTAGTAGGCAGAGTTCCCTGCCAGGCGCCCAGCTTTTACAAGAAAAATCTATCTTCCTTGTAGACTCTGTGAAGTGATGAGCAGATGTGTGTCCTTGTTACAAAAATAAAGCTTGGGGCCGGCGGGGCCTTGATTGTCGCTTTGTGAGCAGATCGGATTCTGTCTGCATTGGTCCATTTGATGCCAAAACAACCAAACCAGCTGTGAGACGTTATGTCACCTGGATCTCTTCTCACCCTGGCAGGTGTTTGTGTGTCAGTGGAAAGAGCTTTGGAGCCAGCCTGCCGAGATCAAGGGCCACCCCGGCCCCGAGGGCCCCGAGTCCTACACCGTGTGCGCCTGCCTCCAAAAGTGAAGGATCCTGGGATGCTGCTGTCCTCTTGGAGGGAGAGAGGCTCCTATGCACTCAGGACACAGTAGTCAGCCAGTAAGTGCCAGTCCCCATCCTCTTTATCAGGGAGTGACGCAAACTGAGCCTGTCCAACACCAGTCCGTCTGCACAAATGAAACTTGCCCCCAAACGCAAAAGTTCAAATTTGGAAAATGGTGCCATGAAAGCACCATTGTGTAGATCTGAAGAAATATAGCCCACAGCTTTGAATTCCTGGGTACATCACCCACCACGCAGGGCCCATACAGTCAGAATTAAAACTAACATAAGGACCTCTGATGCCCAGGTCCAAATACAGTGTAAAAATGCTGACTGCTTGACCAGGTCCTCACTTCCTCAGAAAACTTACAGGAACCTCATTTACTCTGGAAACCAGGGGCAAGCACCTGGAGGCCAGCTGACCCACGGTGGTGCCCACCTTCAAGCCCTGGTCCATGTCTGCCTTCAGCCAGACAGCAGGCCAGCCCATATTCCTCCAAAGATAAGGTGTCCCATAAGAATGTGTACACACACTTCGAGCAAGTATGAAGTCAGTGTTTATTAAAATACATTTCATGTTCAAAATTGAGCTATCAGCCGTTCCAGTGTGTGTACATTTTGGGGGGACACCCTGTATATTTGGGGACTTCCCACTCAGGAAGAAAAGGAGAATCAATCTCCCCAAAATAGAAAATATTTCCACCTTTCCAAAATCATGTTCACAGGAGCTCCTAGTCCAGGACACACACGTGCTACACATGTGATAAATTTGGAGTATAAATAAACCAATTCATGGAATGGTAGATTGATTATTTTTATACTATTGAGCCCTACACGGTTCTCTTTCTACTTGGAAAAGTTTAAGCACTGGCCCTGTGGCACCTGCCATAGCTTGGTTGGGTGATGGCTTCAGTGACTACAGGGCCTCGGAACACAGGACCTCTGGGGCTTCTTGGTGACCAACAGGCTATCTGAGTGAGCTCATCTTAGTCATTCGGGTGTTTGCTGTGTTTCTCTTATCAAAGGAGCCAATATCACATTAGCTTTATTTCCATGCATTTTGTTTCAAATCTCTGTTTTCAAGATTAATTTCTTTATTAATAGTTTACTTCGTTTTTTATACGGGAGCCCTCCTGTGGCGAAAATAGTCCCTGTAAGACAGCAGGTGTGAGCTGCACGCTGAGGCCTGCTTGCTATTTCACATGTGAGATGCTAAGATGATTTCTTCAGATAAATTCTTCGAGAGGTTTTTTTCCTGTCAGCATCACAACATAAATAATATCTGAGTACAGTGTCTAATTGTGGTTGAATTTGCTGACCTAGTATATGAAAGTATTTTGAATACGGCAGTATGGAGGCAACATACTGCTTTCTAGGAAGGAAAATTCTACATTACTTTTACAGGAATAAAGAATTTGCACCATCCCCTGGGTAAACATAAGCTTTTAGGGCTAAAGTTATTTCTTCAGTTGGGAATGTGCATAGACATAAAACTTACTAAATCATTGCATTATTAGGTCTAAGTCTCCATTGTATCCATGTGTCTGTCTTATTTTGAAAACACCATTGCTTGACCACTGTCTACATGTGTAATAAATATTTTTTCTTTTATATTTTAGGACATTAACTTTGTCTAGAATGTGACTGATAATTTTGAGGATTGTGGTAATTTTTTTCATAATTTGACATTGCTGGTTTAGTTTGTAGAAAATTTTGACAATAAGGGTTTGAACTGGTTGATAAAAACAGAAAATGAGAAGATAATGAGATAAACATGGACATTTGGAAATCAGAGTCATGGAACAGGAAGCCATTAAAAGACCAAAAGCCATTCTCACCAACATACTCACTTCAAGAAAAATGTTTTAATTAAGGAAATGCATATGAATATTTTATTTAAGTCCTCTAATTATTACAAAACATTGAAAATTACCATCTAAATGAATAATTTGTTAAGAATAGTGACATCCATTCATATTTATGAAGTGATTAAATGTAGTTTTTCCAACCCAGAAAAAAAAGAATGGCTAGAACAATTTTGACAAAGTAATGGGTCACTGTTCACGGCCCAGGTGAAAAGCTGGCTGCAGAATCTCACTGTGGGGTCAGGAATATCAGTGTAGAAATATTAAGCCTTGTCCTAAGCTGTGTCCATAGCTGCACTATGGTTGCACAGCTAATTTCTGTGACCCCTGAATCAGCACCCGTACATCTCCCATCCCTGGGAGCTGAGAGCACCGACCTTTGGGTTAACTCTAATTGGAGCCTTCTCTAATTAGGGAAAGTATCAGCTGACTTTAATATGCAACAAGATCATTATCATTAGGTCAGCACTAACTAATTGATGTTTGTGTAGCCTAGGATTGTGGATTACAATACATTCAGTTTACCAAGACAAACTAGGCTGACCTGGGAAACCAAATTGCATCATTTGGGGTGTTGCTGCATGTAATATCAGGGCTTATCTACAGGACTACTGTGGTTGAAGAACCAGCGATGATAGAGCTGAGGTTTTGTAAAGCCAACCTCTGACACCTGCCATTAGGTAACACTAGATGAGCAACCAGATCTGAGATACACACGCCCATGCTATGAAACATTTGTGTTTTCAGTAAGCTCTCAGGGATGATAACGCCGTTAAGCATGCATCTTGTTCTGATTCTTCAGCACATTTTTGCATGGCAGGTAGCTATGTAATCACTGCTTCAAATCTGAAATTGTCAGATAAAAATTGTTAACTGTGCTCTCTCAGTTGAGGTCAAATTTCTAGCTTGTCATTTATCAATGTTTGAGTGCAAGTTGAATTTCTTTTATTGACATTCAATGTGGAAACCTGTTGAGTCTGTGAAAGAGGAAAAAGTATAAGTTTGACCAAGATTACCTTGATACTCCTCTGCCCAGAAGAGGAGAGAGCAATGCTGGTGGGTGTGGGAACCAGGGACAATTATTGATTTGGTAGTGACACCATCATGGCAGTTACAAAAAAAATAACTGACATTTGGTTGTGTAATTTTAAGGAGAGGGCTTTGACCATAGTGGTCCTTCTGCACTTCTCCGCTTATCCATCGTGGTTCCTCCATCCCCGGAATACTCGGAAACATTTTTCAATAAGGTGTTATTCAGTGTATATTAAGTGGGAGCTTACTATAAATGGGCTGCAGAAGCACAGAGGAGATGAAATAGACACTGCCGTGTCCTTACAGAACCTCAGCCTAAAGGAGATGACAGATATTGCACAAGTCACATGATGGAGTGCAATGATATTAGGCTTCAGGAAATTCTGGATCCAGTGAGCACATGAATGTGAGGATACTCCCTCATGGAGAAAGTAGTGGGAGGTCTCACTGAGGAGCAGGTCTTTGAAGTGAAATCTGAAGAGTAGTGGTAGCCAGCAGAAAGAGAGGGAAAGGTCAGTGTGAGGTGGAGGTGCTCCAGGATGAGCCCACATTCATTTTCTCAACTCTGATCTCTCCCCAAAGCTTTAGACTTAAAAACCCTGACCTTTATGGACACCTCCACTGGGTTCCTAATGGAATCTCAAAGCTTAACATGTTCAAAGTAAGTCACTGAGTTCTCGTTCCATGAGAGCCTTCCATTTTGCTGATGGGTAAAGCAATGAGTGTTGGGATCACCCTTTTCAACTCCTCCCAAATCCAACTCATCAGCAAGTCCTGTCGGCTCTTCCTTCAACATGTGTCACACCCTGTCTCTTCCTTTCTATGGGCCTCTACCCCTGCCCACACCGTGTACCTCTCATCTGGGCTGTTGTTATGAATTCATCCTGTTGGTCTCCATCATTAATAACAGAGCAGCCAGAATCATCTTTTAAAAGTCAATTAGTTCCTATGACCTCTCCGATAATAATGTCTCCTAGGCCTCCAAACACCTTTTAGAATGACAGCCCTGGGTGCTGCAGAGATGTAGAGCCTGGGAGCCCCCATCCATTGCTGGAGAAATGCAAAATGGAGCAGCCACTTTGGAAGAGAGTTTGGTGTTTTCCTAAAAAACTAAATATGCTCTTACCATACAATCCAGCAATTGCACTCCTTGGCATTTACCCAAGTTAAGTTGGAAATGTATGACCACGCTAAAACTTGTGCATGGATATTTATAGCACCTTTATCTATAACTAGAGGCCCGGTGCACAGATTTGTGCACTGGTGGGGTCCCTCGGGGATTGGGCCAAAACAGGTAGTCCAATGCCCCCTGTTGCTCCTGCCTGCCACTCCCGTTCATCCCAGCCCCACTGCACCTGCTGTGGGCTTGGGCCCAGTCAGTCCGAATCAGGAGAGGCTCACACTGCCACAATAGCGCTCACCAGCTATGAGCCTTGTGTTTGGCGCCTATCAGTCAGCTGAGCAGTGCTCCTGCTGTGGGAGTGCACTGACCACCTGTGTTGAGCATCTGCTCCCTGGTGGTCAGTGTGCGTCATAGCAACTGGTCGTTCAGTTGTTTGGTCATTTAGTCACTTAGGCTTTTATTTAGAGAGAGTCCCACAACTATGGAAGGATGACATGTCTTTAAATAGGTGAATAGATAAATAAACTGTGATATATCCATGCAATGGAATATTATTCAGTGATTAAAAAGAACTATGAAAGACATGAAAGAAGCTTAAATTCATATTGCTAGGTGAAAGAAGCCAATCTGAAAAAGCTACATACTGTACGACACTCAGTAGAAGGCAAAATGACAAAGAGATCAGTGGTTGCCATGGGTTGGGGAAAAGGAGGGAGCAATGCATGGATGAAGCACAGGAAATTTCTAGGGTGTTTTTAGGGTATTAGAAACTATTTTGCATGATACTACAATGATAGATACGTATCATTATACATTTTCCAAATCCATAGACTGTGCAACACAGAATGAACCCTAATGTAAACTATGGAACTTGGTTAATAATATTGGTTCATCAATAGTAATAAATGTACCACACTAAGACAAGATGTCAGTTGTATGGAGAACTCTGTGTGTGTGTGTGTTTGTGTGTGTGTGTGTGTGTGTGTGTGTGTGTGTGTGTGTGTGTGTGTGTGTGTGTGTGTGATGGAAAATATGATAGCTTGGATCAGGTTGGTTCTCAGGGAACCTATTGAAATTCAAGTTGACTCCTCCTTTAAGCACTGAAGGAGGGCCTCCCCAGGCAATAGCTTCTGGGGAGTGAGGTCTAGAGGCTGAGGCCTCTGGAGGTGAATCTCTGCTGGTGGGGAGCTCCCAGCTGTGGCCACTCACTCCACCCCATGGCTTTCCTAAATGTTCTGTGGGTGAGACTACCTGTCTTTACAGAGGACAAAGGTCAGCTCACAGGCTTCAGTAGCTCACTTGGGTTCAGACAGCAAGAAAGACATTGTCAAGTGTGAGCACTGGTTTGACGGGTTTTCCAACCTACTTAATTATTTAGAGCTAATTATTTTTCAAGTAAAATAAAAATATATTCTAGGGCTGGTGGATTTGCTTAGAGAGGGAAATGATTGTTCTCACCCACCCCAGTGAAATTATGTTAATAAGCCACAGAGTGAGGCTGGTCACTTGTGCCAACTTGTGTTTCTTTGGCCTCAGTTCCTAGAAGCTAAGAGTGAGGTGGAGGGAGAAAAAAACAAAAACAAAAAAACAAAAAGAAACAAAAAACTCTGAAACCGTGGAAATGTGGACTGAAGACAAAGAGACAACTGTCTTAATACACGAGTCACCCATTACTAGAGAGACACCATGGGAGCTGGTAAAATGTTCTTTTCAAACAGCAATTTAAAAGTAGATGTGAAGTTTGAGTGTGAAATGGGGGTGGGGAGGGGGAGAAACTATGAGAGAGAGAGAGAGATGTTGAGAGGAGAGAGGGAGATTGACAAAAATGGAGAGAGAAAGAAAGGAAGAGGGAGAGAGACAGGGCAGGGGAGTGGGCTGGGGCAACAGGGCAGTGAGTAACTGGACTCTGATGCCATTTCTGACCTTGTGACTTGTCAGTGGAAATGCCTGACAGCTAGCGTCATCCAGCAAATATGCATTGGTTTGTGTTCAGATGACATCACATTCTCTGATTGATCCCCAATACAGGAAAAAGAGCCTTCACTACAGAACCCTGAGGGGAGCACCCTGATAGAGGGACCCTGGCACCTCATTTCATGTGTTACCCTGAGGGGCGTGTTTCATGGTCACACGTTCCAAAGACACTACATGTCCACTGGGCAGCACTGGGCCTCAGCAGGGTCATGGGGACCCTGGATCATTGTCAGGAGAGTCTAGGTTTCTGAGGAGTCCCCACACGCCCTTGACAATCCATCCAGCAGTCATCTCCGGCCATGGGGCTTTCACAACACAGGGCACCGAAAGGCAGCTTTTTGGTGCAAACACTCTTGCTTGCTGCCTGTTGATGCTTGCCCTTCCCATCAGAAAACATTACTAAATCCGTGCAAAGGTGCAGGACATAAAGGGCTCAATTGTTCTCCTGCCCGCCGACAGCATCGCATTGTCTCTGAGCGTGCGTGGGCCGGGCAGGCTCACACTGCCAGGCCATCAAACCATCACCCAGCACTGGCCTGGCGGTGAGTCACCGAAGCCAGGGAGGCCTCCAGACTCAGCCAGTTTTGTTAAGGTCTATGCTGGGCACTCCCCTTATTGAGCTCGGACTCCTTTATTTGGGGGGTGGGTAGCTGTTACACATGCTCACAGTGATCTACTGTTATTGATGGCAACGTACACTAGGAAAGTTTGCCAAAGGTTGTCAGTGGTTCAGATATGAACATAAAGATGATAAACGAGGCGCTCTCCCCACCAGGTTGTTCCCCATGTTGATTCTTTCCCCTTGTTTCATTCTGTGCAGAGGAGGAGGTGCGCCATCGCCCCAAGTGATCCCCGCATTCCTGTCTGGTGAGCAGGCGCTCGAGGTGTTCTTAGACAGGTACGCCATGCCAGGCAGTAATCTGGGGGCGATTTACAAAGACCCGGGCTCAGATTTCAAAGAGCAGCCCAGACACCCACGCCCAGCATGCTTTGCATTGCTGTTTTTGTGGATCAGACAATTCAGCATTTTCTTCTCTTAATGAGTGTCTCCCCTTTTTAACTCACTGTCCTGGGCAAATGAAGCACCAGCTATTGTCTTGACATGATAACACTTCTCTTTTCTTTAGTAATCAACTTCTTGACCCTTTACTGACAGGACCTGCTCACGGTCGTCGGCTCGACACAGCAGAACAAGTGCACCAGAGGCACCAATGGCAAGGACAGAGGATGCAGCTGCCATACGTGAACAAGGTTGAAACCCTAAGAAAACACAGCTCCTTGCAGCAGAATTGCCCAACGACTTACCTGCAAAAGGGCCTTTCAGCCCAACATGAGGCTTTGAGGCAAACAGAAGCTGAACATGTGCTAATGACACCGTTTGCTTATCTACTGATATTAAGAAGTCAGCCTGTTCCATTTACTCTACATATGATTGCTTAAGTCTGTCCTGCCCGCCCTGCAGAATGACTCAAAGCAGAATTTAACTCTTTAAACCTGGGAGAGGTTGTAAGAGAGACTTGAGTTTTATATTTGGAAGTACATGTAGATAGCTCCTCCCAGTCCCCTGGTTCCATGTATAAGGAAACGGATCCAGGGAAGTTCAGCATCTATTTTAGGGTCAGCCAGTGAGTAAATGACAGAACCAGGGAACAATGACTGCAAGCAGATGTACGTGCCATTCCCCTTTTTTCAGTGACAGGAAAAGCCTCCTTATGTGTGGAGTGATGGTGAATTTCATTTCCAGAGTTTTGTGTCATTCGCATGCTCATCCCCTTGCCTCCTGGAGAAAGGAGGGTTCTTCCTCTGTACTTGCCAGTGAGGAGCTGAGGCTTGGAGCGAGGAGTGGCTCATTGGAGGTCTGTCCTCTAGTGGGAAAAGTCTGTTCTCAGCCCCAGGTCTCAGGATGCACCAGAGGAGGTACCCTGCTTCTGAGGAAGCATCACTTCTGTTTTAACAGGGTACCTGTGATTTGTTTGGGTCAGGATGGTAACACATACAGACACAGAATGACTGCCATGAGGAACACGGTTTTATAGCCACAGATCCCTGCACACAGAAGGTACCGTGAGCCATGTGGGGGTACACAGCGAATCACCAGGTCAGTCAGGAGTCAGAGGCAGGGAGAGGAAAACATGGGCAAGACCCTTCATGGTGTTTCCATGGGAGGGAACAGAGGAGACAGGGCGAGCAGGCTGAGATTCAGCTGCTATGAGTAATTTCAGGGGCTCTGGGGTACAGGGCTGACCTGCTTGTCTGGTACCTGCCCTGGGGTGATTAGGGAGGTGGGACGGTGGCTCCAGACTGGACTCAGAGTTCAAGGACAATGGTGGTTGGGTGTGAGCTCTGGATTAATCGGTTTGCATGTGAAAGGTATACTCACATCAAGGAGAGAGATTTCAGGAGAATTGGCTGGCCGATTGGCTGACACCTTGATCCAGCCTTCAGAATCGTGAGAAAATAAATGTCTGCTGTTTAAGTCACCCAGTCTGTGGGACTTTGCTGTGGAAGCCTGAGCAAACTAATATAAAATATAAGGTGACTTAGTCATGAGAGAGAAATCCCATCATACAGGTTCTGACTGCACTCCAGGGGAGGGATTGTTTGGGGCACATACAGCAGGAAGCACAAATCTCAGGGACCCCCATGCCTCATCATCCATGTACTGGTGGGCTCTGATATTTGGCCACACCCTCCTGATTCTTCAAAATGTCTATCTTTGTTGATCAAAAGCTTCTCTCCCTTCCCCCTTCCAGCCCTGTGGAAACATGGCCATCAGCTTCTCACCCTCAGGATATGCACAGATGTACTAGTATGTCAATGGCCACTGAACCAATCAGCATTTGAGGCAGAGATTCCAAGAGAATTCTAACATGTATCCCAGTGTTGGAAACAAATGCCTCTGGTGCGTATAGAGATGGACAATGGTGCTCACTGCCTGGAGAGCAAAGTCCAGTGTCTGTGGGGTTTCATAGGCTGCAAAATTAAAGTATACAATGATTAAGCAACACATTGCAAGGCCATGTAGCCAGGTGGGAAGACGGGAAGAGAGAAGATACAACCTCCATAGCAGCATGGCTCACACACGGGAGCAGCAGGCAGTCACTGCCCCCAGCATTCATCAGCTCAGCAAGCATGCCAGGGGCAGGTGACATTGATGCAGAACACGGTGCCGTCCCCAGGACATACACCAGTGAGTGAGACTCCACACACATCGGAAAGCAGGGAATACCCCACCCGTAGCTCTAACCACAACACTCAACGACACCTTCTGTGATGACCAGGTGTCCTTCAACCACACAAATGCCAGATCTGTCTGTGGACTTGTGGGTCATTGAGCAACAATAGGGAGCAAGCCTCTCCTGGAGCAATGGTGAGGACTAGCTCCCCTGTTATCCCTCCTGGCACCACAGGGACCCTCAGGTGCCCCCAGGCCACAGGGCTACATGGCTGGGTATCAGCTGATGTGTGTCAGAGAAAAGTGTTGCTCTTGACCAATAGTTGTCTGGCCACAAACCAGTGCTCCCCATGGCTAATTTGCCTTCTGGCATCTACTGCAAGGCCCCTAAGCAGCCAATCTGTTCTAAGGCCCAGGGTCAAGGGCTTCTCCAAGTCTATCCTTTGATGGTCCCTAGAGTGATGGCTTTGAAGCATCAGTATCTAGATAACTTCTAAGGGGACAACTTGGCCAAGAGATAGAGTCAGTGTGGGCCTCAAAATGAACTGGGGGGCGGGGAGCAGATACTGCTTAGGTGGAGCCTCACCTGCAAGAGTGGACAGATCTCTGGGCAGCTAGCTCTGTTCCTGGGTCCTGTGCTGAAGCTGGCCATGCCAGGCTCCGGCCAGGACTCTCCACAGGCAGAGCTGAGTGAGCAGGTCCATGTCTTGCCCAGCCCTCAGGCACTCTGGAGGCTCTGGGGTGACCTACGGCAGCGTCGTCCTCCATGGAAACCCAGGGCTCCATGCAGACAGTGAGTTATCGCTGCTGTGGGACCATCGGAACATCCTGATGAGCGAGATTAAGAAACGCCTCTGGTCCTGTGCCAGGTACATACATGGTTCCGGCTGGTGAGAGAGATAAGCATGAAGATTTATCTCCAGGTGTGGGCACAGCGCATCCACTGGGCACTTGTTCAGTGCACTCAGATACCAGGGAGATAACAGCTCTGGAAGAAGATCCCTATCTCCTCTCCCTGCTGCGAAGCAACAGCAGTTGGGGCTGGGTTTCCTTAGTCCTCCAGCCTGTGGAAGGGCAGGGGCCTGGGGAAGGGCAGGGCTTGGGGAAGGGGGAAGGGCAGGGCCTGGGGAAGGGCAGGGGCAGCCTTGGAGGCTCGCTCAGGCTCAGAGGGGGCTGGGGATGGCAGTGATCTTACTAGAATCAAAGATGACCTTCCCCTGCTCCTGCCACCAGACAGACCTTCCTAAAGCACTGCCTTCCTTGAGGAAAGTCCCCAAAGCCATCAGTGACACCCAGCAAGCATTTGAGATAAACCCTGCTTCCTGACCCTTCAGCCTCCAACCAGATTCTCCTTCGCAGGAACCTCCACCTATTCCTCTTAAACACCCTGTGTGTGTTCCCAACCCCGGCATCTGAGGTCACTCCCTCTCCTGCCTGAAGAACTCACCATCCTCACTCCCAGTCACCCCAAGTCCTGGCTCAGGGTCCCGCTTCTCCCAGACCTTCCTCCTGATTCTTCTGCCTGTGGGTCCACTGCCGGGTGAGCACAACCCTGTGTTACAAGTCTCCTCACGTACCTCTGTGGCTTATTTCACTGCTTCATTTACTTACAGCTTATCTCCTGGTCGAAACAGAAATACCCACTTGAGTTATAAACTGTGTATAATATACCCCGTGTGAACACTGCTTACATTCCCCCACAATGATCAATGTAATTCTAACCACAGTGGGTGGTTAATAGGTACCTACCAAATCAATGCAGTTTTGATAAGACTTAAAAACCTGTCACCCTGTTGGTGGACTCCATTTCCTGGCATGACCCTAAACCCCAAAGAAGGTGCTAGAATCAGCAGCTGGGCATTAGGTTAGTAGGAGGCAGCCTTTGGAGACTTAGTTTAACAGAGTCTCAAATAATCCAGATTAGTTCCCCTTGATAGAGGCTCCTAGGCAGGTCAGAGATTGTACTCACTATAAATTATTTCTAACAGATACCTGGATATATGCCAAAAACTGAAGTGATAGTAAAAGGCATGACGATTGAAGAAAATACTTCACATAGAAACTTGGAGCTCCCTGCTAGCTGTTTCAGACATTTTCCATCCTATTTCTCTCTCACACGTGCCTTTTGCTGAGGGGCAATAGATAGGGCCTAAGGGCTGGCATGCTTTCTAAAACATCACCCCAAAGGGTCATGTCCGAGAGGCTCACCCTGACCTAATGGGGACAGTGCTTGTTTATGCTTCTAAGTATTGATTTAAATTTAGGTCTGCCTAAACACTCTTTGATCTTTCTACCTCATACTATGTTTTTGGAATTCAGAGTTAAGTGGGAGTTGAGTGGACATCCCATAACATCTTTGTTTTATCAAATCCAGAAGTCTCTGTAAAGAGAATTCTGCCTGTGGTGGCATCAGAAATGGCCTCAGGTGTAAATGGTGGTCTTTCTGCCCAACCCAGCATCCCACCCAATCATGCACCCCATGGTCCTCAGCCCACTGTGTGTACTGAAGGCGGTTGGGTGGTTTTGGTTTGTCTTTCCTCCACCCAGACAGCAAGATAAAGAGCATGTACCACACCATAGTGGGGCCCCCAGCATGAGCATGCTTCCTCCAAGGGCTATTTTCCCTGGTTTCCAGTGATTTCCAGTTTCCCCACATCCTTCTCCAAGTCCATTTTCATCTGTTGGCACATTCCTGGAGGACCATGCTTTCTGTCTATGTCAAGTTTCAGTGCCATTGTTGTCACTGTCAGCTCTGGAGACACCTCTCCATTCTGTGTTCTATCTCAAAAATGAAACTGCCCAGGGTAGAGGGTGAAGTCACACCGAAGGACATGGCCAAGCCCTGGAAATATTTATGGATTTTGTGTGCACAGGGAGAGTCCATGGAATATAAGATGGCGACCCTTTCCTGTGACATTTTCTGTTATCTCATTACATTTTTAACACAAAACTTAAGGAGTTAGAAGTCTTCTATTTTGATGAAATAATCATGACAGTGTCTCCCTCTGTCATCGTCATCATTTCCCAAGGGCCACATGTAATATGCTTCCTCAACCCAGCATGTCTTCATGATAGTCGAACAGTCTAGATGGGGAAACAACCTTAAGAAAGCTGCAGGTGCTGAAACCGGTTTGGCTCAGTGGATAGAGCGTCGGCTTGCAGACTGGAGGGTCCCAGGTTCGATTCCGGTCAAGGGCATGTACCTGGGTTGCAGGCACATTCCCAGTAGGAGATGTGCAGGAGGCAGCTGATCAATGTTTCTCTCTCATCGATGTTTCTAACTCTCTATCTTTCTCTCTTCCTCTCTGTGAAAAATCAATAAAATATATTTTAAAAAAATAAAAGAAAGAAAGCAGCAGGTAAGGTGGTCCAGGACAGAATCACAATCCTGCCAGTCTGGCTGTCCTTCTCCCCAAATCCCACCCAGATGAAGAAGGCCTATGTGGAGTCCATGGGCCTGGGCTACAGGGGCTGCTGTCCTAGGCAGAATAATGCATGTTCTTTCCCACAAGTCACCCATCAAATAATAATGTTAACACCTCCAACCCCCAAATTAATACTACTCAGACCAAAAGACTTTTTAAAAAATGTTAAGTGAAAATAAAGCTAAAAGAACTTTTCAGCTGCCTAAATTACAGTAACAATCAGCTCAGTCTATTGTGGCCCAGAGTACTGTGGCTATTGTTAAAGATCAAAAGAAAAGAGAATGTTATTTAGCTAAATTTACAATAGACCATGGGGTATGTCACCGAGGAAGTAGACCACAGAATATTAATATGAATTCTTTATTTTCTATACATTCCCAGATAGTTTGAATAATTTTCTTTCTACATAAGAAATTGACAACTGCCCCAAATTAAGGCAGATATTTTCTTGGCAGCAACACTGAAGAAGGCAGCCTTTCCCCCCGGATTGAAATTGAAATGAAGTCACAGTTTGCCACTGTTTTTTGTTTTGTTTTTTTTCATTTAAATTCTTTATTGTTTAATGTACTACATAAGTCTCCTTTTTCCCCCATTGACCGCTCCCCGGCTGCCCCCTCCCCAGCACATGCCATTGTTTTTTACAATTTTATTTATTTCAAGGTTCAAAGTATTTCTCAAGGTAAAGAACACTGAAGATTTTATTATCACAACTTCAGTCACTATAGAAGCAAAATATAAAGAAAGGTCATATTTCTAAAGGGCCAAGTTCAAGCAGAAAGTGCTAATTAGGATGGAAACCAGGCTTACCTGACTCCCATGGTAGCTAAGCTATTCTTTTCCTTTCTCACATACCAGCTGCCACCAGAATAGTCTACCCTCGTGCTGGCCACACCTTCATTCAGGCAGAAAGGGTCCCCATTATCTTAAATATGTACATTTAAGCCTTAACTAAGGAATTAGAGGAAGAAGGAAGTAGCCTTGCTAACAGTCTTTACTATGTGGTTATCATCATTTTAACCTTAATGTTTCCTTTCACAGAAAAATTCCATGCACACAGCAGTGTATCTCTGGACCAGTACTTCCCAATGCTGAAGATCAGTGTTGAGGGTGGTTTCTTCACACACCTCCTAGTTCTCACTCTTCCATGCCAGGCAGAGTTCACGCTGCTGACCCAGGAGCCACAGGATGCAGGGTCTCCGGGTACAGCCTAGGAAGGAAGATGCCCCACATGAGGAGTCTGGAGATTTTTCTTCAATGACTGCTCTCTCTCAGGGCCAGCATCATGCCCATCATGGATAGGACATGCCTTTCCCCGCCCCCATACCCCCGTCAGAATTTATGCTTGAGTCCTGACACCTCAGACCTGTGAATGGGACCTTATATGGAAATTAGGTGTTTGCGGATGTAATTAATTAAGATGATGAGATCATGTGGGAATAATTTGGGCTCTGACCCAATGACTGATGTACTTACAAAGAGAAAAGAGAGACACAGAGGACACAGAGGGAGAAGGCCCTGTGATGACGGAGTGGAGATGGCAGTGATGCAGTTACAGGCTGGCAACCACCAGAGCCCTCACAGAGCCCCATCCCCTCCTGGGAGCCTCTGCCATGAGGAGGGCTCCTGCAGACACTGGTGGTGGGTACCATGTACCATCAGTTCCTAAACAACAGCAATAGGTCATGGGAAAGACGGAGTTTTATCCAAGTCCACAATTCCTCATATTGCAATGTGCTTGTGTGGAAAACATGGTGTGGTGTGTGTTTTAAAGCAGCGTTTGTCAACTTTTTTTCTTTGCCAGGGGATTGGGTTCTTTACAAAATAATATTTCAGCCTTTTTCAAATTTGCCATCGGTTATTTTCCTCACACTTTTAAAAGGAGATGAGTACAGAGTCGGGGTGGCTTCCCCAGGACACTAACTCACACCAACAAGGGAGGGAAGTGTCCAGGTCCCTCTTCCATGTGGGGACCCTGGTAATGCACTCAGCTTGCTCAGAGGGCAGTGCCATCCTCCATGGAGGGAATAGAGCCAGAACCTCCAGGCCATCTGGGGCTTCTATCCACCTGGGTCCCGGATTTATACTTCCAGGACCCCAGGGTCTGCACTGTGTGCCACTCCCTGCCTCTGCAGGGACTTGGAGGTCCGGGAGCAGGCAGGCTCCTTTCAGCAGCCTCAGGTCAGCGGGGGTGCTAGCAGGGCAGCTGGGGGTCAGGTTGCTCCAGTCAGGGACAGGGGGCAGGGGGCAGGCATATTGTCCCAGAGGGAGCCTTTCTCAGATCCATCCATCTTCATTCCTGTAATTAGGTTCTCCCACTTGCAAAGACAGTGTTGCTATGACACACATTGGCAAATCGAGGCAAATTTGAGGTCTGGTCATTAAAGTGGTAGGTCTATTGTTCCTGGTGGTGTAACTGGTGATCAAGGAGGCAATAAAACGGCCCGCAGTTAAAGGCCTGCACATTGAAAGGGCCTGTCCCCAGGCAAACAGCCCTGCGAGGCTGTAACTTCACCCTCCCGTGAACCAGAGTTTATGGAAAGGCCTGGTGACATGCCTCTTGTTTAACCTCCAGGAGGAGGCAAGCAAAAGAAAAAAGAGGAGGGGGCTAAAACTAAAGAGAATTAATGAGCCTTCACATATTGTCCTGTTTCTTTTGTTATTAAGAAAAAAATCTGGGTGAAACAAAGAAGTGACAGGAGAGCGTCTGGAGCAGAAACCATTAATATCAGGTTGTAAATTCCACAAAACATTAACTTCATTACATGGCAATCACTGCGTAATTGGCAGCGGGAAGGTCCCTGCCTTCTCATCACTGGCTGGTTGTGCAGGAATCAGCACTGTGCCTCTGGGAGAGGTCAGAGCCCAGAGTGGTCTGAGTTCACCAGAGATGGGGAAAGGGCACCTTCCTTTGCCTGTGAGTCCCACCTTCAATGCCCCTCCTCACCCTGGAGTTTCAGACTTGGGCCCATGAGCCCTAGAACTAGGGGCACTAGAACACATCCATAGATGTGCCCCTCGCCACAGCCACCCTTCCGGGAAAGGCAACCAGAAGACACAGACCCATTGCTTCAGGGCATAGCCAGAGGCTTGGTGTTCACCTGCAGACATATTTAGGGAAAAGGTGTGCTTAGATTCCAGTCCACTGCAGCCTGTCCCACAGACAGTGGGCTCTGCACCCTTACTCACCTAGTGTGCATATCAAATGCTGGTCCAGAGGCCAGACCCCAGGGAAGCCAATGAGACTTGGACCAACGGAGGCATAGAGGACTGGCCAAAACAAGCCCAAAGGAAACAAAATGAACAGAGCACACACACAAAAAAAGGCCCACAGTGGCCACAAGAGTGGCAAATGTTAAAACAATCCTAAAGAAAAGAAAATAAGCATGCCTAAGATCCTCAAAGAGGGAAAATTCCTGAAAGAAAATCAACACAGAATTACCATACAATGCAGCAAGTCCCCTTCTTGGTATAAAGCCCAAAGAGTTGAACAGAGGCTCAAATGGATACTTACACACCCTTGTTCATGACAGTGTTATTTGCAATAGTCAATGGGCAGAAGCAATCTAGTGTCCATTGACAGATGAATGGAGGGGCAGAATATGATACGTACAATCATTGGAATGTTACACAGCCTTAAAAAGGAAGGGAATTCTGACACATGCTACAACATGCATGGACCTTGAGGACATAATGCTAAATAAAATAAGCCAGACAGAAAAGAGTAAATATGTATGCTTCCACTTATATAAAATATCTAGAAAAGGCAAATTTATAGAGACAGAAAGTAGATTAGAGATTATCAAGAGCTAGGGGAAGGGGAAAATGGGGAGTTGGTATTTAATGTGTAAGCAAATTCATTTGGGGAAGATAAAAAGTTCTGGAGATGGATGATGGTGATGATTTGCACAATAAACAGTGCTGTGAATATAGTTAATACCACAGGACAGTACACTTAAAAGTGATTAGGATAATAAATCTCACATTATGTATATTTTAACACAATATTTTTAATTCTCAAGGAGGAATAATAAAAAAATCCATAATAAAATAACATGGTCCTATGAAAATGTAAGTTTGATTCATCCAAGAAAAGTAATTTTTACACCATAAAAATTAAATGAAATTGATCTTCATTTTTAGAAATCGCCTATGGTCAATGTCATGGCAAGCTAGGAAGACACTGCAGATGTTCTGAGCCCTGTAACTATGTTTTCATCAGCACAGATCTATAATCTAAGACAAACCACTGGCCAGAAATTTCCAGAACCAGAGGTTCTGAGTCTGTGTGGTGGACTGTTTAAGGTGAATGGACTGCATCCAAGTCCTGGGGCTACTGTAACAAATTAACACACACTGAGGGACTTAACACATCAGAAATTTATGTTTTCACAGTTAAGTCCAAAATCGAGGTATCAGAAAGTCCACGCTCCCTCTGAAGTCTCCAGTGGAGGATCTTTCCTTGCTTCTTATGCTTCTGGTGGCACCAGGCACTCTCCGGGTGTGGCCACATCACTCCAATCTCTGCCTCTATAGTCACACGCCCTCCTCATCCTCTCTCATCGTATCCTGTGGTGTCTACATCAATTGGAAACATCATGCAGTTTGGGGAGAGGTCACATTTTGCACCTCACCCATTGGGGCCTGCTAGGACCTGAAGCTAGTTATAGTTCTAGAGGGATTTTTTTTTAAGAGGGGCAGTAGCTGTAGGTTTTGGGGAAATGGGAGGACCTTTCAAGGCTACAAACTCCAGGCAAGCCATTAGATTATAATTTCCTAGACAACTCAGAATTATCTCCCAGGCAGGGGTTGAGTGGTTGCTTCTACAGACAAAGATGTCTCATCAGAATTAGGGTTCAGTGTCAACAGTTTTGCCAGTCTTCTCATATATCCATATTCTAATTTTCAGGATCTCATTCATCCTCTATCAACACCCTAACTTTGACAATTGAAAACCTGTGATATTGGAAATTCAAATTGTATTATAATTCAGCCACTTACAGGGTGCAACTCTAAATTTGGTTTGCAGAAATCTCAGCCCCACAATTACAAAAGATAAAGATTTCTGCCAGAGAAAGAAGAAACTTTTAGATAGTTTATGCAGAGCTGAGATCATCAACCCCCTACTCCCCGACACACACACACACACACACACACACACACACACACTTTCTCCACATACTTTGATGCAGCTAGTCAATCCCATTATATCACTTAGAATGAAGTATTCTTCAGTGTCATTGATGTGGTCACCCAGTAAACTGCCTCTTAAAATTATCAATTACCAGTATTCAAAGGTAATGTTTTGTATGTCTCTATTGCTACATCCCACCATGATTAGGAGTGAACTCTTTACTACTAGAAATTGTTTCAACAGTGTCTTTAAATCTAATCAAAGCAGGAAGCCAATTCCAGAAACTCTAGAACCATTTCAGAAAGCTCATCCTTAAGATTCAGTTTCTTTAGAACCACTCCCAGAACCAACATTGCATCATTTGGGACTTCAGCAGAGAAACAGTAAGATATAATGTAGATGTAGGTGTAGATAAAAATGAAGGTATTGATGTAAATCTAAGTACAGATGTAGACATTGGTATATATGTAGTCAAAGGTGTAGACATGGACACAGATGTAGACAAAGTCATAGATGTAGATGTAAATGAAAAAATGTAGAATAGATATAGATGAAGGTATAGGTAGATGTAAATACAGATATTTATTGCAAAAATTGGCTCATGCTATTGTGAGGGTTGATGAAGCCAGTCTGAAATCTGTAGGGCTAGCTGGCTGAAATTGTTAGGCTGGAGGTAATGCTGCTGGTAATGCTGTTCTTTATTTTCCTCAAGGAAACCTCATTTCTGCTTTAAGACCTTTCAGCTGATTGAATCAGAATCACCCAGATTATGAAAATAATCTACTTCAAGTCAACTGATTGTATATGTTACCCACATTTACTAATGACAGATCGAGGAGTGTTTTCTTAAATAACAGGACACTATAACCTAGTCCAGTTGACAAAACTGACCATGGCAGGGACTAATTCAAACATCATATTCATCAAACAACAGTGTCTTTCATAACTAACCATTCTCATGCTGCAGCACCCAGCTCCTACAGTCTCTTTTAGATAATCTTATGCTCACTTCTACATACCACACCCCCATAGACACACACCCAAGTACACACATACAAGCAGACATGTGCTCTCTCGTTCTCCTCCCTTTCACCAACTCTCAGGACCTTCTCTCTGCCCATTATTATTATTATTTTACCTTTTTAGAAGATCCAACTCAAGACTTCTATTTTTTCAGAAGTATCCCTAATAATGTGTTACTTGCCCCTTTCATTGTTACCTGGCTTGTCATTTGAGGCCAGCACTGATTAAAGAATTAACTGTAGATATATTTTCTCCCCTGGATTCCCATGGCTTTGAAAATCCCACCCAGGCAGGGTGAGGAGTTTGTACTGCCTGTATCACTGGTGAGAAGGTACAGATCAAAGAAGAGTGAACAGAGAAGTAAATTTTGGTCTCTTGCAGCCAATATAGGCTTTTGAAACTTAAGGAAAAGACTTGAATTTTGAAGGAAAGGGTTTTTTATTTGTTTGTCTGGTTGTTTGTTTTTATAGCAAGAAAACAGGCACAAACATAGATTGTGACGAATAAAAGACCCTAAGACAGAGTAAAAAATCCCAAGGGTTTGAAAAACTCCAAGGAGAATCTAGAACAGTGATGGCTAACCTATGACACGTGTGTCAGAGGTGACAAGCAAACTCATTTTTTTGGTTGATTTTTCTTTGTTAAATGGTATTTAAATATATAAAACAAATATCAAAAATATAAGTCTTTGTTTATTATGGTTGCAAATATCAAAAAATTTCTATATGTAACACGGCACCAAAGTTAGGGTTTTTCAAAATGCTGACATGCCGAGCTCAAAAGGCTCGCCATCATTGATCTAGAAATTTCCTGATGGGTCTTCTGAGGAAGGGGCCTGAATTCTGTCCTTCTGGGTCAAACTCTATAAGGAGGACAATTGGAATAGAAAATGCAAAACAGTTTGGGGCCTCCGAGAATGTGGAACCTCTATGCCCCCCCTTTGCTGCTAGCCTTTCTGTATCCCCTCTGGTCCTTCATTGGAACCTGGGCATGGAGATGACTGCCTGGCACACTTGGGCCAAGAGTGACGTGTGCGTTTGTGTGGGAGCAGCCAAGCAGTGTTTCCCTTGTGCCCTCCATGGCTCCATGCAGCATCCGCCTGAGGCCAGAGTCATGAAGGACAAGTGAGTACTAGGGCAAGACTGCCCCCACCTTGAAAAGTACATGGGTCTTCTTAAGTTTTTAAGCTTGGTTCACCCTCAAAGAACTCTTGGCACACCCAGATGAGAGAAGATGAAACCAGACAATCACCAAAAATTATCTTGCACTGATGGGTTCAACTTTCTGCACCCCTGGAGGAAGAGAAAGAGGAGAACAGGTTGGGTTTTTGAAGATCTGGTAGTTTTACTGTCAACATATGAGTGTGGGTTGAGATTTCTACCACTGAATTCTTTCCAATCCTTGTATGCATTTGAAGTGCAAGTGTTTGTCTATTTTCTTATTCAACAAATATTAGTTAAGCACCTACTACGTACAAGCATTGTTCTAGGCCTAAGGGATAGATCAGTGGAAAAGACAGGTAAAAGTTCTTGCATAGAGAAAAAAACAATCTAGTAGAATTGGTACCCGTGATTTAATGTATTGTCACTTTTTTCCTTTTTTTCATTATAAATTTCAAATTCCTTCAGATCAGACACTTTAATTTTTTTTGTATGCTACAACTCCAACCATTGGTGGTGGACCTTATTCTTCATCCATGTTATTGATATTTTTAATAAATGATTTTAAAATGAATGAACAAATTAATGAGCTTTATTGGGTGAGAAAGAGTACATTTATGAAAATGAGCAAAGGTATTAGCCTGAAAATACTGTGGCCATGTCCCCATGCAAGGACTGGATTGCAATAAAACCATCTACAGGTCACCCAGTTTCTTATTTGAACCACTGATTGGTTTGCTTTAAATCCACTGATGGCTTTTCAAGTGAACATATTTTTATTCCACCAGAATTCTTTTTAACTTTATGTGGATAGACAGTTCATTTACTTTCTAAAACAAGCTATTCCAGGATCATAACTCACATCAACTCTCCATCTTGTTTTAGTGCATAAAACCTCCCAGAATGTGGCTCTCACCTTGACCATCATAACTGCAGTAAGGATGCTTACAGCAGGCACTGCAGCCCTCCAGGTGTCCTTGCCTCTTCTAGACTCAGCAGAATGAGAAATAACTAAAACCTCACAGGATTCTTCACAGTTTCAAGCATTCTATGGCATTTCCCTAATTTATTAAAGTGGCTATGAGTAATTGGCAACTGTATAATTTTGCAGAAGTGATATAAAAGAAGAAACACAGGCGTACCCCTTAATTGTTTCTGAATCAGAAATGCTATTCTGAATGGGTGACTAGTTCAAGTTATGTTCTAAATGGTCCAACATCGTCAGAGTAGCCATTTTTTTCTAAATTGAAGTAATCTCAAATATTTGAGTACCTAAAACAGTGTTAAAATTAAGGTGTTAGTGACAATTGAGCTAAGGTGTTCAAGAAGTTAAGGGTCAGATGTGTGTCTATCTTGCTAATTTTATTTTTCCTTCTGTATTCAGGCCAGGAGCTTTGTTCCTGTGTATCCTCAGGTGATTCAGGAGAGGAGCACTGTTATGCAGGACCCTGGACCCCAGAGCTGGGCACATGTCCAGCTCCTCCTGACACCGACCAAAAAAACCTAGGCCAGTCACATCACATGGTATCCTTCCCACGCTGAGATACAGCAGATCAGATAGGTTGTGTGCGTGGGTGAAAAACTAAGGTGTTGAAATATAACAAGGAGGAATTTTCTTTTCAGGTTTGCCTTGTAGGTCTCGAACCTATTAGAGAGTGCAGTTTCAGACTTCTAGGTTAGCTCTTTATTTAGAATTTACCTAACAGAAGGCAGAATTCAAGTCTGAGTGGTAATATAACATTGCCTTAAATACTCTCGCCAGAATTCTAATTGAATGAGTTGACTACAGAGGTCCTCGTCTCAGATGCCCCTTATACTTCTGAGTGTAGAGTTTTCTAATGTTTGTTGCATTTGTGGCTCTGTATGTTGAGGGGTTTTACACACACATTGAAGAGAAACCAGGAAGGAGATGGTAAGAAATGTGATATTCCTCTAAATGATCAAGGACACTTGGTTACTTTTACCTATTAAATTAATATTTATTGTTACATTAAATTATAATATAAATAATAAATTTATATTTTATAATTATAAATATATCATTTTCAATTCATATTTTAATGTAACATATATATTTTATATAGAAAACATACAGAAGGTATATAATAATAATATAAATTTATAATATAAACTATACCTTACATTTTAAAAATTATTTAATTTCTTATAAAAGAAAGAAAAATATATAGGCATTTGGCTAATTTTTTAAGTTCTTATTTGGCATTTTCTCCTTTCTTGGGATATGTGCCCTCACACAGAAACGCCTATCTTCTGTTTTTCCCAGGGTGGTGCACCAGTAGTCAGAGTGGCCTTTAGAATAATTACTGGAAAGGGGAATGTTTCCTGAATTTCTTAAATTTCCTGGGATTGATTTTTCATGCTGTTCTGACTAAGAAAGAAAGTGGTATCTGTAGGTAAGCAATTAGAGTTCATTGCAGGTATGATTAAAAAAAAATATTACAAGGACCAGAAGATAAGACATGAAGCAGGAGACGAAGGTGGGGTGTGTGACAAACAGGTCAGATGCCAGGCCCTCAAGTGTGAGGTGACTCCCACAGACTTTGACAGAAAGGGACCTTCACCATCCTGCTCACTGGGTACCTATCCAGGAGGACATGAAATTCATGTCACAGGTTTCTCAGATCTTGGAATCAACATCTGTCCTTTATGAGCTGGCCCTTTTTTTATTTTCCTAAATGTCTTGAGATGAAATGAAGACTGGAAACAGTCCTACTCCCCACTTTGTAGGTCATATATAAAACAAGGGGAAAACTCACATAAACGTGATATTAATAATTAGGTTGGGTTGTTAATAAACAGGCATGTGCCATTAGAAAGCTTGGATGCCCTTAATTCCACTGGGAGTAATATTCTTTTCCTCACTGTTCTGGCTGATTTCTGTCTAAATAAAACATACTTCTAGGCAGGCTACCACCGAGAAACAGAATGCTCCGTGAAATACTTCAGATCATCAGAACAGTGCAATCTTGATTTTTATATGTTTTTCCTTTCTTCATATATGAGAGAAGGTGAATCAAAGCTGACTGCAAAAAGAATTTCTCTGAAGGGAAATTTACTTTTTTCTTGTGAAATCACTTAAAATTCTGAAACTGAAGCCAAAAGTAGGCTGGAGAGTTTATTTTAAACCTTTGGAGAAGTGTGAAAGTGTTAACGATTCTTGGGGTCCTGGGATTAAAAAGAAAAAAAAAAACCTAAACTTTCTTTTTTTAAAATTCTTGTCTTGAGTACTATCTCTAAGCTTTTTCCTTCTAGACATGTGCGTGTGTGAGAGTGTGTGCGTGTGTATGTTGACCATGTTTGTGTGTTGCATACATGGAATCATTCAATTCAGACTATTTCTAATTGCTTCTAACAATAATATATTTACTATATTTTCATTCATTAACAAATATTTATAGACTAAACAGCTTATTTTGTTGCCAAATGCCAGTATTAAACCCTCCAACAAGGGGTCTTGCCTCTAACATGTTTTCACACTTTGTCCCAAAGGTCAAATCCTCTTTTGATACAGTATAGATACCATCAATCTATTCCTTTGCAGGTAAACATAATATGCGAGAGTTTTGAGAATGCTGGTGACGTTGAACCTGAATTCACACATCATCCTGGAAGTCTAGACTTTTCAAGCATGAATTTCCATTGATTTTGGTTAAGATGCATTGATTCAATTTAATCCATTGATTTCAGTTAAAATTCCATTGATTTGAGTTGAGGTGGATGGATAGCTGTCTCTTCAGGGACAGTTACAAGATGCTCAGTGGTTTTCTCTGCACTGTGGGATTTGGGGAACTTCCGCACTTTTCTTCCAGGGCAGGGATCAGATGGGAACCCATGGGAAATCCTGCCTGGGTGTCCTTCAAAGTCCTGCCAATCAATGGCAGGTTCTCAGGGATCACACATTCTGATGTGGCCTATTTCTCAGTGAGAACTCAGTCACATCTCACCTCTGTGAGTTCAAAGTAGAGTGCACAACACAGATGTTTTGTTAGCAACTCTTTTATGCTGTGAGTGCCAATCGGCTGGTGGAGGATACGTCTTTTTGCCTGGAGAAAGTCAGAGGACTGTCTAGGTCTGTGTCTCTGTGGACTCTGCTCCAGAGTCCCCCCTGGTTCAGACCTGCTGTCACTGGCCAGGACTGTCCCAGGGGGCTCTAGGTGCAGAGGACTGGGGACTGGACCAAGGATGAAGCTGAGACTGGATTCTTGAACCCAGATGTGTTATGTGATAACTGCCCATTTGCCCTACGAATCTCTCCACTGGACATAGCTAAATGAGTGTCCTCTCCACCTTTTGAAAGGAACGTTATAGATGAGCAAAGGGTTCACCTGAAAATGGTGTGGCAATGCAAATCATGCCCAGTGAGGAAAAGCTGAGTGGTATTGGAGCTGCTTCCCTTTCCAGGAATAACTATAAATTTTCACTGGAACAGGTCCCAAGCCCCTCCTTTATGTTTGCTCTTCCTGACAGGCTTTCCGGCTCTTTGAATGAATGTTACATCTTCACATGCTCCACCAGCCATCCCAGGCGGACAGTCAGAAGTAGGCAAGTTATCTCTAGGTGTGCCAAGGGAAAGGGATGAACTCTGTGCTGTGTGCCTCTTATCTAGTGAGGGTTGATCCTTCTGCTTCTCCTGCCTCTCCTGGACCCTATGCTCCCAAAGTGAAGATTTCCCCATGGCTAACCCTCAGGACCCTGCAGGACCTGGTGAGAGTTGGGTAGATGTTTATGGAATGAACCAACCACAGATGGACCATCAGCCCCTCCCTATAGCTGCCTTTCTGGGACACTTGAGCCTGGGAGCGGTGGGTGGAGGAAAACAGAGTTCTTTCACTGGACTGGGCTAGAATCATCCGGAAACTGCCTAAGCATTACAGTGAACACATTCTACTTTGTAATTTTAACAATTTTTTCCTAGCTCAAAAGTTTCTTTCTTCCCCCACTTCCAATCACAAATGGAGGAAGAGAGAACTGGCTTCTTACATCGCTCTCAGTGAGGTAGTCTCCCCATTTCTTCATCCCTGGAGCTCTACTAGCAATCAAGCCCACCGTGTTCCAAAAGCGCTCAGAGCACACCCATCCCTCCGTCTAATGCTCACCTTTATCTGCAGAGCACGTTCATGCTTTCACACACGAGAAGCCCTCCATATGGTTAGAGAAGCTATACAGCCAAGTGAGCATGCACAGCTCTTGGGGGTGAAGGAGTGAAGGGTTCAACCAACTTAGAACCCCTGAGAGCTAAATGTGCCATTCCTTAACCAGCAATTCCACATCTCCATATAAGTCTGACAGACTGCCTACACAGATTCACAGAGGACACAGAGAGGACTGTCTATAGCAGCCTTCTTTTTAACAGCCCTAAACTGGACATAATAAAACCATCACAAAGATTCAGTAAATCAGAGGGGTGAAATACTACAAAGCAATGAAAATTAATAACCACAGCTGCACACACCCCCGTGGGGAGAAGCTGGACGTGAGCATTTGTACAAGAAGTAAGCAGTGCTGGTTGTGGTGATAGAATATGGCACCTTCTGAGGCACAGGGTGTCTGATGACCAGAGGGCTGATGAAGGCTTCTGGGAGCAGGTGAGGTCTTGATTGCTCTGTTCTCTCTCTGCCAAAACTTAACTTTGGAGAACACTCACCATTTGGCATCTTTTCTGTATGCAATGCAAATCATGCATTTTACTACTATTTACTACTAAGTTCACTTGGTAGGAAAGAAGCTGGGGTGGGAAGCAGGAATTCAGACACAGGCCGACCTTCCTTCCAGCCATGTGCCTCATAGACCCCCGAGCTCATGCTCTGGAACTGTATGATACATTCTCCCAATACATCCATGTGGATAAGCAAAGGAAAGGAGGAACAAGTCAATAAAATCATCTGCAAGTGTATCTTTCACAGAAAGGAAACAGACCATACTCTTACCCTGGCCAAGGTCAAGACGGGATTCCTCGGGAAAAAATCACTGCAAGTTACACTCAGAGGGGCAGCCATGGCTTCAAGGGTGGATTTGCAAGTTCATTTTCCTAACGTGGACATAAAATGGTGTTGGGCCTGTAGCTTTTAACATCTGTTATTAGTGAACTTCAATAAACATTTAAAAACAGTCTCCATGTTTATTAAATTATCACATGATGGTTTTCCAGAAATCACACATTTTCCAGACTCCGTGTTAAACCCAGAGGTGTTAGAGTTGTGTTTTGTTTTCGGCAAACGTGAGAGAATTTCTTAACCTGTTTTCAGTTATACAAACCAATAAACATACATTTTTTCTAACTCAAAAAACACTTTGGAGGGCTTCTAACAAAATTAGCCAGTTTGAAAACCCCAGCTTGGCACAGAAATGATGTGTGACGCAGAGCCGAGGCTTTGCCGTATTAAAGAGAAGCTCAGAGTTAAGCGCATTTTAATGTTGTTGGATGTCATGTCGAACATGGGAACAGGCAACTCACTGTGCACAGCAGCTGTCTGCAGGCAGCGTCCCCCTAATTAAATTTGAACTCCGTGGGGTCATTACTCCTTACACCAATAATTCTTTCAAACCCAACCAAACTCCAGCTCCATTGTAAATGTAAAAATAGTCCACTTCTCATAAGATTAAAAATTTCATTTTGTAGTGGTTTTTTTTCAACATTTTTTACGTTAAATCAGGAATGTGCTTTGGCTGTGTCTATGGCCCATCAGAATGTCAGAATAAAAGGTGAGAGCTTAGGCCATGGATTAAACGTTGTGTTCTCTGGCAACGGGAATGTTTTTATATGTTTATGAATTAAAATGGTTTTATAAGTTTTACATGTATCAGGGTGTGTTAACTGAGATACCCATATTCACAGGAAAGCCTATGACTGAGGCTGCCACCATTTAAACTTATGCTCTTCCAAACCTATTTGGCTCACAGAGAGAGTAGAGAATGTAAATCGGAATAGCACACAGGTGCTGCAGGTCTCCTATGTGGCCGATGAAGGCCAGGCCTTGTTGCCCATGGTTCTTCCCGCACTGGTGTGCAGTCTGCAAGGATTTTGGAGGGCGATGCTGGCCACAGTACTCAGGTGCTGTTCTGCACGGCCACGGTAGAACATGGTGAACCCTGCTAATGAGCAGGTTCTTCAAGAAATCATGGGCGTGCTCCTGGGCGTGGCTTGTCTTGTTCTGGGACCAGGATCTAGGATAGAAACGTATAGTCATCTGTTAGGTTCTTCTTTAGGTCTCTTGTATTCTTGAATAGTTTCCCGTTTTTTTTTTCTTTTCTTCATGACATTAAGTTTTTAAAAGATTCTGTGACATTTATATTCTCAAGTGCCCTTCACTGTCTCTGATTGGTTCTTTAGGGGAGTCATGTGGCATATCCCTCCATTCCTATATTTCTGGTCAACCAGCAGCATCGCCATCATCCCAGAGTCTGTTAAAAATGGGAATTCTTGGGCCCAAGCAGACCTAAATCCAGAATCTAGCTGTGATTCTGTGAAATCTGGAGGGCCCAACTTTGATGTTTAAACACGTTGGGGGCTAAATAGGTCAAAGGTGAGGTTGCAACTTCCATTCTATGATGTTGGAAGTCACCTGTCAGGTGTCCCCACTGCAGTGCATATGTCAGCTCCTCGGGCTGAACCAGCATCATGCCAATGTCCCCTAGAGGAGTGGTTGCTTCCTTCTTCTTGGGATGGGTGGTCCTGGGACACAGCCAGTGCTAGTGGGTACAACTTAGTCATGCTGGCATTACTCACAATATGTTGGTCAGTAACTCCCAGCCAGGCACTGTTCTAAAACTGTATCCATAGCTATCACCTTGTTTAGTCTCAACAATGAGCCCCTGAGGTCAGGACTGCAATCACCAGCCCAGTTTGCAGACAGGGAGACAGGTGCAGCAAGGTCAAATCCATTGTCCCCAGTCACAGATGATGGGTGGCAGGGTCTAACCCAGAATCTGCACACTGTCCCTTCGCCCCTGACACTGCCTGTGTGTGCAGACACAACACCCCTTTGTCCCTTAGGAGGCCCAGGCTGTGTGGGCTCTTGGAAGTACTTCATTGTCCTCTGGTGTTTTAGAAACCTACCTCTAAAGTTCCAGGTCCTGTCTCCCTTACAGCGGGGAGTGCCCAAGTGTCTGCTTTCAGCCATGTTCCCTTAGTGGCTGCCCCAGAAGGTTCCCCTCAGCTCTGACACTGGAAACTACCTGGTCAGTGTTGGGCATGTTGATGTCTGTCAACCCAGTAGGGAAATCTCTGCCCCACAGGACCCAACTCTTGTCACCAGTTAAGCAGGTGCCTCTGCAGAGGGACAGCCCTGGGCCCTGAATTCTCCACTCAGGCTCATCACTCAGGACACGTGTAAGCTTAGATGAGCATACAGCTAGTCATGGGCTCAATTGCCATTTCAAATCCATGAATATGAACCTGTGTGTATTCATGAGGAGGGAACAAGGTGACCCTGCATGTACAGCTATGAGGTAGACCACAAGCACCCTGAATGGGAGGAAGGCCTTGCTGGAAAGTCCTTCCCCTGCAACACTGACCAACCTCCAGCATTTCCAGTTTCTCTCTCAGTCAAAATCCACATGCGAGTTCAGCCCTTGTCAGTCTTCCTGAGAAAACAGACACGGAGTTTCCTATGTGACCCAAACCAGGGTGTGCTGGGATTCCCGCGGAGGGGGCGTTGGCCGGCCTCTGTCACAGAGCAAGTGGGTAATTAGGGTTCTCACCATGCAGGAGCACAGCACACTGGTAATTAAGGACCTTGTCATTGCTTGTCAGACCGCAGGACTATGAGATGATGAAATCTATCGCTGGCTTTGTGGGTTTTCTTAGGAAGAGGCCACGCCTCATTGGAACTCTGTGCCTGGTCCAGCGCCTACCTCACCTCACTGAGGTCATCCTTCTCTGCTCTTGCAAATCTGGCTCATTCCATGTGTGTCCGTGTGTGTCCGTGTGTATTCATGAGTGTCTATGTGGGTATGTTATTAGTGCATTCTGTGTGTCTGTGTGTCCACATGTTTTTTGTGGACCAGACACTGCCCAGTAGGGTACAGTGGCCTCCTGGATAAACAGGTCTCTGATGTGAGGAGCCACCAGACCCAATTTGTCACTCAGGGCAACCATGCACAGCTCTGCACAGTAGCCATCTATGGAGCCTGATATTCACTGGCCCACAATAGCCTGTTAGAATACAGTGTGTAGACAATGAGTCTGTGATCCAGCAAAGCCAACCATGTCCTCACTGGCCTAGAGCACATGACCTTCTCTTCATTAATAACATTCATCAGACCAGGTAGGAATCCAACTCATTTGCATCAAAGTCAGCACTATGAAAAGCCACTAGATGTGTGTCCTAGATCTATACCTGAGCAATACATGTTGGCCCCAGGGCTGGACATCTTCATTCACTTGTGGTGTAGGGTGGGCCGTCTAGGTCCCGGTGTGGAAGCTACCACCCAAGTAGCTGCAAAAGTATCTAAGGGTCATTTCTTTGAAAACAGGGGTCTGTGAAATACTGGGACCCATGTGCTACTTGCAGACCAGAGATGTGTGTCAAAGGGGACTTGTGCAGTGGGATAGAGATGGGGAACCAGGTCCACACTTGGGAGCTAGGCAGAGCTTCTTAGTGCTTCTCAATAATCAACAAAATCAAGGTCAGGGAGAAATAAACCTAGAAATCCACCCCCTCCAAAGGTGTGCTTGGTGTCTATGGATGTGTGGGAGTATGCATTGTGTGTTGTATGTGCACATATGCCATAGCCAGATACTGTGTTGGCTAGACAAAAACCACTTGATCTTGGAGATAAATTTTCTGTTCTTTTGAGAAAATAAGTAACCTCTAAATTTTAGAAATAATCATTAAACGCTGAATCTATGATAAGCTTGAGAAAACAACTTAGAATATATTTATAACTTATTTTTAAAAAATAAACAAGCCTTCATTTAGCTTATCGTTTCAAACTTACATTTAGGTAGAGATGCCCACCAAGCTTTAGACATTTGTGACCCCATTGACCTTTGCTTTTCAGCATTTGTGCCCTTGTATGATCCCCTTCCCTTTACCTATCCAACAAACTCTGGCAGAGGTGCTAGGATGTCCCCTTCTGTGACAAATCTCCAATAGGAAACTTTCTAGCTAATACACATCTCACACTAGAGCCTCATCCTTTAGCTAACTTATGAAGAAGTTGTGGCCATGTTGGGAGACCCACATGTTAAGGAGCTAAGAGTGACCTCTGGTTACTGAGGACAGCTTATGTCCAACAATAGCAAAAAGCTGGGGCCCTCAGGTCTTGAACCACAGAAATCAGATTGTGCTGGCACCTGAGTGAACTTGTGAACAGCTCCTTTCTTCCCCAGCCCAGCCTCTGGCCAACACCTTGACTGCAGCCATGCAGAAGGCCCAGCCAAGCAGTGCCCTGACACTCGACCCACAGAATCTGTGAGTAATAAAAGCATGTTGTTTTAAGCCACTAGATTTCTGGTAATTTTCATGCAACAATAGAAAGCAAATATACTGTCATGATGTTAAAATGTTAGAAAAATAGGACCATCAAAGAAATTCTGAGTTATATCTTCTTAGAAACTAAATATCTGCTGACCTCACTATGAATCTATTTTGTTCAAATATTCAATTTTAAAGCAAAATGTTATGTTTTATGAGTTATATCTATTGCTCAGGTGGCTCTGAAATAACCTTAACACTATTATTTATATATCTAAGATGTATATGGAATACAATCCTTTCCTGTTTTATTCATAAAACTTGTGCAGGATATAATTTATTCTTAACTGAACTACACAGTTCTGCTATAAAGAAAATGGACTTGAATATTTTGAACACAGGCATCCTTGCATAATCATGGAAAAGAAGGAGGAGGAAGAAGGGGAAAGAGGAAGGGAGGGAGAAAAAAAGGAGACAACTTCTACCCTAGAGCGTGTGAGAACGTAACATTAGTATGCATAGGTAATTATGAGCACACAGCAAAGAGAAAAGCCGCATTTAATATTTTAAGCCACTAATTCTTTTCATCTGTTTTAAGTTCAAGAATGGCATGTCTGGAAAATTTTAGCAAAACATATAGCACTCATGAACCATTACGCACCCATGTGTGTGTCTACCTTCTGCCACATTATCCACATTATCTAACATGAAAACTAAACTCAAAAAACAACAACACACAACTAAATTAAAGTCCATCACGGCTTCATCATGGTCACAGCATGGCAGACAATATCCCATGCTCTATGCAATTAAATCCTTCAATTACTCTAAGTGTTATTATGCTAATTTAAAAGGCTGGATTATTAGAAAAACGTATAAAGAATTATGCTCAGTTATAGCATTTTATTTATGTAATTTCACGTTAAATTATTTAAGGTATGGAAATTATAAGAGTTATCAGTATGTGACTTCAGCGAGTCCCACTGGGGCAGTCAGTAAAGCTGACGGAAAAATTTTCCCATTTTATCCTCCCAGGGGAAACCTCACAGCTTGAAGGATGGCCTGCATGCTCCCTGTTAGAGAGCTCATAAGGCATGCAGGGAGCTATCCCCAGACCCCTGCTCAGCTCCGGAAAGTCACTTGTCCCCAGAGAAGTGCATGTCCCTTTGTTTGGGGTCACCATGGTTTGCATATCCTCCTTAATTTAAAAGAAATGTAAGAATGAGTGAGGATGGGGAGGAGGAACTGAGCACGGGCCCAGAGCCTGCCTGGAGAAACACCTGCCCTCCACAGCCTCTGTTAATGGGACTTTTGTCTTCGTGTAGAAAACTATATCTCAAGCTTAGATAAGAACTCTTGGGCTTTTTAATACTTAGGAGATTTTACATCAAATTCCTACCCTTTTATGTCCCTCCTTTTCCTGATTGTTCCCCGTCCTCCCTTTTCTTGACCCACTCTCTCCCACACAGTTTTCTGCCCTCCCTTCCTCCCTCTGCCTCTTTCTTTTTTTGCCTTTCTCACTTTCTTATTCTTTTTATCTTTTTCTCGCTTCTCTCTCCATCTTTTGATTCCAGTATGATACCCTATTTTTCCTCTTTTTTATTACTTTCTTTTTTATTTTTATTATTGACAGTATTACAGATGTCCCCCATCTACTCCCCTTTGCTTGTTAACCTATTTCTTTAATCTTCCTCTCAGCAATGAATATAACATTGATATTCAAAACTTTTGAAACTTAGGAGAAAACATATACACACCAGCCACTCCCTCTGAGCTTCATTCATCTCCAGCAGCCCAACTTGCACCTCACCTCACCTTCACCTGCACTCAGTCTGAACAGCTGTGCCCGCCCCCTCTGTGGTTCCACCCAGAACTTCCCACAGCACAAGCTGTCCTCTATGCCATCCTCTAGCTCCTCCCAGGAGTCACCCTAGCACCTTGTTCAGCAGCCTCCCCCATTTCAGTGTTTTTACCTGGATCCCCTGCTCCACTGCCCATGCAGTCCCAGGAGGTCAGAGCCCAGTTCCCACAAAAATAGACACATGGGAGCCACCCACCTCCCTCAGTCAGGTCCTTGTGTTTTCCTTCACTCAGTAACTGGACCTGGCATGTTTTCAGGACCCAGAGTGCTGGAGGAGGGTCTCCAAGAGGCCAGGTTATCATGTCCATATTGGAGAGAGAAAGGTATCCATGCCCTCATTCTGCCCATATTACTGGTGAAAGGAGTGGGGGGGCCCTCATGTTGAAATCTGAATCCCACTGTTGTGTGGGTGCCAAAGTCTCCTTTCCCAGGCTGCTTCCAGCCTATTATAGGGCATAGTGGTGACACTGAGGTAGACACAATCTTGGGAGACTAGTCAACTGTCTCAAGGACCTACTGAAGGCCTCCTGAACATGTTTAGACCTGGGACAACTGGGCTGTATCCACCTTGCTTCTGCTCCTCCCTCTTTCACTTGGGGTCAGGCTAGCATCTGGGTTGGACGCCTTGTTCATCTATCCCTGATCCCTCCCTGTTTTATTTGCATGAGCATTCCCCCTAATAAAATCCCCACCCATGCGATCCACATTGGCATCTGCTTCTCAGAAGACCTCCTCTAACACACTGTCACCATCCTGGGTGAGCTGACTCTCAAGACCTTTAAGAACTGGGAACTGGGCTAGGTATTTTGAGGTCTCTCTCTCTCTCTCTCTCTCTCTCTCTCTCTCTCTCTCTCTCCCTCTCCTGAGGCCCAATCTTGCAACACTAGGAACAAGATAATATACTTTTCCGGCATGATCTAACAAAGATCTCCAGGTAGATTAGCTGGGTGGTTCCTGATTCCACAGTTCACTTCTCTGTGCAAATAGAACAGGTTCTCAGAGAACGTAACGTTCTGCATTTTTTAACTCTTTGGAAATATTGGCTCTGAATTATAAACCTTTCTGGTTAAATAAAAAGTTTCTGTAAAGTGGCACTTAATAAGGAACCAGGCTTTAAATGACCACAGTGTGGCCACTGCTTCTATGTTTTAGTCACATGACTATGAGAATGTCCAGAAAGTTAACCCAGCCTCACCCCTGAGTACCTGGACCAGGCAGGAAATGAGTGAGGCAGTGAGGGAGTATGGTGAAATCGTGCTTGTCTGAGCACCGCCCATGTGCCCCTCACTGCATGGAAGGAGTGCCAGTGTCGTGGGAAGGGCTCCCTGGGCACAAGGTGTGCACACTTGTGTCTTCATTCCCCAAGACTGTGTTAGAGAACGGGGTGAGGACTGATGGCTGGCCAAAGTTACTGCCAATGCAAAACAAGAGAAATGACTGCTTGTTTTCCAAACAACCTCAGATACAGGTGGCTCCCAGGAACCCAGTGCAGAGACCAGAAAGGTGTGGGACCAGCCATGACAGGGAGGGCAGAGGTTCCCTGCCAGGGCCTGATAAGAAGGGGAACAGGCCAGGTACCGGCCAAGTCCAGAAGTAATGGCTCTCTTGGTCATCCAGCAGGAAGGTTCTGGAGACAAATAAAGGTGGGGCCAGCTGAACAGTGGGCATTGCAGGGCAGGGCAAGCGGGTGTTATAATGAATGCAGACAGGAGGAAGATGAGCTCCTCTGCTCCCCTCCCCCAAACCCCTGCTCACTTGGAGGCTGAGCTTCAAGGACCAGAGCAGCTTCTAGAACCCATTCACAGCAGGGCCCCAGGGGTCCCAATCTCTGGGCCATCTACTTGGCAGGTGACAGGCTCACCAGAGGAAGTGGCCAGGGCCCACCACACCAGCTGCCACCTTGCACCCTTCCTGGGAAGAAGCAGTCCTGTGTCTGCAGAAAGGACTGGCTGGTCTCTACACTAAGGAAGGTAGAGAACTTTAAATGTGGAAAGATAGCTGAGTGGATAAAGGGGAAGTGGTGTCAAATGGTGTAAGAGAAAATGAATATGTCAGAACAGAGGCAATGGGAAGACTGAACTATTAGTGTTAAAAAAAGAGAGAGAGAGAGAATTCTCCTATTAGTGGATTTAGAAAAGCAAAACAAATCCTGGGGACATGGGACACTGTGAAATAATCTCATTTATTAACGTGGCCAAGGAAATTGTCCTTCATTTCGTGTTTCCTGAGCTCTAGCTATCTCCCAGGCAGCAAGGGGGTGAAGGATGACAGACACAGACGCTGCCCTCAATGAGGCTACCTTCTGGTGGACAGACCACTGTGTGGTCACTTTTAGATCTCAAAGCAAAACAGTAATTAGGATATGGAGGAATGCACTAGGGGAAGGTCTTAAGCTCTTTGTGGCTTCCAGTAATTTCCCAAGTTGGTTTGGGGGTCGGGGTGTCTGCTTGCATCTGGAAGTTATGGATTGAAAATGGATAACTGCTGTGCCAAAATCCAGAGCTCCTAGCAACTGAGCCACCATCCACTGAGGCATGTGGGAAAAAAAGCTCAATTGGGGAAAGAAATTTACTTTCCAAATTTTTATCTGGGATTATTTTCAATTATTTGCAAATAAGCAGAAATAGAAGAGAAATAAACTTAAGGCCCACATTTGGATTCTGTTCCATACTCTCTATTCTGAGTGAAGATGACAACTTTTTTTTTTTAATATATTTTTATTGATTTTTTACAGAGAGGAAGGGAGAGAGAGGGAGAGTCAGAAACATCGATGAGAGAGAAACATCGATTAGCTGCTTCCTGCACATCTCCTACTGGGGATGTGCCCGCAACCCAGGTACATGCCCTTGACCGGAATCGAACCTGGGACCTTTCAGTCCGCAGGCCGACGCTCTATCCACTGAGCCAAACCGGTTTCAGCAAGATGACAACTTTGAGTACATGAAGCAGTGGTGGGTGATCCAAACATTTAATGACTGGGATTCTATTATGCAGCATGACACACAGTAAAAAGAGTCATTTGGTTTCCATTCTGGAAATGAGAAGCTTTTAAGGATGGTGACAAGTGCCTTTGACTGCTGTAGCTGCTGTATGGAGGGAATATCCTAGTGCTGGGATTGCAGACTCTGTCCCCATAGAGGGGCCGACCTCAGGGAGTTGTGCTATGAGCTCCCTGCAAATGTAACTTGCCCAGAATGGGAGGGTGGGGTGTCCCTTCAGGGACAAAGCTCCTTCTCACTGGAACTGCCAGGCTCCCATTGGGGATACCAATGGGTGGTGAGGTTGGGTGAGATGACAACTAGGCTTCTCCCTAAACTTCTAATTCTGCACCCTATTTTCAGTATATTGACTCCAATAAGATGGTGTCCAATACCTCTTTATGTCACGCTACTCTCTCTAAAAGGACTTATTTTGAAAATCTGAACTAGAACACTGGAAGATACATTTTTTTTTCATGACCTAAGTATGAGCAACCTAGCCACAGATGTGTGCATTGATAGAAAGACAGAAATTAGCACTTGGGAGCAGTCCATGTTCGTCAAATCTTTCATGAAAGTAAAAGAACTGCATTTTAATTCCTGACGGAAATGTTGAGTAATGAGTCAATCATTTTATTTCCTGAGCTTACGTGGGACTTGGGAAGCGTGCCTGCCAGGCGAGCGCTGTCTGCTGCTGGGAGATGAACCAGGTTTGGAGGCAACCAGTGCATGGTGCACAGTCTTCACTGTCAGGACCCAAACTCTGGCTCAGAGGTGCAGCCCATCTGAGCGCACTCAACCCCCTGATGTTCAGGGGCCATTTAGATCAATGCTGAGCGTAGTTTCATTACTTTCTTTTTAAAGAAGCTGGTTAACTTCATTTGAAGAAATTGGACAAAAACAATGTTCTGTGAGGGTTTTGCCAGCACAGGCTGCCCACAACTCAGCGTGGTCTAGCTTTCCCCATGAGATCTGTGGTCCCCGCTGGACTGGTGGTCCATGTGAGAAGGTCTGATTGCAACCCCTAATGGAGAGATGACCATGAAAGTGTGCCCCAAAAGGTCATAAATCTGACTGTGAGCTGCAGCCTCAGCAGAAATGCAGCATTGAGAGGGCCCGAGACGTGATTTATCCTCCTGCTAGGAGAGCGCTCCACCCATGCGCCACTTTCTGGGCCCAAACTCCAACTGTGTCAACAGCCAAGGCCGAAACCGCCCCAGGGAGCGACACTCCACACCGGAGCCAGATTCCCGTCAAACACTGTAAGTCATGGGGATGCCACACACCTCACCTACTGGGGGGAAGCTGGGGAGCTGGAGATTCTGTCCAGTTCTCAAAGCTTGTTAGAGTGCAGTGTGCCCCTGCCTCAAATAAATGGGCTCAGGGGACCCCCACACTGAGCTGCCAGATAAAACACAGGACCTTGTGGGGTTTGAATTACTGATAATCAACAAATGATTGCTTAGTATAAATATTAGTCTTAATATAAATATAATATAAATATTAGTCCTAAATATTGCATGGGACATGCTTATACTAAAACCGATACATGGTTGACCTGAATTTGAAGCTGAACTGAGAATTCTATATTTTTGTTTGCCAGATATGAGAATTCTATACTTGAAGTTCTTTTTCCACACTTATCAGTCCTGTCTGCTTTGCATGTGAACCCACTTCAACTGAAATAGTATCCTAACTTAAGATATATTCCTACTCTATGCACACTAGGTGGCCCAGAGTAGGACATTGGCAACAATTTATTATATTTGGAAGTTCCTGAGCCACTAAAAGATGCACTTACATTTGTGTGGGTAGGTGTGTTCGTTTGCTAGGACTGCTATGAGAAATGGCAAAATCAGGGTGGCTTAAATGCAGACCTGTATCATTTTACAGGCCTTGAGGCCAGAAGTCCCAGGTCAAGGTTCAGACAGGGCTCATTCCTTCGGAGGCCGTGAGGAGAATCTGGTCCAGGCCCCTCTCCCTCTTCTAGGGACTTACTGTCATCTTTGTGGTTCCTTGGCTTGTAGAAGCATCACCCCAACTTCTGCCTCTCTGTTTCCATGTCATCTCCTGGTGTGGATCTATGTCCCAATGTCCCTTTTTTTATAAGGTCACAAGTCAGATTAGGGTTCACCCTAATTACTGCAGTTGAAGTTAATTACATCTGCAAAGATTCTATTTCCGAAGAAGGTCATACTAGAAGTTATAGCTTCAACATATGAATATCTGTCCAACACAGTTCAATCCACAACAGCAGGTTATACATTATTGGGAGTCAGTGGGGGGAACAAAGGCATCGGTAAGGAACCTGAACTCTGAGCTTATTCTCTCCAGACTCAAAGGGTGGGCATTTTGCTCAGGATGAACTGTTGTCAAATAATCTTTAAAAATAAAAGTGCTTCCTGTGAATGAAGCCTGTGCCTCACCGTTTTGCCCACTGATGAACAACTCTATGTGCTCTAGCTTGACCTTGGAAGGCACGTGAGTTACCAGGAATGCTTGGAGATAGGGAAGGATCCGGGACAGTGGGCACAGGGCTATTCCCTATGCTATGTTGGCAGCCTCAGAACAGGCCCCTGGGCTCACACAGTAGGTGTTTTGAAGGCTGTGTCCATATCCTGAGACAATTCCTCCCACACCTGTTGCTCACACCAAGTAAGTCCAGGAAGAAAATGACCAAACCAAGTCTGTTATCTCTGATGAACAGCTCCATCCACCATTGGACAGAAGACAGCACATTTAAAAATTGTGTGCCTTGAAGATGATCCCTTGCCAAACAAAACAAAACAAAACAAAACAAAACAAAACAAAACAAAACAAGATAACAGAGAAGGGAAGGATGTTTCTAAAGCAATCTAATCCACTAATTCAGTCTCATTCCTCAAAAACAAATTGGCAATCTACTCAGAAGAGAAATCTAGGTAACTAAGCAGAGGCAGGCCAGTCCTTATTGCACACAATATTACAATTGATGTGACAACCAACCCTTCAGAGAAACTCAGGAGTCAGTTTCCCTCAGGCCCAGGTAGACCAGATGCACACACAACATCAATGTACACTTCTCGGGGCGGAGCCGACCTTTGGCAAGGTAGGCATCCAGCGTTTGAGGGTAGGGCACCTGAGGGTGCATTTATGTCTTTGTTGTGAGAAACCAGTATGTTGACATTTGCATGTATCCCCCACAAAATATGAGCATTTCTGATAGGAACATCAAGAAGAGTCTTTGATCTTGAAATTTATTTTTTAATTTAATTAAACAAGCAGAGTCAACATCTCAGCAGCTGGTTTGAGTCAGGCAACCTGGCTGGCTGTGGATGCAGCACGAACCTTCTCACCTTCTTCTAAATCAAGGACAGTCTTCCTTCCATTCCTCTAAACTTGCACCAGGTTGGTCTTGAGCTGCCGTTCTTTGTGTCTCAAGTATCTGATGCTCTGAGAATGAGTCAAGAATCAGCCAGACAGAATTCTCCTTGTCTCCCATGAAAGTCATACCTGCCACTGAACAGCACCAGCTTAGGCTCCGCTCTCAGAGCACTATACTTGTACTCAAGAGTCCATAGGAAAAGGGGCCACAGTCCCATCTGAAGATGATCCAAGGGGTGGGCCATGGATCCGCTCTCTGTCTCCAGCTCCTGAGGGAGGGTGAATTCCCAGGACTGTGACTATAGGCCCTGATCCAAGACCTGGCACTGGGCATTGCAGTCTGGGTGGGTAACTAACTCCGCCACCAGGAGACTCTTTTAGGGAGACATTGCAGGGCATACCTGTCTGTATCACCTGTGCAGTGAGAAGTCACTGCTCCAAACCCTCATATGCAGGTCACCTCCTAGACTTTCAGTGATTCTAGTGCTCCTGCTGGGAGCTCATTCATCTGCTCTCACATTGCTCACTTGTAAACTGAAAAGGCTGTGTGACTTTGGGAGAACTGCTCAGCCTCTCTGATACTCAGGACCTGGGTCTGCATGTAAAATAAGACAAATAATTATGCTCTTAACATAGAAGTATTGAGTGGACTAAATAAATGGCATATGTGTAGGTATGTTTATGAAGAGTAACATGTTGTGAGCATTTATTTTGGTTAAATTGTGACAATGATTATTTTTCCTTTTTCCCATTATTATTTTAGATCTAAACAAAAACTGTGGCAAATAGCACCTGCAGAAGGCCTGCTGCCTGTGTGAGTAGGTATGACACTCCTGTCTCACCCTCCCTTTGCGTAAGCTTTCCTGACACACTGCGGAGGGAAGGAAGGCCAGCACCACCTCTAAAAACTAACGTTTGATTCCAAAGGCCAAGTCCATGTAACTCTGAGCCTCAGATTGGCATTTGCAGGGTTTCTGATCATAAAGAACAGTCAGCTCAGTCATGCTCAGCTCAGGGGCTACTACCTTCTTCGTGGGCTGGTGGTGATGTGCTTAATGTGATGAAAGCAGCAAGGCCCATGATGCTTTCCCTTGAAACAGAACACCATTAAGTAACTGCGAACTACAGAAATTAAATAAAATAAAACCCCTGAGAGAACACAGCCAAAGCAGAGGCAACCCTCTGAAAGGCCTGCCTCCAGCCCCAATGACAACAGACCCTGCAAAAGCCACACAGCCTTTCCCGTGGACGCCCTCTGACGTCCGTGGCCAGATAGCCAAAGGCGCTGACATTTGAGCAGCATGTCCTCCATCAGCTCAGCTAGCTGGGCAGTGCACACCAGCGAGGGCTTATCCGTGTTAACATAAACCCTCATTAGAGGGGATTAGGAGAGAAACAGTGACAAACAGGATGGACACTAACCCTCGGAGGGTCCCAGACAGACGCTATGCACTAATTATCCTTTGAAATGACTTGAAAATGCTGAACGGGAGCTTCAGCGTATGTGCACGGGACTCAAGGGGAATTGTGCTTTACAGACTACAACCTGTTTGTATTTTGCAACAGTTTTATGTTCTGCACCACAGACACTCGCACACACATGCACGTGCACACAGTGCTCCCACAGCCTGGAATGCACAGCTGTCAACGGGACGCTGACTAGGACAGGTGTAGGGAGACCCTCTGTCCTCCTCTCTTCAATATGGCATATGGGGATGCCTTCCCAGGTGCATCTTTCCACGGGTGTGTGAAGTCCACTTCTCAACCCCCTTAGCGAGCACAATGTGCCGGGGCCATGCTAAGGAGGAGGGTTTCTGCAACCTGGATCCTGAGGGGAACCCACTTTCATCTCAATTGTAGGGGAAATGTATTTCCTCAAGCACAATGGGGCTTTCTAACCTCCTTAAAACCACTTCCATGGATTCCAAAGGACAACTGTGACCTTCTAGGTAAAGAATGAGTTTTTGATGGTCTCACATGTACTTCCCTGAGCAGGAAGCCCCTCCAGTCTGCACACCCCATGGTATACGATGAGAACATTGCCTACAGCAGTTCCTTCTCTCTCCTTGCCACCACCTTCACCCCCCAGAAACATGTCTCCTTCATGGGACCTATGAGCTGTGCTGACTTTTGGTCCACTTTGGGAGTCCTATCTGGCAGGTCTGGGATGCGCCCCAGAATCCGTGTTTTTAAATCTTCCTTGGGTGGTCTGCCCATCACCTCATGGACACAGCTACTTCTGCCTGAGATGGCCTAAGACTGAGGCCTTTGTACTGGCCCAGGAGGGGCCCTGGGCAGTCTAGGAGAAAACACAGGTGGCAGTGTTCTGTCCAGGACTCTACAGGTTGGACAGGGGAAGGGAGGAGGTGAAATGTATTCCTAGATTTCCAGATGGGAGTCTTAAAGCCAAGTGTAAACTTCAGAGAAGTAGAAGGGAACATCATGGCCAGAGGGTGTGTGTGTGTGTGTGTGTGTGTGTGTGTGTGTGTGTGTACATGTAAATGTGTGCACGTGACTGTGTGAGTTTGGGGACCCAACTTGGGGACTAGTGACACTCAGATTCTTTTTTTGGTTTTGGAGGATTTTAAGGCAAACAGTACCAATTCTTAACACAGCAACATGGGGAAATGGTAAGGTGCTAAGATCTACCCACTGTCCAAGTACATTTCACCACTTACATTAGTCAGTTAGCTATCCAGGCTATGAATTCAGGGTGTTCCCCAAACATGCCTTTCAGGTGGAAGGCAGATAGGTGCAGAGAATTAGCTATTGAGGAGAAGGGTGACAACATAGTCTGTGTCATTAGAAAATTACTCTGAGAGCAGTGCTGTTGTCTCCATTTCACCAAAGAGTAAATGAGGCTTTGAGGTGCATGTATATGTCCGCAGTATAAGAGGGACAATTCCTGGTGTCTGGTCCTAGAGCATGTGCACTTTGCATGAACCAGGCTCCGTTTTCCTTGTTAGGGCATCATCGTTGATTCATCGCCAGCAGCAATCCATATCTTCATCACCTATGATACAATTAGGGAATAGAGGCTGACGTTTGGTCAACAGAAATCTATGAATAAACCTATTACATTTGTGAAGAAATAAAAACCAACCACTCCATGGGGCTTTTATGGGTCCAGTTGTACTCTCTGAATATACATTAGTCTCACCCAGTGAGTTTTTAAAAATTCCAATTTCTGAGATCTACAGCAGACAAGTAATATCAGGACCTGTCGTGGTCATCTCACAGGTGAATGTCACATCAGTGACACTGAAACCTCACATCCTAATGCAGATGAGGACATCTCCTCCAGGCCTTCACCCTTGCAAGTCCGCAGGGGTGCATGAAGCATGCTTCCCTCTGCCTTGGCTTGGCTGGTTTAGAGAAACATATGGTTAAAATTACTCCTGCCAGGCTGTGAGAGAATTGATGCTAATCATTGGAAAAATACCATTGGTACTATTGATTTGTGGATGGTCTTAACACACCATTTAAATTGTTTAGCTCTACTTAACTGCATTTGATGAAGGGAATTATATTCCATAACAATATTTGCAAATTTGGGAATTCACAAAGGCCTTAAAATGTGTCTGTCATGAATATAGAGTGTGCTACATCTGAAAAGCTACTGTCTCAGGACAGGACCACAGAGACAGAGCTTAAATTGAGAACAAAGAGGTGGTATTATTATAAACCATAGAGAGAGAGAGAGAGAGAGAGAGAGAGCTTCTGGATTTCGCTAATGGCCAGGCACAGAGACAGAGAAGTAGCAGGGTCTATTCAACTGGAGTGTGTCCATGGTGGGAAGCTGACCTGGGCTGGGCTTAGACTGGTCTGACGACCCTCATGTGCATCCCTGCAAAGACGTCACTGCTTTGGCTGGAAAACGGAGCAGGGCTGTGGCTGAAATGGATGGCCACTGGTTTCGACCATCACTGGTTACCACACAGCACATTTTCAAGGTTATGAATGTTGCATAACATCACAAGAATTGCCTAATATCAATGTGGACGAAATGAGCAAATGTGACTCAAACTGTGACCAGAATAAGCACCAAACATCACACGAGTACGGATGTGCACTTGTGATGGGGCAATTTTGATCAAGAAAAAAACTGGACTCATTCACCCCTCCAGACTACCATGGACAAATTCAGTGTTTAGATAATTAGGTGGTGACATTCACTTTCAGCCCTGAGATGCCACCACCCCTGCTCTGGGGTCAGCTTTCCTGTCCTGGTCCAAACCTCAATTGCACCTCCAACAGAACTTTAAATATATTTTGCATATTTAAACTGCCAATTGCAAAGATGGGTGGCATTTTAGCATTATCATATTGGATATAATTTTTGCCCTAGGAACTGGAAAACGCTCCTTCGCAGGATCAAAGGGTAGTTATGTCGTTTTGCAAGCCCTCCATTAAGTTTCCCATTAAAAATGAATGCTGTTAATAATTTCATTTATATGCATTAGTATTTTGGGGGAAAATACCTTCACTGAATTTGCCTTGAAATTCAGAATGCTATCAGGAAGCGCCATGACAAGTCATAATATCATGGTATTTTCTTGATTTATCTCTATTTCTTGATTGTAATATGTCGTTATTATATGACAAAAGCATTGCCTTAGGAAAAGCACACTTTTTTTTAAGTAGAGCTCATCTGTTTCTTTTAGTTTCAAGGGGCATTTTTATGTCCACATTACAATGCACACTGCCCTTTAGCGGTTCCTTCCTTGGGTGAGTTATTTATTTAATGCCAGCATAATCTAATTTAGAATTAGGAGACTAACCACTATTGGCTGATACAGTTCTGATACCCTACATTACTTCCTCTCAAGTATATGAGAGCAGCGATGTACATAAACAATATGCAGGCTCCTAATGCATATATTTACGGATGGTAAAACCCTCATGCCACCCCTCACCATCATCTAATGCCCCTAAAGGCGTTTCGGGTTAACGGTGATTTAATCCCCTTATGCATGCATAATGTGACAAGCTTTGCATAAATAATAATAAATAATTGGTGCATATAAATAATTTATCATTTATTTTTGCAGTAGAGTCGAATTTTTAGACATATTTTAAACAAAGGGAACTGCGAACATGATCTCAATCAGAAAGGAGGTTAAGTCTTCTTCAAACACAGCTTTCGAAGCTGGTATGCATTCAGGATATGTTTGTGATTTTGGTGGAGGAAGTTTATTATATCACCAGACTTTGAAGCATGGCAAAATAAAGGAAAAAAACTCTAAAAAATAATTCCCAACTGGATGGGTTGTTTTCAAAATAAGCTGAATAATATCTCTTATTAAGAAAATTATTTTTTCCTATCCAAACCTTCACAGTTAAATACATTATTTGATATAAAGATTCTATATTTGGTAGTGTAAACATTTTAGATTAAACTTGAGCATCTAAATCTAAGATATGACAAAAGTATTTTCAGCTAAAGGACTTAAATGTAAGATGAGAAACTATAAAAATCCTACAAAACTCCATAGGCAGCAAAATAGCAGACATACGTCATAGCAATATCTTTACAAACACAGCTCCTAGGGCAATGGAGACTAAGGAGAAAATAAACAAATGGGACTACATCAAAATAAAAAGCTTTTGCACAGCAAAAGAAACCATCAACAAAACAACAAGAAAGCACACTGTATGGGAGAACATATTTGCCAATGATATTTCTGATAAGGGTTTAATCTCCAAAATTTACAGAGAACTCATACAACTTAACAAAAGGAAGATAAACAATCCAGTCAAAAACTGGTCAAAGGATCTACATAGATACTTTTCAAAAGAGGACATAAGGAAAGCCAAGAGACATATGAAGACATGCTCAAAGTCACTAATCATCCAAGAGATGCAAGTCAAAACAACAATAAGAAACCATCTCACATCTGTCAGAATGGCTATCATCAACAAGTCAACAAATGGCAAGTGCTGGTGAGGACAGGGAGAAAAAGGAACCCTCCTGCACTGCTGGTGGAAATGCAGACTGGTGCAGCCACTGTGGAAGACAGTATGGAGTTTCCTCAAAAAGTTAAAAACAGAGCTCCCATTTGACCCAGTAATCCCACTTCTAATACTATATCCCAAGAGATGCAGAGACAAATGGCAGGGGTGGCGGGGGGGGGGATTAGAGAGAAACCAAAGGACTTGTATGCATGCATATTAGCATAGTCAATGGACACAGACACTGGGGTAGTAGCGACTTGCCCAGGGTGGGAATGGCTCGGGGTGGGGGGGTCAATTGGGGAAAAAGAAGACATATGTAACACTTTAGACAATAAAAAAAATGAATTCCATGAAAATAAAAAGCATTTGCAAAAGCTCTGAGAAAAAAATGATCAGATTGAAACTGGTCACTTGTCAGTTTGGGAGATTAGATGAAGTAGTGCACTAAGAACAGATTATAATATGGCTAAATTGCACCGTGTTCAGATGCCCGCTGTCCTTCCGAATTGACCAGCAGAGAGAAGCTGGTAAGGTTGTACAAGGGATGAGGGGGCCCCTCTCCCCCCACTGAGTGCTCCTGCCACACTTCCTGGCTCTTTTCTAAGCTCAGTCTCCACTTCAGTGGTAGGTACAGAAGTGTCTCCTAGACAATAGCAAAAGGCAGTCACTTACATTCTATTTAAATGTATTTCTGTATGGACCATTTCTTTTGGCCTCAGCTCAAAGCAGTTTTTTCTGCATTGAATTAATAAACATGCTTTTTGGCCCAGACTGACTTGATCAGTCCTGACTTTATCCTAGATTAGCCTATGGATTCTGGAGAAATTAGTTTGATGGGAATCATACTTCATCATCAGTAAGGAGGGATAGTAGGAACTGCATGGCATTAGACAAATATTGCACATCACATGCCCAGGCCCTGCTGGGTGCCCCATCCATGGCTTCTCTGACTGTCTCATTCACTGAATTCCCCGAATCTTGTCTTTAGCTGCTCTGACCTGTTTCTATCTCCTGTGCTCCAAACCATGCTGCCCAAGGGTTCCTCTCACCAGATGCTCACTCCAATTTGTGTATTTTCTCTACTCTAGTCACCAAGCTCTTCCCTTCCATAGGAAGCTATAGGTCTGTCTGGCTAGCAGGGGGGTTTTTCTGAGCACCTTTTTTCTTACATTTACAAGTTTAAAACCATTTTACCAACATGCTCAGATAGAGAAAACAGTTTTGCTTTTGCATGTGAAAAAAGAGGCACATGAACAAAGTAATAATCATTATAATAGTAATAATAATTAATTATAACTTACTCCTTGTCTCAGCATCCTGAGGGCATGTGTGGACTTCTCAAGTGTCCAGTGGCCAATCGTGGCACTGCTGAGAGGGATTGTGGTGAGTACAGGTGAGTAGAGGCCTAGGGCAAGTTGGCATGCCTGAGAAAGGAGGAGGTAACTGGGAGGTGGCTGAGTGGAGAAGGAGGAAAAAATAGTATGCAGTTGGGACAAGGCAATATTTGACCAAGGGGCCTAGGGTGAGGGCAGCTGCCTGGAAGAACCGGGATGACATGTTGCTTAGAAAAGGGTTATTGAAAATCTCGCTTTGTATTGTGCAATTAAACTCTTGTCTTCCCACCGCATCTTCCCTCTACCCTCTGCATCCCCTACTGAGAAGATACCCATGTTTGTAAAGGGTGTTTAGAATCTCCTGACCTAGAAAGACCCCTAAATGTGACCTTGGTCCTGCCACTGTGATCACAAGCTCTGGCCACTCTTGAGAACCTGTATTTAGATGTAAATATAGGGTGAGTCTAGTCGACATGTCAGCCCAACACTCCTGACCTGGATGTCAACTGAGGACAGAGTAAGCCCAGTGTGACAACAAGGAAGCCAAGGAGGCCCACTTACAGGGACAGAGACACAGCCGGCTATGGAAAATGCAAAAGGTCCACTCACATATGTACATCAGGGCTTCCGTGGGAAAGATCACCTGCAAGATAAATGAGTAACTTTCCTTCAGTTGAGCTGTGGCTCAAACTGTGTCCCCAGAAAGATATGTTGAAGTTCTAACCAGAACCTGTGAATGTGACCTTATTTGGAAATAGGGTCTTTGTATAGGTTAATCAAGTTCAGGTTTATACCAGATTAGAGTGGACCCTACTCTAATCCCCAGTGCTTATATAAGACAAGGGAAATTTGGACACCAAAACACAGAGAGGAAGACAGCATACAAAGGTGAGGCACAGAGAGAAGGTGCCTGGATGGAGAAGGAGGCAAAGATCAAGCTATGTGGCCACCAGCCCAGCAACTCCACCCCCGCAGACACTAAGAGAAAGCCTGAAAGACAGTCTTCCTTGGAGCATTCAGAGCGTGCATGGCTGTGACACCCTGAATTCAGATCTCTGTGCTCCCAAGCTGTGAGAGAATCCCCAGGAAACTCATGCAGTGTGCACTTCTGAGAAGGAAAAGGCCCACGGTTAAACTGCAGCCGGGCATGAGGCACGCTGCCTGCCTTCCCTGAACTTGATTCTGGTTCACAGGACCAAGGCCACTGGCTTCTGAGTCATGTGTGTGTTTAAAATCCCAGTTTGGGTTAAGGAGCCTTGATGTTATTGTTCATTGAACAGATGTTGGCCATGAGCCTTTTTAGATTCCTGGTTGAGAAGTTTTTTTGCAATCAACAGTATTTATTTCTTTATTAGGCTCAGTGCCCTGAGGAGGGGAGGATAGTGGCTAGAACCTCAGGAAAGTGTGTTTCACGGGAAGAATGAAACAACCAGATTAAATTTCTCATCAAAGTTGAATTTTCCTGTAATGGCTCTCAGAATCCATGTGACAGCTCTGTGGGAAGACGGGCTGGACCACAATGACTGCTTTTCAATAAGGCGACAACCCAAGTGAGCTGGACACACATGTGCTAGGGGTCTCTCTCCAGCAAGTTCTCTTTGTGTGGACACTTAAAGGACCCAATCCAAACACTGGTGTCCTTTCTGACCCCCACACATGGAATCAGAGCCTCTTAGAGAATCCACTTTTGACCAATCAAGGCCAGTCCTTCAACAGTAGTTCCAGGGGATATTCGTTTTGGCAGGGGTCACTGGCCCACAACAACCATCATCACTAACTTATTAGATCTTCAGTCAATTAGCTAAAAACAAACAGAGGAGACAAGCCTGGTATTGAAACAGAGAAACCAGAAGCAAACCGCCCATTGCACCCCATTCTTTCCAAGCTGCCTCAAAGGTGGGCAGTTTCATGGGGAAGAAAGGAGCACATTGTTTTCACAGAAGGTCTCTGCAGTAGATGCCTTTCTGCAGCATTTTCCTACTGATTTGGTTACACTTGCGCATCCATGAAATAATGGGTTGGTGCAAAGCACTTTTCAATCCCCACTCTAAGCTCAGCGTGCCATGCGGAGCATGATTACCAAGGATTAAAAATCCAATTAGACTCGCCCTTAACATGAGAAATCAGACGAGGAATTTTAAGAAATGCATTGAAAACCACTTCTTAATATGATTGAGTGTGATAACGCTCACTAAGTAGAAAACTGATATCCTGGGGACCCCTGACTCTTTAGAACAATTTAACTTTCAACATCTTCAATAATAACATGCATGCCTTGCTATTAATTATATTGATTGAGGACAGTAGATGTGTTTCAATACATTTCTGTGGGAATGCTGTGATTTGTTCTTTATAACTGAAAACTCACTCATGTCAGGGGGCACACAACTCTGAGCAAGTGCATGTTATGGTTTGGTTCTGAGGTGTTTGAAAATATAATATAGAAAAACATGGTAAAAGTCTTAGAATGAAAGGTATTAATTCACTGTTTTCCCATGTAGTTTTCTTGGTGAAGTGGGGTGGCTATGGTAAATATTATGCTACCTAATGTGATTTTCTTTTAGTACCATAGGGTAAATATTACAAATTTTATGGGGCAAGAAAGTCTGATTTTTTAACACTAAAAAATCTAAGTGGAAATATTTTGAATAATTATGTTCATCATATCTGCTTGGCTTACCTTCTCCCTTTTTTCATTCCTTTGCTATTTAATGCACAATTAGATTTACACAGATACATATCACTCAATTGATTTCTTGTGTCAATCATCTTTTTCACTCAGAATAAAATCCTTATTATTTGACCTGCATAGAGCATTCTGTGCAAACTAGACATTTTAAGACTATGCATCCATGGAATTGTGATTCATGAAAACACTCTTATTTCTAATACAGAATTTGTGGCATTCACTTGGCAAATAAAATCCAAACGCATATTTTAATTCAAAAAGTGAAAATGCACTTTCTACCAAGACAGACCAGAGTTTTATCAGAACCAAACCTTTTTCTTCGTACTTTGCATTATGTGTATTAGACTGTTGTCTACAACTGGCGTTTCGGTAAACTCTCCTGAAAAAGAACAGTGATCACTTATTTGTTTTCTCCTCTTTTAATTAGGCTTCTGAGTTCCTCCTCATGGTCATCAGATGTCTAACGGAAATGACTGAGCTGAGTTAGAAAGAACAAATTAATCACCACCAGGCAATGAGCTCAAATCTACTGGAACACAGTGCTGTGGGTTGGTGCCTGCAAAGCTAATATTTGTTAAAAAATTATTTTCCACAAGGGGTTTCAAGTTGTTTGTGTGCCCTTGGGATCTGATTTCAAGGCATGGTGTGCTGATTTATCTCCAGCATTGGTTCAGCACCCACAGAGCCTTCATTCAGGAGAATGGACACAAGTCTTTCAAATTGGATGAGCAGCTGCCCATGGCGCTGTCAGTGCTGGGTAACAGCTGTTAGACCACCAGGACTCAGACATCTCTGTCCAGGAGAAAGCTCTCCATTCTGTCTTTGCAGAGAAGGTCTGCCTTGCTGAGCTACTACCAAAAAGCCAACCTTGACATGTGTTCTCATCACTGTTTTGATACTCAAGTTTGACAAAAATGAAAGGGAATGTCTGAAGATTGGATTTTATGCCAGGTAGATGGGCTCAAGCCATCTCATTCTCTTTTATTCTTGAAAGATTGCAATTAATTCTAAGGACAGGGTTTTTTTTTTTTTTCTGCAGTCAGTGTTGTATTTCAATTAATAGTGTAGATAGCTACTTAAAAAATAAAATACGTTTTTGTTCTTTCATAGATGAGCAAGACATGTTTCATAAACATATACATTCTCCAGAAGAAACACTTCCAAGGCATAGAGAGAACAACTCCAGGGGATGAGCTTGTGCTGTCAACAGTGATCACCATGAACTGTTAGCCTATTCAATTTATCTAGGTTCAGCTCCATGGCCTAAACAAGACAAATAGCCTTTAATATCAGCTGTCATCCAATTGCTTGGTAAACCATTTGATTATTTAGATAAAGATACTCAGAGCCTTCACATTTGACTTCACTGTTATCTACCAAATCAAGTAGAGACATTTAAGTTTTAATGCTAACAGGTGTCATTTTAAGAAATTTAAAGACAAGCAGACAACCTGGTCTTCATCCTGCTTCTGCCATTGGCTCACTGCTCTGTTACCTCTCACCTACCTTGACTTTGATTTGCTTGTCTATGAAACTGAGACAGGTTGACAAATTAATCACCACTAGGCAATGAGCTAAAAGAGTAGCTTTGAGGACACCCCACTATTAGGCACATCCCCTGAGCCATGCTGTCCAGGAGTTTTCCTAGGATGTGTCATGCTCCCCACTGCTGTCTGAACTTCTTGGGTGCTCAGGTCTCAGAGCTAATGCTTCATGGCCTTGAAGGAACCTCCAGGTATCTACCAATGGTGCCTAAGAAGGAACATGGTACACTGTTTATTAATATCAGACTCTATGGCCAGGTGATGAGAACAAGGACCAAAACTTTTTTGGAGTCACAAACCCTGATGCTCCTCTGCCTGCCCAAAGTACTAGCTCCTGGGTAGCTAGAGGAATTCATTGCCACCATCCTACTTCTTAATATATTTCTGGGACCATGGGTGCTCCCCCAGCTGCATGATTATAAATGGAGGCTGGATGGGTTGGATGCTAGCCTGAGTGACAGGGAAGGTGGAAAAAGGTGCATTCCAGTGCATTCTACATCTGCAGCCCCAAAACGCCCACACCAGATGTCTGTAGGACTTGTAGGAGGTGCATGATGTTCTATTCTCTACCTTCCCTACTTCTTACCTGTCTACCCCCAGGGAGTAAATGAAAATATAGACATCTTACCTCCTCCAGCAAAAGAAGTGGCTACCAGCCCTTATGTTGACAAGATTCCATGTTTTGTACAGAAATTAATGTAAATGACTGCACCCTAACCAACACTGAGAAGAAAGCAACCCAGATCCTGTACCATGAACTTCCCAGCTAGAGTGCCAGGAAGACTGACCAGGCAGGTGAACGAGAGCCAGCCTCATCTGTCAGAATCCCCTGGGAAGATCCTGTACTGCTGGCAGAAGAGGGTCCTCTGATGGCTTCCATGTCCAACTGGACCAGGGTATCCGATTATTGCTGACCCAACCTTTAAATCGAGCAATCTTGACCTACAGGTGGATTTAGCATGTGAGACAGCCTACACATTAGAACAGAGCACAGGTCATGGTCAACACTGCATGCATTTAACTAGTTACTATCAGTAATAGATTTTGTTTTGAAAAGTGGAGGTAGGGTGGCCATTGACCAGAAGAAAGCCTCACCATTGGAATGAGGCCAATGGGAGTATGTCCTGGTAGTCACAGCATATGTCTCACAAGTGGGATAGAGGAGGTTTTCCTAGGAAAATGATGCTAAGAGACAAGGAAGCTGTTACTTGGGGTGGCAGGTTAGCCTCCAGCCATCACCCTCTTAAGTATGTGCTGCCTCACAGAAGCAGCCAGCTAAAGAGAGTAAACATGTGTTAGAATTTTTTATTTGTAATAAGTGGCCTAAATGGTAGAGTTGACCTCTGTTCCCATCAGTCTAGATGACTTCAGAGGGCACTGACCCTGGGGAATTCCTTATCTAGAAAACTTCAGCACCTTATTGGCCTGCCTTGATTGGTGGATGTTTTCAACATCAGACACAGGTAAGACTGATACATCCAAAGTGGACATCAGAACCAATCCAGGAGAGCACTCACCTTCCTGGTCCCAAGTAGCTGCTGGAAGTTAAGGCCTGAACCCAGTTCTCCCACATTCATCATGGCAGCACTTGACACCCTTTGATGACTTTGTCTCACTCCTATCAAGTCCTACAAAGTTTTGGGGCCCTGAGCTGCATTTGCTCCAAGGTCTCAGACTGGAGGAGATGAGTTGGGGAAGCACACAGGTCTTAGCCCAGTGGGAAACCTTGTTCCTATCCTTTTTTCAGGATAAGAATGCACTTGCATATGACTTTGACTCAACTAATCCTCCATACAAGTTTTAACAACCTACTCAGAATTTTCCTTTAGGCAAATGTGAAATTAGCTGAACACACTGAACCCAAAATCAGTCTCCTTACATCAGTAGGTGGCAGTGTCAGAAATAACTTTCCAAACTGGGGAGATTTGCATTTCATAAGAAAGAAAAGGAGCTTAAAAAATAAAGAAAGGAAAGGAAAGGAAAGGAAAGGAAAGGAAAGGAAAGGAAAGGAAAGGAAAGGAAAAGAAAGGAAAAGAAAGAAAAGGAAAAAAAGGAGCTTGAAGTGATCATATTTTTACCCTAGTCACCCAACAGGAGAAGATCTTCTTCTCCTCTCAAAATTACCGACGGGTCTAGTCCACATCTAGCCCCCTTGCCCAGCAGTGGGGGTCCATGACCATCTGTGTTAATGGTGGGACCTCCTTCACAAATTGCCTCCCTCCCTTCGACATCAATCAGCATCACGTGTAAATTGCAGTCATATTTTAACTTGTAGACAATAGGATTTTAAAAGGTCTGGGAATAGGATTAACATATTGTTATGTTGTGTTCTGATTTACACAAAGTTGTGTTCTTGTGAGAACCTATTGTGTTCACGAGAACCTATCTCGTGAAATACCTATTTTATATGTGGAGCAAACCCCAACGGAGATTTCACCAAAAAACAACTTGACATGACTCAAACAGTATTTTCTTATTAACCAACAAGAACAATTAGGAAATGTTTCAAGTAAGCTCAGTCTCTGTGCTTGAATACACATTGTTCATTGTCCTATGTCAACAAGTATAGGCTGCTGTTTTAGAGCAATTTCCATATGTTAATTTACTGAGTTGCCTTTCTGAAAGACTATAGTTTCCTGACTGTTAATTTCAGTTGACAGGAAATGGTTTTGCTTTTCATTCTCTGCAAAATAATGCATTGTTGCAAAGTGATTTATAATAAACAGTATCTAGGAAAGAACTACAATACTGATTGGTTTTGACAACCAAAAATGCATTATTAATGAAATAATAATGTTGGCAGCATCTTGGACGCAAGCGGCTTGAGTGGAGTTTATTTTTCTGCTCAGAGTCTGGATCCTCGCTCTCCATTTGGAGCTTCTTGGAGACTGATGATCATTGCTGAGCATGTGAGGGCACACATGTGCTAGGCTGAGTTCAAGTGCACCTGCCCTGAAAAGTGATTATTTTTGCATTAAACTGTGGCTAATACTGTATTTCATTAACATTATATTTCAGTTTTACTTAACTCAATACACCTTTATTATCCTAAATCAGAAGTCCCTCACATCACACAATCTATAACTAATAAAGGTATTTTTAATATCTGTTATTTCTAGAATCATAAATGGCAGTATAAGGAGCAGTCAATACATAATGCACTGTATTCTATCCATAGCTAGCTCCAAATCACAGCAAACAGAAAAATGGAATAATATAACAAAACCTGAAGCAAAACTTTGCATTATATCAATTTGTATGATTCAAGTATGGAAGAGCAGTAATTTATCCCAACAAAACCCACAGCTCCGCGATGCACCTTTAGTTGTGCAGAGCTACAGAAAACTCTTCTGATTGGATTAGGTAGTAATCTATTCCACATTTTAAGCTTACTAATTGTAGCAAACACAATATTTTATTTTATCTATTCACTCCCATTTCTGTTACTTAATTCCCTGAAATATTTGTGCTTCCAGTCGAATTATGATGCTCTGTATAAAGTGCTGGCCTCCATTGTTGTTGGCTCCTACATTAATTGTGGTATGAACTTTATTGAATTTACTGAAGTGCTTTGTTGGATTGTCTCCAAACACTAACAGGCAAATGAAATTAAATAAAAAGGGTCAGCTATATTTAAGAGCATCATGTAAGTGCTTTAGAGACCAGCTATAATGAAAGAGGCTGTAAACTAAAACGCAAGTGCAAATGTCACTCTCACCTGAGCACGCCCACAATTCAAGCAGAATTCATCACGGAGCAGGACATCTGCCACAGAATGGAAGGGTGCTTGATGGAGGTAGGTTTGCCCACAGCCAGCAGAACTCTGGGTGTGTGTGTAAAGACTGTAGAGTGAATCCGACTCTTCCCACAGGAGCTAAGCCTCTAGCTGGACACAGGAGTGTCCAGTGATCTGAGCCATGTGTGAACATGTTGTCCAAGGATTCCTCCTAATGGTGCCTTGTTCAGTACAATATCAGGTGCTGAAACCACTGCAAATGCACTCTTTAAGATATCTGTTGTGTCCAAATGCTATTGCCTAGGGAACTGCCTAGGGAACTGCATTTCTGCCATGTTCATCTAGGTCCTGACCTCTTAACAACTGCTTTGAACTTAGTGAACATTGAAAAACCTAGTACATAGGTGAATGAGAAAATGAATAAAGAGCTAAGAAGCCACAAGAAAAAAATCATTTTTATAAAATGGAAAATCTTTTGGTGATTTAAAAACTACCCTCATATTCCTATCCACGAGACATTTTTGATGACTTGCAAGAAACCATTGAACCTATGATCTTCCCTCCCTGTTCACACTTGCTTCCTTGTCTGAACATCACCCATCTCTCTTGACAGCACAACCTATTCTAGACAAGGAGAATGCCTAGAATAAAATGCCAATAATGTATCTCATTTACATATACAAGCAAATATATATATATATAATATATTTTCATATATAAAATCTATGTTAGATACATTATTACATATAACAATATACATAATATGCATTTACAAAATATTTACATTATATCTCATTTGCACATGTTTAACTGGTTAAAAATTGTACAAGCAGGTTTCTTCTACAAGATATTGGGTTAGTCCAAAAAAATACTGTTGCCCACTAATACAATCATCTTAGTAAAGAACAAGACCAGATTGTATGAAGATAAAACAACATGCCTCCCTAAGAAGTAGTTGGAAGCAAAGCCCCCATTGACCTAATTCTAAGGAGGCTGGGGGATAAAGAGAGGTAAGAGAACCTTAATAATAATAATAAAAAAGAGAGAGAGGTAAGAGACAATAAGAGAGGAGGCCAGAGAGTAGCACCCAGGTCCAGAGTCTAAAATCCCAACCCTCTAAGAAACTCTGGAAGCTTAAGGAGATGGTTGGATTCCATTTCCATGCTCCTTGAGGTTCAGCCTTATATGTCAACATGAGTCCAGTTCCTATCCAGGCCCTGACTGATCATGGGGATCTAAGTGCAGTGGCTAGCTCTACGCTTAGCCAGGACACCAACATCAAACACATCGTGAAAGCAGCTTAGACTCATGCTGACCAGGTACAACCAGAAGTCCATCGTTTCTTTATAGTTTTGTACATCACATGACATTCTTGTATATAATTTGTACAATTTGATGATTTTTTTTATGTCCTCGTGTACATCAAAATGATATTACAAAACTATTCACAGAAAATTTGTAGAATGACAATAAAATGTGTATTCCACTGGTTGATCCATGTCTTATTATTTGGATGGTTTTCTCATGCCATTTCCTTGAAAGTAAAAAATACATGCAATTAAGTATTAATGAATGTAGTTCATCAACTCCAAGTTCAGTTCCGATAGGCGCACATTTTCCAACATTCCCTACCACCCCAGTGGTGAACTCTACCGTGGATGCAGCCTCGTAGTCCCCAGAGCTGAAATAGCAGCACATCCAGAATGGCATGAGGCAACACGCACCTTGGAAGAAACCCAGCATGTGCTGTGTAGAGAGAGGAATCGCTGCAGGAGAACAGGTTCTACAAATCCTGCTTTTCATGAATAGAGAGGGGCTCACAGGTCACAGGATGTTCCAGAAGAAATAAATAAGACACAGGGCTTAAGGAAAAGCTTTTCCACTTTGGCTTTACATCCTTTGTATTTAAACTTTCACCAACAACATTTATTAACACCACTCAAAAAAAATTAAAGTTAGCCAATAAATAAATAAATAAAAAACTTATTCCATAGTTGCTACCTCAAAATAAATAAAGTTTGCTGGCTTTGGAGTCTTACCTCCCAATCCACTTGGAAAACAAGGACTAAGGCACCCTCTTTGCCCCTGAGACCCTTGTCCTTCACCGCCTAGTCCCTGAATTTTACACAATCCATGGCCCAATTTCTCTTCTTGACCCTCCGGTGAACCAGGAGGTGGCATATGACTTGAGGCCCTTTGACAAATGAACTACCAGTATTCTGTGTTATTCAAATAACATGAACAGGGAGGGAAGTTGGTCTAACTTCACTCTCTCAATAGATTTCAACCATCTTATTAATACAGGGATTGCTGTCATGGCTTCTTTCAGGCAGTTCTGGTGGAGCTGGTGACTTGTTGGACATGAAATCATGTTCAGTGGGAGAAACTTTGGGGACAGCTCTCTCAAAAGCAGGTGTGGTGTAGCCGAGGTGTCACCTTCACCTATATCCTGGGAAACAGCTGACATGATGCTGAGAACACATTATTAGTCTATCTCCTCTACTAAGAAGACCAGCACTGATTTGAAGTTGTTTTCACACTGCTTTGCGGACACCCTCTCTGAAGTGGTATAAACAATAAATATGTGTGATTGTGGTTAGTGTAGTAAAAATTTTTACTTTCCTTCCCCTGGAATGAGGACTGCTTTTGAGTTATGTTATCATTTATTACAAGACCCATGGCATACAATCTCCCTTTCTTCTCCTGGCTCCAAAGTGTGTGTATTTGGCATAGATGGTGCAGAGCATTTGTAATTCTGCACTTTCAAATTTTATAAAAAGTGCATGCGCACACATGGACACACAACTCTGGACAATGCCTGGTAATCAAGGCTACGAGATTGAGAAGGACTCAATGTGGCTAGATCAAATGTATTTTGCGATCGACCTATTTGGAGGAAAGAGGAATTACTGAGCAGCATCAGACTCCATCAACGGGTTAATAATTTGATGTGCTATTCTTTTTGAAAAGGCTTATTTAAATGTTTATCAGTTGTGCAGAGCGAACTGCGCTGGCGATTCGCTGGGGACGGCTCATCATTGCCTATGCATGGGAGCGTTGTTGGAAGATTAAAATAACATTGAGTATATTCTGTAAATGAAGGGGAGAACTAACAGAAGCCTCTAGAGTCCATTATAAATTTTAATAATACATCAAGGTAATGTAACTGAATAACCGATCTCTAAGGGAAGAAACACAACATTTGGCTAATATTACAATTTAAATTATGAAAACAAAAAGAGCTTTTAGTTAATCTTGTTTTTCTGCTTTTATTCTTCAGGCTCTTTTTTATTTTCCCTGAATCCAAGACACCATGTAAACAAATAAAAGTACGGGAGAAAATAAACAGTTTGGCATCTCAGTAGATTAATTAATGCACTTCAGCCTTGGCACCAGTAGGCGAAAATTATGTGCATAAATAATATCACTAATTAAAAAGATGCAGATTAACATGCAAATAATGTTAATGAGGATCTGCCATTCCAGAGTGGATTCGCATAACATCAACAATTTAATGGGTTGGAAGGCTTGTGTTTGCATTACATTAATAAATTTCAAAGACCTTGCATAAAAAAGTTCTGTTGGAGCCGCTGTGTCCCACTTGTGACTTGTAAATTCTGTGGGCAGTAGCGAGCACTCGTAGGCAGATGCCAAAGTCATTATCTAAAAGACTGTTGAGAGGGTGCCACGTGCCAGCGTGACCAGCTGTTGGGAACTGGGCAGTAGGCACTATCCCGTGCCAATTATTCATATTATTTGGGTAGTCTTGATATTTATTTAAACTGATTAATATTTTGTGTTCTGCATCTTGATCTGGAGGGAAATCACTTTAAGCAAGCAAAGTTAAAAACAACAACAAAAAAAACACTTATCAGCTTTTGAAGTATCCTGGAAGTTGAATACATAATGGAATTGATTAAGTAGACATGACTCTGAACCACAGACAGAAGCAGCATAAAGTGTCTTTAATGATGTCACAGAATGCTGCAACAAAGCATCACGGCATCAAATGCCGAACGGGTCACAGTGCATGGAGCTCTGTCTGCGTAGGAGCAGACCCGTGTGTTCCTTGGTGCAGGACGGTGCTTCTGTGGTGGATTTTTAGGACAAAAAGGAAAGGCTGAGGGAGGCCCCAGTGAGTGGCTTCCTGAAACACCACATTACCTCCCTCTGTCTCCTCAGGTGGTCCTTGTCCTCCCCTGATCCCAAGCTGAGGCCTTGAGGACTGATTGTGAAGCAATTGGTGTGTGAGGACAGTACAGGCGGCAGTTGGCCATGTGAGTCAACAAAACCTCCATCTCCCGCTGATGAGCTGTCCACACTCTCACTCTCCAGGGATAAGCTAGCTGTGAGCATTCCAGGAGGCATGGTCTACATGGGCCAGACTCAGACAAGCTAGGACACATGTCTCCCAAGTCTCAAAGATGTTCTGACCCCCAAATACACACTTTTTCCTCCAGGCCACCCAGCCTGCCATGATATGGTTCTTGGTATTAAAATCAAGAGGGTTAGAATCAAAGGAAAGAATATCATGCATGCCAACTCCAGGCCAATGTTTCCATCATGAGTAACTAATTGAGCCATACAGAGTTAGCTGTTCCCTAAACTTGTTTATTCTAAGGTGCTCGTGTATCTCCCAAGTCCCTCCAAACATGGTCAACCTGGATTTACAATTTCACACCTGATGTAGAGAAAATGGTGTGCTTTTCATCACTGATTTCCAGATTGGCTACCATGAACATACACATATACATATACATAAATAAATGACAATTATGAGCTATGTGTTTCAAATACACAGATTATATACTAGCAGAAAGGCCACTATTGACATCTTCATCAACTCTGTTTAAAGTCTATGATTTTAATTGTTTAGGGCTTCCCTTTGCACATAGCAAAGATGTAAATGATGAATAGAGGATGAATGTTTTGGGCATTGTATGGCCATGTGAAAGACTGGATAAAGAGTGCCTTTCTGAAGTGGTATATCCACCCATACATTCAAGCAGGCTTCTGACGCATCTCATGAGTGTCTGGGTAGATGGCAGAAAGCATGGGATCTTCACTGAAATTTCAGGAATATCTGCTTTGCATGGGGAGAGAGGACAGAATTGGAGAGTACAGGAGACTACAGTGAAAATGGGCAAGGGGAATGGAACACTGTCCAAGAAGCCCCACACCAGCACAGGTCACAGTGGGATGCATGTTTGTTGAATAAATGCAAGTTAACCCCTCTCTCTGGCCCCAGCATTTCAGCACTTTATTATTGTATGGAATTATTTCATTAGATGGCTATCCCCCACCCCAACCCAGCCCACCCTGAGGTTGTCGAGGGCTATTTTGTCCCAGTACCTGATACAACAGGTTAGGAAAGTAGAAGAAGATGAGTAAGGGAATGCTGCCCTAACCAAGGTATCCTTGCAATGTCTTCCAAACCCTGGCCACCTGACACTCAGCCTGCCCACCCTCCCAGCTGAATGCGGCTGAGATTCCCACTTCACAGGTGCTGTACCTAGAGTTTATACAAATAGATGCAGGATAAGTCAGTCACCAGAGCTCCCTGCCTTCAGGCCCTCTTGGGCTATTTCTCCAGCTGTCTACTCCTTTCCTAGGTAAACACTTCATGTCCAGTGTGAGCATGACACTCAGATGTGACTCTTAGCAGAATTAGTTGCTGAAATTTTCTTAGGCACCTGAAAAGGTCCCTCACCTTTCACACTGTCTGGAGCAAGGCTCCCTGTAACTAGAGACATAGCCTCCCCTTTTCTGAGCTGCTTCCCAGGGAACCTAGCATGTGTGGCCCACTGCAGAGGTGACTTGGCTGTGGAATTGGCTGCCCCATCTCAGATTTTTCTTAAGCAGTTCAGGAACCATCTCATCAAACCTTCAGACTTGGTGTATAGAAAGCTTTTCTGTTTCCTTATTAATCTTATGTGTTTTGAAACAAAAGTGTCATGTTTTAACCCAGCAAACTTAACCATCTGCAGCAGCCCTCACAGGAACAAAGGAATGGACACTTGGGAATGTGTTCACCTTTAAGTGGGAAGAAGTAAAAGCAATTCCCTTCTTCTTCAACAGCAAGTGGGTATGAGGAGGTTCTAACTGATTACTCTTTTATCCTAAGTGGGTTTCTGTCCATGAAATCTATTCTTCAGGCTGCTGCAGAAATGCCACCTCCTTTGAGAGGCCCGCCATGACTGCCCTTCCCTGGGCCAGACAGCCCTGCTGTGGCTGCCTGTCCTTGGCACACTTCCTACCTATGCCATCCCAGGGATTGGAGGAATGACTTCCAAAACAGTGCCATGAAATCCCTTGCCATTTTCCTAAGGCAAATCTCTTCTACTCCCTTTCCTAAAAATAAGGACAGAAAAGTAAACCCTCAAAATATAAATATTCTATTTTAAATTTTGTCTATTTTTTGTTGTTGTGGTTACTTTGCTCCATGTCTGCAGTGGAAAAACAAAGTTAAAAATTGTTTGCTGGACTTGAACATAACGCGATTCAATCTAATTAAGGACCAAAATTTCCCTTAAAGATTTAAATTATCTCAGTTGGCCATCAACATGTCCCAAGTTAGCTAGATGATTCTCAACACTTCATTTCACTAACTGCCCTCCAATAGGGCTTAATGGGTTTGCAGCACTGCAAAAACCGAGCATGCCTGCGATGCCAACCACCAGGCAGCGTTTCTGGGCACCGGGCTCTGTGCTCCTACAGTGCCAGTCCCCCTGCCCTGCACTCCTGGGCACCACCCACATGAGGAGAACTGTGACCAACATCTACTGCTTCCCGCAAGCAGGGAACTCATGGACAAAGAGGTCTCCTCCGTGCAGCTCCCTTGATGTCCGCTTTCCGGGAGACCATTTCCACTCAGAGAGAATGATTGATGCTCAGTTGCTCACTTTCTCAGTGCTCTATCAGTTAAGCTGAATATATTTTGCTACCTCCTGCTGTTGCCAGGAGCAACTGAAACACTGGAGGTCCTGGAAGCTGTGCAGCATCCAAATTCAATGATGCTCCTGCGTGGCAGGTTGGTATAAGTCGCTCTTGAAGTTAATATTTCTAATGCTAACAGATAACAGCCACCACACATTCGTGTTCCCTATGTCCCAAACAGTCCTCTGAGCATCATGCACCATTGACAACTAATCTGTGAGAGCGGTGGGCCCACTGCATTTTAGAGAGGAGCAAACACATGGCACCAAGTGCCCCTAATGGCAGAGCTACCGTGCGGGAGAGCTGGTGGTGGAAGTGACCTCTGAAGCACTCAGAGACCCTGTCACAGCACTGTGTGAGGCTATCTGTTGATCTGAAACATTTCTGGAACCAGTGTGTTTGGGGGCTTCCACAGAGAACCAGGAGGCAGGGAGGATGGGGAGAGGAGGTATCAGGACCCCTGTGTCAGCAGGAGGAGAGGACCACAGTGTGGGCCACGCTGCCCAGGATGGCCTGCCTGGAGGCAGAGCTAGTTCTGCCCTGCTTTCTCCAAGTCTCTGCTCACAGCATTCGCTCCATCTGATGCGCCCTTGCCCCAGTTCCTCGTGTCAAAATCCTTTCAAGCTGGTGGACTGTCATCAAAGGCAAACTCTCCCATGAAGTCTTGAACACAGCTAGACAGGACCTGGTCTACTCGAAGTCATAGAGCGCTTGCCATCACCCCAGGCCACCCTTGCCCTGCTGCCTTATGTTGTAATTATTGGTTAGCAGTTCAATTCAGGTCAATAGATACATGCTGGGCACTGCTGTGTGCTGGCACTGGCCGTGCAGAGTGGAGGAAGAAGTAGGCATGCTGTCCCGGGGCCTCATCTGTCGGGTGTCTCAGAGACAGGGAGCTCTGGAACTCTGGAACAGGGAGGCACAGCGGCCTCACCTGCAGGAGGTCATCCGGGTGAGTGATGGGCAGGGCTTCCCAGGAGAGCAAGCAGTGAGCTGGGGAAATGAGGGTGGTGAGAGATGCCACGGGACCTTGGGGGCTCCTGCTAAGCTCCCTATTTGCCCTACAGGTGATAAAGGCCATGGAGGACTTCCGGGTGCAGCTCCAAAATCCAGTTTCCATGGCAGTGGATCTCTGGTGATGATGGAGGAGGAGACCAAGGGGAACAAGATGTCAATGGGCACTGCAGTTTGGCCAGGATTCTGCTTCCCCACTAACCTGAGGTCACATGCTCTCTGTGCCTCCGTCTCTCCACCTGGTCACCAATATTTACGTCCCTCTCTTCTTGTGGGCCCCACTCAAAGCTGGCAGCCTCTGAGACAAATGGGTCAGACAATTCCCCAGGTGTGGAATATGCTACCTCCAGAATTTGAAGAGACCTACCAGACACAGTGCTTCCTTCTTCCTGGTGAGAAGTTAAGATGCCCTAATTTTTCTTTACTCTGAAGAGGATGCCCGAACACTCCACATACCCAGACCCTAAAACAGGGGTGGGAAACCTTTTTTCTGCCCAGGGCCATTTGAATATAACATCACTCACGGGCCATACAAAATTATCAACTTAAAAATTAGCCTGCTAGATTTGGTCAAACATTTAATTAACTCACTCCTAATGCCTTGGCAGGGCCTAACCAAATGATTTTGCGGACCTTAAACATCACCCCTGCCCTAAAACATCACCCCAATGTGGCAGACTCTTTATCTGTGTTGTGATTACCTCCCACCCCCTGAAGCACATGAAGCCCTTGCTTCATTGTGCTTATCTGGTTTGTTAACATAATGTCACTGATGGCATAGACCACTGTTATGTCCTACAAAGTGACCAGTTCAACCAGGCCTCTTCATACTATATCATAATAGAGGGTGAGGGTGGACATAGCCTTGAAGCAAAACCAAAATTGTACATTGCTGCCCATTTCACATAATGCAGCTTGCTCAGGTCCCCCTTTTTGATAAGGATACACAATAATGCATTTCCAGATTAGCGGCCACATGCCATGTGCCTGAGCCCATTTGCATCTGCTCCAGCGGAGACACCCCGTCCAGTACTACACTGGCAATCAGGCTTCTTCCTGGTGGAGCTGGCAGCATCCTCTGCAATATGACTGAATTTTGTGGAAGCCAGGCTGTGAATTAATTGGGGACACCTTGGGACCACCACTGCTTATGCTTTGGTCTTCTAGAGCCAGTAATCTCTGCTGCTCTCCACCGACTCCAGCTCAGTGTGCTATGTTGCTTTTAATTTACTGTTCTGGCTCCAGTAAGGCTTCCTCTTGGTCTTCCCCATTATGACAGCTGATAATGTAGGTCAAGCAACCAGAGTGCATCCAGTTATTCATTTGGGGCCTGAGGAACCTATCACTGGGGAACTCATTGACACAGAAACCTATATTGAGCTGACTCTGACCTGGACTCTGTTTAATACATGTCTCCACTCTCACAGGGAAGCCATAGTGATGCTTCAGGTCCCTGGCTGTCAGCATCCACTCAAGCTCTATAACAAGAGTCCTCAAAATGCTCGGGGTCTCTCTTCCCCAGTGTGCAGTTTCTTAAGGAAAGCCCTATGGGTCTGCCTTGGCAAGGCCTCGGGAGCTGCCAGACACGTCCAGTTGGTGTTGCAGGCAAATGTACATGGGGACAGAGACTCTTCTTTAGTCAACATCTTCTGGGTCTAAAAACAGCTTCTGGTCCAGAATCAGAGCCAGGGATTGGGACTTTGCATTGGGGCAGTTGCTCACAACCCTCAGATTACTCTGTCTTGCTTTTTGTGCATAGACTGATTGATGCCCTTGTTGGCCACCCTGCCTTCTTGCTCTGGTCCACCGGGTTTTCTTGACCATCTCCATAGCTCCTTGCCAATGTACCCCTTCTGGCTCTCACTCCAACCTCCTCTGGCCTGATGTTAAGTGTACCCACCATGCATCAGACAAGTAAACATCATCACCTGTCTCTCTCATCCTGGGGCTACCAGGGTCCCAGCAATGTGACAACATCTAACAGCAACATGGTGTGGAAAGGATAGCCACTTCCGTGCATCTCCTTGGGGAACACAGAAGCCTGGCAGGTTTTCTGACTGCACTTAGCATATCTACTCCAATATGCACATCCTCTGAGCCTTTTGATCCCCACTCCACCATCTGCCCTGGAGACAGTTATTTCTATTCCACTTAGTATGGGCCATTGCCTTTTCCAAGCTTTCCATAGCCCATATGGCAGCATATTAGCACTGTCTCCTGGGGGTCTTTGCCAGGGTGTTCAATGCTACATTGTGGGACAAGGCCCATATTTAGATGAAACCTCCCTTATCTAAGTTCATATTCACTGCTCCTGATGAGCCCCCTCGGGCCCAGCCCAGGCTCAGGCCAGCTCCCTGCTGAGGGGTCCTGTCCTCCCCTTGCAGGCTCAGCTAGCCCCTGGGTAGGTTAGAGGAGATAAGGGGGGAACCTAAGTATGTATGCATTTGGCTGTGAGCATGTGTTTGCATGCACATGCCTGTGGGTCTCTCAGAGAAACCTTTACATGAGCCTTAATCAGGGAGAGAGTGCTGGCTTTTAATTGGAGGAATGGGCTGCTTCCAAGAGTCCAGGAGATGTGAAATTTTCAAGTATATTGATGCAAATGTCCTCACCTGAGTCTTGTGTCCCATTTCTTACTGATTAGGATGGGGTCTGCCCTTGTCGAGAAGGCCTGCTGGAGCTAAGAGTTCAACCTGTTCTAGAACTCTGTTATCCTTCCAAGTCCTGGAGCTGAATGACCATTTCTCTGCCTCCACATGCAGCTGAGCAGGGGCCCTTTGTGTGTGCCAGAGGAGCCCAGCTGGCTTTCACACTTTGCTTTAGAGTAGGGACCACCCAGCCCCGGCCTTTGCTAGTCTTCTCCAGGATGCTGCTGGCCTTCTGCATCTGCCATCCAGGCCCCAGGTCTTGGTCCCACAGTCGGTTTTGGTGGAGTCCACTCTGTCCTCCTCCACTGCTCACTATTTGTGGGGACACAGCATGGACTATATCAGACTTAAGTGTTAAAAGGATGGATGAATGACAATGATGGAGGACTACGAAATGTCTCCGGCTTAAAGGTGAATTTCATAGTGAATCTATTTGCCACAGACAGATGCTTGTTGGTTCCTTTTGCCTGATGACTTCCTTGATTCTCATTACACCAGAGATCATCTAGACCAGCGGTGGCCAACCAGTGGTCTGTGGACCACTGATGGTCCATGAGCTCCAAAAGGTTGGCAACCACTGGTTTAAGGAAACCTAGACCTTGTCTTCTCTGGGCCTTTATAAAGATTGCCAAAAGTTTTCATGGGCTTCTCTGAGGTGGGTAGACAATCACTTTTCTCTTTATGTCAAAAGACTGGCCCCATATTTTTTTAAAGAACACTTTTTTCAACTCTACTCTCATTTTGGAACAAATAAGGGAAATACAATTGACTACAGAAGGCACTTGTACATGTTCATTGGTTTTAAATTATGTAAACTTAATGCTTTTTTTGTTTTCTGTTTTTAACAACACTTAGCTGCTCCCACCCTAGCCCAAATGAAGATGCCTGGAATAAATATTTTATGTACCCCTCCATCCCCCAAGCCTTTTAGATCCTCTGGCACATTTGCTCACTGCGAGGCATCAGTGAAATGCTTTCTGAATCTGTAATGTCGGAGCTGCCTTTCTTTTTTTCAACCTTAGAGCCCTTTCCACCTTGATCCTGAATAGAATCGCCTTTCTATCTTTAAATGACAAAATACACCATTTAAAATAGCAGTAATAATTTCAGCAAAACTATACTAGATCTTACCATCACTTTGGTATTACATTAAATGATATGGTAAACATACCAACCCATTTAATAAATATGTTGTTTGGGGCCCCAGATAAACAGCCTTACAAGGTTCATAAGTTATCTAAACTCAATTAAAAATTAGAATGGGTCAGGGGTCCCTGAGCCTCAAAGAGATTCTGGTCAAGAACAGCTGGTTTTCTTTCCCTTGGCCGCACACTCACCACATTCATCTACTTACCTGGCTGAACATGAACCATTTGGAGTCAGAGATTATTTAAAATGGTAAAGTTGGGTCACATGATAAACTTAAATGTATGATATGTCGAAGGTACTATGACATCAAGGGGTGGCGTCAGGGAAGTGGCTTTGCTGCACAGTAGGTGTTGGTCTAACTGTGAGAACTCTTGGAGGCCTGGAACTGGAATCCCCTGTCAGCCCCCGGGTAAAGTCTTTCCTGCCCCTCTTGCCAAGGATATGAGTGCTAGACACACCTTCAACAGCCACTGGCAGGTCCAGGAACAATGGCACTAGGCAGGTGGTCCTCACGGAAGAATTAAAAAGCAACAGGATCATGGAGAACATTCCAAGGTAGTTCTCTACCAAAGGCACAACATTCTCTACTTTAATTCAGTTCTGAGACAAATTTGCATCTTTCTGTTGCCTAGGAAAAGACACTGTCTCCAAGTCTTTTGCTTATAAGAATATATCATACCGGACACCTTTTCACAGCCTGTGCAGAATTTCAAAGTTCTGTTATGAAGCTTTTCTAAGAACAATGACTCCATACATAGGACTCAGAAGACCTGCAAGCTCTCCAACAAAGGATATAAGTTAGAAAAGAGAGTTTCTCAGGGCAGCACTGCACAGGCAAACAAAAATTAATAATAAAATTAATAACCATTTAAAACACAGTAAACATTAAAAGTATACTTAAAGCCACGCTTGCTGGATCCAAGTAGAGACAGCCCTGAAAAAGCAGGAATTCTAATTTCCAGTCTTCATGCTTGTAATGACCAGCTTGTGACTTCCTGCAAGCCAAGTTTGCCATTGGATGCATAAATTTAAAAATAAATAAAATTCACTCCTCCATTTACTTGCATTTCATAAATTACATATTTGGAAAAGTTTTCATAACACTCAAGATTTTTTTCCTTCATTCCATTTTTAAAAATGATCTTCTATGTTCATCATCTTTCTTTTATTCTAATCCCCAATTTTATTTGAAAAATGGATAACGTGATCTAAAACATGGCAAAATTGCATTTTTTTCCCTTTGAAAAGAGATTAATGCTCAAACTTATTTTCTATCAAACTGAGTTACACGCAACACTACATGTATGTAAAACTCAATGACCAGGGGATATTCCCATTTCAGGAACAATAAGGACCTCAGGGAACATGGGTGGACAGCTGTGCATTCTGCAGGAGGCTTCAACCTGCCAGGGGCACCAGGCCTCACAGAGGCCCAGTCACCAATGAATGGGGACACTCATTGCTTGCCAGGTGTCAGGGACATAAAGGGAGATCTAGGTGGAGGACTATTTAAGTGTGGGGTATCACTGGGGATGGCCATGGGCATTCAAAGAACAGTCATTTTTGGGCACAGATGCTTTATAACTCTGCCTTTGCTCTACACTTCTGATAAGATAGCAACCAAGTCAGATGACCCCTAGATCAGCAGGTGGCCCCTGGCCCAGTAGATGACTTCTTGGCACAGTAAATGGGCTCCTGGTGCATAAATGATCTTGGCCCAGTATATGACCCCCTGGTATAGATGACCCTGGCATGGTAGATGACCCCCTGGACCAGTAGATGACCCCTGGCACAGTATATAACTCCCTGGTGCAGATGACCCCCTGGTGTAATTGATGACCTCTGATACAGTAGAGAACTCCTGGACCAATAGATGGCCAAGGCTTGGCTGGAAGTGAATGATGCCTCAATCCTGAGTCCACACTAATGCTGGGAGGTTCCCAAGCTCTTGTCCTGGTCAAGCCTAGGGTCATATAGTGTGTGCCTTTACTAGTAACTTGCACAGTTGCTGCCTAGGTGGACCCTCCTTGGCCCTTGTGCTTCATGTGTGGGTGCTCAGAGGGAAGAAGGCCCTGCATGGAGAGATGTGAAACTCTGGGCTGTGAGTTAGTCCTCCCAGATGAACAGCTGTCATGCTTCCTCCTTCCTCCTCCACACGCCAACATGCTGAGATTTTTTTTTAAGATCCCCTTTTAAAAAAATTATTCTAGGACTAAAACTAATAAACTCAAAAATTGCCTACAATATTCTATCATGCATACCCCTGAAGAAAGGGGTTTAATGTGCAAAGCCGAATGGACCCTGAGCTGCCATGGCATTATAATTTAAACCACGTGGGATTTTATTTTAAAACACAAAACATTCAAGTGTGTTTTCCCCTTATAACATGAAACTTAATAACCTTCTGTTGGGAATACATAGCAAGCTCCTGTATTGCTTACAATTTCCTTAAACCTTGTTTTACCCAGGGTTCTCCTGTGTCGGGATGGTCTCAGAACAACACCTGCTAGAAAGGTTAGGAGCAGAGAAGCAGGGAATGCTTTGGGGGATGCTGAGCCTGTATTATGCTTGACTGAAAATGCACAAGGGCTGTAGATGCAGCCAGAAGAAGCACAATGACCTCTTCAGTTGGACACCTCGGCAGCTGGTCAAGAACTTACACGGGGATTTGCTCCGTGCTCTCCAGCGTCCTGGGGATTGAGTAGACAACACACAAAAGTATGACGGGAAGATGATGGATGATGGGTCATAAGTCTCATTTCAGCCATACCAAGAAAACATCGTGCTTGTGTGTTATGATGGTCCACTGGGCGGACGGAATGGGCAGATGTGGGTTGCAGTCTAGGAAATGCTGCACACATACCCAGAACTCAGAGCTCCGTGCAGACAGTATTTGAAAAGCTATCACTAGATGTGTGTAGGATGGACCTCAAGGCATAGAATCTGTGACACAGATTTGGTAGATGATCTGGTTTTGGTGTAATAATATCATTTTGTTGAAAGCAAGTTCTACAACAGGGAAAAGAAAGTATTTCTTTTAGTTTATAATGAAGGGCAATGCTTTTTTCTTTTCTTTTCCAAGCTTGTCAAATAAGCTTGTGGTTGGTCCTTCTTAAAATAAAAATATAATATGCAATATATCGTGAAAAGATATCAATGAAATATCCACGAATGGCTGAATGTCATTCTCGGTGGAAAACAGTAGATGTACAAGGTGTGGAGAAAGAAGAAACTTGATGGTACAGCTCATATTTTTGAGATTCCTAAATACTAGAAAAAGCATTTTTAGAGAGTGTTTTGGTGATATTTTTCTTTGTTTATCCATCCAATAAATAATTAAGTATCCACATGTTGGGCCTTGAGCTGAGAATTTGAGACACAATGATGGGTGAGTCAAGCTTAGTTCTGTCTTTGTGAGCATCCCAGCTAGTGATGACGACCTGTCTGAGCTTATGTAACTTTAAGAATCTCATAAAACGTATAAATGACACCTGTGATTAAAGTATTATTAGAAGGGATTGTCTTGGTCTGGAAATTGGGGACAGCATAGTGATGGAGGAAAGATGACAGAAGCTGAGGTCTGAATAAGAATTGAGAAGGTAAAGCTGGAGGATACAGCCTTCGGGAAGAGGAAGCAGAAAGTGCAAACGGGGTAATTAAAGAACTCAAAGCCAAATGGGTGACTATGTGACTCACCCAACGAGAAGGTAGGTAGGGACCAGGGATTGAAAGAGCTGTGTGGCATTGGGCCTTTATGAAAAGTTTTCAAGTGGGGGTAATTTGACCCACTGTGTTAATCACCTAACTGCAGAGTGATCAAGCATGAAGGGTCATCTATTAGAAGGCCTGGACCATTGTCCAGGTGAGAGACAAATCAGCACCAACTAAGGTGAGGGCCCGGGAGGTGTCAAAAAGGAAATAGATCCGCAGTTATTGAGGAGGCAAAGCTACATGCCCAATGCTGGACTCTGTGCAAGGTGATGGAGAGGGACAAGTCCAGGAGAACTCTCGGGTTTCAGCTCAAGGAACAGCATAGTGACACCATTCTCCACATAATCAAGATTGGGGAAAAGAAGATAATGGATCATTTTGAGAAGTGAATGCCTTGAGCTGGAAAGAAGCCTCTCTGTCATATTCCAGCAAGCCATTTGACTGACCCTTATTGGATGAGCCATTGCCATGGGGATGGAAAACCTATCTGGCCACACCTGGGCTCCTTGACCTCAGATGACTCTTAGGAGGTAGTACCAGCCCCAAGGACTGAGAGTTGGGAGGAGGGCCCAGAGCCCCCACCCCCACCGCCGCCTTCCCCCTCCCGCCCCCTCCCACACACACACAATGCCTGAGATTCTGTTACAGATGATTGGGGAAAAGTGCCCAATTCACTCCTCCCTTTCTCCATGTCCCATTGCATACTGTATAGTGACAGAAACACCCACAAAGTCCACCTAAGTGAATATCTATGACAATGTTGGGCAGTGAAACTCTACAGACTCCTCAGACTCTTCAGTTCAGGTAGAGCTGTTGGAAAAATGACTGTTGCAGCTCAATATTGTTTTCCATTGCCAGTAGCAGAGACTAGAAAAAAATGGTGCTAGATGTGGTCTGGGCCTGACATGAGTTAATTCATAGGCAACTTTCCAGAAGCCCTGGAACATCTACCCTTATATCTGATTGGCCACATTATGCTGCAAAGGAGCCTGGGAAGTGTAGTCTTCTATCTTTTGGCCTTGCCTCCCAGAACAGAAACAATGTTCCATTACTAAAAGAGAAGAGAATGTTATTTAGGAGCAACCAGCAGTCTCAACTCACCAGCTCTGTTACCTGATGATCAGAATTATCTCACAGTTTTTAAAACATACCACCTCTATGTTGATGACTTAGAAACAGAGTGTTTTTCCTCCAGTGGTTGGTTACTAGTTTTAGAAACTTACTCCAAATGGAATCATGTAATGAGCAACTATTCCGAGTTAGCTTTGATTATATATAATAATCCTTAAGACCTGTTTATCTGCCTATGAAGTCAGAAACAGGCATGTAATTACCACAGTCATTCTGTTATACGTACATCACTTCACTTTCAAATGTTAGATTATGTGTACAAAACCAGGGAGACATGTGCTGATAGCTACACGTTCAGAGCCAGGAGGCTGAGGGACAGGAGAAACCACGATTGGTTTCCAGTGGCCTCTCAGGAGTTAGAAACAGAAGTCAGAGACTGAGCATGGATTGCTGAGGTTGTGGTTCATGGAAAACATTCAATGATGGATAACATGGCCCACAGAATAGAGGCCAGGGGATAGTCTGGGCTGGGCAGGGAGGGTAGGGGCAGCCTGAGTAACCACCAGGATATGACTGTGGGCACATAGCATGCTCCCACCTGCACAGGCTGGGACAACCCTGTGCAGCCTTCCTTGTCTTCTACTACCCACAAGAGAGCTCAGATGGGGAGGCCAAGGCCCAGTGTTAACAAGTAGCAGGTCTGAGGGCCTGCAGCTCTGAGGGGGTCTCCTTTTTGGCTCATCATAGGGATGAGAAGTTTCCAGATCTGAGGGGTGTGATGTCAGTTAAGCCTGTTACTATTTTGACCAGCTAGTGCCCTAGGGCTGTGATGGTCCATGCATGAGTCAACTTGACTGGGCCAGGGGTCACCCAGAATATTTGGCTAAATGTTATCATGGATTGTCTGTGGGGTATTTCCAGATGAGATTAGCATTTGAATTGGTGGAGTCGGTAAAGCAGATGGCCCTCCCCAATGTGGGCATTATCTTCCAATCCCCTGAGCATCTGAAAAGAACAAGGGATAGAGGGAGAGAGAATCTGCCCTTTCTTCTGCATGACTGCTGAGCTGGGATGCAGTTCTTCTCCTGCCCATAGTCTTAGACCAGAACCGCATCACCAGCCCCTGGGTCTGCAGCCTGCCAGTCACTGACTGTGGGACATTTCATCACTATGTAAAGCAATTACTCATAATGAACAAGTACATAAATATAATATATATTACAGGTATAATATATATTAACAATTAGGTTTGAGAGTCACTACTCAAAAATCACCTTGTGCTGTGAGCCTGTTTTTGTCAGTAAGAGGAAGGATAGTAAGCCCGTGTGTTTGGTGGAGTGAGCTTGCAAAAGGCCCCTGCTTTCCTCATACAACACTGAGGAAAAGGGTACTAGCTTAAGTGCCTGTACCCTCCTCTTCCTTGAATGGGTAGCATAGTCTGGTGTTGCTCCAAAGCTCATGTTCACCCAGAACCTCAGAGGTGACTTTATCTGGAAGTACAATCTTTGCAGATATAATTAACTATGTTTACCTGAGGTTGTCTTGATTCAAGTGGGTCTTAACTCAATGATGGTAAGGGAAATTTGGGCACAGATACAGGAGAGAGCACAGCATGAGGGTGAAGGTAAACACTGGAGTGATGTGTCAAGCCAAAGATCACCAGAACTTACAACAGGTACCAAGTGCTGGGAGAGGCTGGAAGAACCCTCCTTTATAGGCTTTGGAGAGAGTGTGGCTTTTGACACCTTGATTTCAGACTTCTGGCACCCAGAGCTATGAGAGTAAATTCCTACTGTTTGAGCTGCCCAGTTTTGGCACTTTATCACGGCAGCCCCAAACCACCATTCCTGAGGTGTGTGGGTGCATGGCATAAGGGCCAGGGCCAAAGGCACTGCTGGAACCCTGACTGGTTTGGCTCAGTGGATAGAGCATCGGCCTGCGGACTCAAGGGTCCCAGGTTCGATTCCAGTCAAGGGCATGTACCTTGGTTGCGGGCACATCCCCAGTAGGGGGTGTGCAGCAGGCAGCTGATCGATGTTTCTCTCTCATCGATGTTTCTAACTCTCTATCCCTCTCCCTTCCTCTCTGTAAAAAATCAATAAAATATATTTTTTTAAAAAGCACTGCTGGAATGGGATGGGAAGGCTGCAGTTTTGCTGTATGCATTTAAAATGTTTTACTCCAGGTTCAAATAGATGCCTTACCTGGGCAGGTGACTGTGTGACCCCCGCTGTTGATCAGGTGAGTCCATCAGGTGCCATGGTGGTTCATGGAAGAGGTACCTCTAGCACTTGTGGGAATGGAGCCCCAGAGCAGCTTCAGGCACAGAGAGGTGGCATGGGTGAGGCCAGATCCTGGAGGGGACAGGAGAGGAAAGTCAGCCCTGCTGGACGAGGTCCACCGGTTCTCCTCTCCAGCTCTTCAGGCCACTACATGAGTCATTTATAGATGATGAGCTCACTCACAAAGAACCCCCTAGGTCTCTGCAGCCTCACCCTGCTGATTCCAGAAGCCCAGACACACTCTGGCTTCCAGTCAGCGGGAGGGAGAGCTGGCCCTGTTCACATCTCCAGTGAGATCCTTAGGGCCTCTCCAGGGGATTTGCAGGAGTGCATCATGTTAATATCTTCGTTTCATCTGCAACGCACTTGTAAAATGATCCAGAGCCAATTGTGCATCATCACTTTCAAAAGCTAAAACACTGATGTTTCAAAAAAAATATTTTATTTATTTTTTAAATCCAATAATTTTTTTAGGACCCTCATTCTAATATTAAATCACATGCTAAGTTTTCTATGTCCTTGGTGATACATTCAGCATCATAAAAGACAGGAAATACTTCTTCCAGGCCCAAACTGGATTCGGCTTTAAGAAAACAGCATGATAATTCTAGTCGGAACATGGGGTGGCTATTATGGGAGTTTCTGGGTTATTTTTAACAAGCATATTTCATATGCAACAGTGATAACACACAGTTGTTTATTCCACATCAAATTAAAATGTTGTTTTAAAACGTTGTTTCTTTTGCCTGTTAGGGTTTGTTTTTGAAAGAATAGTCATACATAAATCACAGTATTAGGGATTTTAAATCAGTACATTAAAACTAAATTGCATTTCATAGGCTTTAAAAGATGAAGCTCTGTTACTGAAGCCATAATTATTACAAATCCAACCTGCACCCCAAATCATGTGTTCCCTTGGAGATGTAATATTTCTCCTTGATTTTTACTTTTAACCGCACATCACTCGTACTATGGGAATCAAGTCCAATGCCATTTAGGTTTCTTTGTCTCACAGTTGACACTATATCGTCATCAAAATCACACTGGTTTAAAAAAAGTGATGATTAAACATCTTACTGTACAAGTGTTACATAATGTCACATATCTATTACTAAGAAGGCCTATTTCCTTTGACCAAAGAGAATAACCTAATTTGAACTAAAAGAACAGAATAGGATTGTTAAACAATCCTTTGCATTTTAAGCAACATTTAATTAGAAACACACTTTAACCACCAAAATGATAAAAATCCAAGAGATTAAAATTTGAGTGTCAATTATCATAAAATTCATCATTGTAATTCTTATTAAAACTCAGTGTTTAGATAGGTAATGATTTTATAATATGCCAATTTGCATGAGGAGCCCGGAGATGGCTTATTATTTCGATTCCACACAATTACAATTCCAGCTCCATACATCAGAGCTCTTAGCAATGTAAAATCACTGCGCTAATTAATAAGCCATTTACTGACTGCAGCTAGTTATGGTGGTCCTGCAGCTGACCTCGCGGAGAACGAGCCATCTCTGAAGTGCCTGTGTGTAGCTACAAACATAATGATGTGCCAGGAGGGAATCATTAAAAATAATTTACACAAGCCTTCATTTACAAGATCTTTTGATAGCATGCTTCCCCCGGAGTTTAGATCCACAGTGCAACCCCTACCATTTGGAAAGTGCCAAGCAGGGGAGTGAAGGAGGATACCTAAGTGGTTAATTAAGAGCCATTCGGACGCCACAAGAGCCTCCTGAAAAATCCCTCTGATGTCTGCTGTGTCAAATGTCTCTCACAGGAAAAGCCACAAGAGGCAGCAGCCATCACAGGCTAATTACTGGGGACGAGGAGCAGCTGAGAATGGTCAGCCACAGAGCCCGAGCCGCCAGCACCCAAGCTCAAGATTGAGCAGAGCCATCTTTTGTGTCGCTGGACTGGAGAGGCAGTGTGATGAGCAAGTGCAGCATGATGAGCAAGTGTAGGTGATGGAGCTGTTACAGGATGGGCCCTAGAAAGACAATGGTCAGCCATGATAACAGTACTTTCAACTTTCAAATTTCCCCCTAATAGTTTCAGAAAAGGAGTCCAAGGAAATAAGTCTTAAGAACAGGGACTAATCTTTAGATTCATTCTTAAGGAAATCAAGCAGACACATAGCAAGTATTTTACAAAAGCCATTGAGATAAAGAGGCATAGCTTCAGTGATATGTGTGTGTGTACACATATGCACATGTATACGACACAGCAAAACAAAACAAAACATACAGCAAAGTTCTAAAGACCTTTGAGTCAGGCAAAATGCATACCGGTTGATGTGCAAAGTAACTGCAGCATCGCTGTGATTCAATATGGTCAAGCGACAGGAAGCTGGTTGCACGAGGGACAGAGGGCTGTCTGAGGAGACAGTATGTGAATGTGGGTGTCAGAGGGGAAGGGACATGGGCAAAAGGAAGCCTGAAGTTAGCACGCTTACCATAAAAAAAATTGAAACTGGTTCTTTAAAAGCCCAAAGGTGTGAATGGAGATCTGACTGGTTAGGAGGAAGATGCCCTCAATGCACAGTGACCAGTGACAGGTGCTGGGGTCCAGTAGTGTGCATCTGATGGGACAAGTTATTCCAACACGTAAATCATTACGTGTTCATGCTTAGCTTTCAGCCCTTCATCCATGTACTGGCAAGAACTTTGGAAGCACTCACCCCTGAAAGATTTTGTTCAGAAATTGGTCAACCACTTGCATCTGATTCAGGAAGAATGTGGATCCCGGCTGTGCGTCTGGATGTGAAGCTAATAAGTAAGCATGGCGCTCATTGTTCACGATGGACCTCCATCTGTATTAACTGTTTATTTCAGAAGCAACACCCTGTCAGGACCAGGGACCCTAGGCCTCTGGAGGCATTTAGGGTACGGAAATAAAAGCCCGTTATGCTAGTCGTTAAATAACGTGTGTGGGTTTCCCAGGCTAAACTCTAAAAGCACTTCGTCTTGAAAACACTGATAGGTTTATGTATGTCATTAACCGTTGTGAAGTTCGTGTGAAGACGAGCTCAGGCATTTAACTGCAGAATTTTCATTGTAATCCCAGTCTTTTAACACTGGCTTTTGCCATGGAGAAGAGATTCAAATTTAAAGCATCCTTTGAAGTCCAGGCAGTCATCTCCAAGACAAAAAGAAACAAGACAAAATCAGCCCATGGCCTGGGTGGAATTAACGCCCAGCTCCACAGCAGGGGGACTGCACATGACAGCCCTTGCGTCTCGTCAAGCCCTGCTGGACGTGCAGAGACACAAGCGCATTTAACCAATGAATTCATGTACTTATCCTTCTAGATTATTGTAAGGTGGCTGCATACCTACCTGAAGCAACTGAGAATTATTCGGATGCGATAATCCAGCTGGGTTTGGTATGGATTTTGTGATAAAAGAGGAGGAATAACACATGGAGATAGTGTGCACCTAATCCATGTCATCTTCCATTGACGGGGGGGATGCCTGGGAAACAAGACTGCAGCAGGCAGGCATGAGCCCTGATGTTCAGAGCTGAAATCCAGCTGCCCAATCCCTCCTGACCTCTTTCCCACATAACTTTCTAAACCAGGAGAGCAAAGAGAAGGATCCCTCAGAGACCAAATGCCAAATAAACAGGTGGTTGAGAGTAAATGTCACTTTCTATGTGGAAATATTGGTTAGATCCAGCCAAGGAAGTAAATAGAAACAATTCACCCATAACCCCAACGAAAAGAAAAGAAAAGCCAAAACATTAGAAATTTTTGGCAGCCAATATAAATAATTTTAATTAAGATAATTCCCTAACCAGTGGAACCCTTAAGCCATGTGTCTGCTGAGAATAATATGTTCACACTTTTAAAAATTACATACCGTTTTGCTTCAAAAGGCAAATAAAATATTCAACACATTAAGGCTTCTATCATAATCTTAGCCACCACCTCGCCACATTTGTGATTGAAACTGTATTTCCCAGTTTTCTGGGTTACAGTGTCTGACGGCTCTTACAGGTCAGATTACCGCTAGCTTTACGCAATTACTTTGATATTCCTAGCAGATATGTGCAGACCCACACTGCAATGTACTTTCAATTACATGAAAAAATAAATTATTGCATATAAATATCAATTTGATCTATGAAATTAAGAGAAAAGTTAAATGATACTGGTGAGTCTCTTAATTTGTATTTGGAGTAATTATTAGCCATTAAGTCTGTCTATAATCAATATAGAGAAGATGGGCTGAAAAATGTTTAAACATTTAGTTTTTGTTTGTGTTTGCTTATTTATGTAGCCCAGAAAGGAAATTCAGTGTGGACTGTTACCGGTAATGTGGGCTCTTGATTCCTGATTTCAGCAAAGAAAGAATTCAGAGCCAAGAACTTTAACACAAGAAGAAGTTTATTTAACATGCCAAACCAAAGTAGGCTCAAAGAGAAAATTCGAGTGGGCTGCTCAGAATGCTGCCTTGGCTTTTTAGAGAGAAAGTCACAGACTCAGAAGAAGTGAGCCAGCTGGGCTGTGTGGACTCAGGAAACAAGTTACAGAAGTAAAAGAAGGGCCCTTAGAGGTTAGGAGAAAGAAAACAAAGATACACACCTGAAGAAGGAAGGCATGGGCATGCTCTAGAGAGAGACCAGGCATTGGGTCCTTTGTCTTAAGCATTTTTATCTGTTTTCTAAAGGCAGAAATTTTGGGGGCAGCTCTCAGATGGGAATCTCAATAGAATATTCATCAGCTTTCAAGGTGTGTTCTTTAATATGCTGATTGTCAAAATGAGCATACAGGGTCAGGGTTAGGGTCTTTACTGATTGGTTGACACTAGGGTAGTAGGTCATTGGTCATTGCATCTGGTCCTGATGCCAGTCATGGTATAGTTTTATCTGGTTTTGCTACTTTATTAGGCCTAAAGCCGAAACACAACAGAGGCCTAGATATTATCTCTAGTTTACCAAAACTCTGTCTCTGTGGTCAAAAGACCCTAGGCTTTGTTCCTAAGATTATTTAATGGTGATCAGAACCTCATTGTCATGAGGGCTTAACGCTTAAAGGAGTGGTTGTGCTGGGGAGAAGGAAAAAGGTGAGCCAGGTGCTACATGAGGCCAGTTTGAATCAGCTGTCTCAATTTCCTCATTCCACTTGTCTAGAAATTTTCCTAGATTCTTACTGTCTTATTTCAGGATAAGTTGGGGAGATGGATACTTGGAACAAATTTCACTGGCATACTACTTAGCAGGAACAGAGAAAGGCCAGCCATCAGGGGAAGGGGACTGTTCACTGAAAGAAACTCTTTCTAAAGAAAATGTATAGGCCAGTCAGCATGGCTCAGTGGTTGAGCATCGACCTATGAACCAGGAAGTCTCAGTTCGATTCCTAGTCAGGCCATATGCCCTGGTTGAGGGCTTGACCCCCATTTTGGAGCATGAAGGAGGTAGCCGATCAATGATTCTCTCTCATCATTGATGTTCCTATCTCTTTCTCCTTCTCCCTTCCTCTCTGAAATCAATAAAATATATTTTAAATGTTTTAAAAAACAAAAGAAGAGAAGAGATAAGAAAAGATAATAAAAGAAAGAAAAGAAAAAGGAAGGAAAGGAAAAGGAAAAGGAAAGGAAAAAGGAAAGGAAAGGAAAGGAAAGGAAAGGAAAGGAAAGGAAAGGAAAGGAAAGAATAGATATAAACCCATCACCTGGGCAGTACAGCCATCATCTCACCTTCTGATTCTCTCCCACAGTGAAGGGCACTAAATACTCTCCAATTATTTTGTTGGTATTTCTAACCAAGTTCATCTTGAATTGTGTGGTTTTCAAAAGCTGCTGTTTTGGTCTTAAAAAATGTCCTTTCCCCCCGAAGCAGCCCCAAGCCCGTTGCCAGGCTTTTTCCCTGAGGTCAGTCTTCAGCAGGGGAGACTGGGAAGTAGCTGGTCCCAGGAGAAACCAAGCAAGCCCTCCAGGAGAGGGCGTGGCACTGCTCCCCAGAGGATGGCTCTCAGCTAACCCCCTGATCCCCAGTGAGCTCAGGACCACCTGAATCGTGCCTGAGACCGAGGATCCGCCGTCCTCCAGGGGTGCAGACAGACTTCAAAAAGTTGCAATTAAATGGGAGCAGCAGAGATTACAGGGCGATATTAACTATCATTAAGTGATTCTGTGTGAATGAGCCAAGCATGCCTTCCCACGTCTAGCTGAAAAGGCCCCTCAAACCTGCAAGTTTAAAGGTAATTTGGTAAATACCTGTACTTGTTGGGGTATTTGTCTGACAGACAGACCGCATGTATTACCTTCACAAAGACATCCATGTGGCTAAAAACTCAGCGCTCCCATTGCCAAGGGACAAGCGCCAGCCTGTCACACGAAACCACACGGATCATCCAGAGAAGGGAGGCGGCGCCTGTCTGCCCTGCTTTAAAGAAATTAGCTCAGTTTTCTTAAAATAATAAACAGAGGTTTCTGGACTTGAGAGACCCGCTCACTGACATTGCATGTAAGCTTTTGATCTTTTGTTTTCAGTTTGAGCATGACACGATATTGGCAACAGAAGGAGGCTGCTCCCAGGGAAGGGAAGGCTCAGCAGAGGGCACTGTGCAAGGCCACGGCCACGGTGCCTCTGCACCGGCAGGCTCAGGGCTGCTTGCTGGCGATGCCTGCATATCCTGGCTGCAGCTGCCCTCAGTGGACCCCAGCATCGCTACCCTGACCTCTGGCCTCTGACCTTCCCTGGAAGCTGACGCAGGGGGAGCCCACTCAGGGACAGCAGCCAGGACGCAACCCAGACTGAAGTCTGGATACTGGGACGCAGATGTGGGGCTGGGAGAGATGCTCAACATTGCTTATCACATGCACTGACTTTAAAAGTCACTTGAAATTATTTGATTGTACTTTTGAGAGGAAGTCAGTCTGTTTTCAGAGCCACAGAGTTGAGAACTGTAAACATTTAAAAATTTAACTTACCAACTTGAACACTGGCAACACACACACTATTAAAAATGTATTACAGCCGAAACCGGTTTGGCTCAGTGGATAGAGCGTCGGCCTGTGGACTGAGAGGTCCCAGGTTCGATTCCTGTCAAGGGCATGTACCTTGGTTGCGGGCACATCCCCAGTGGGGAGTGTGCAGGAGGAAGCTGGTCGATGTTTCTCTCTCATCGACGTTTCTAACTCTCTATCTCTCACCTTTCCTCTCTGTAAAAACTCAATAAAATATATTTTTAAAAAATGTATTACAAAGCAGTCTCACAAATGAGGTCTTCTGACAACGGGTCTACTATGGAAACCACCACCCATCTTTTCCTAATGCCGTTTACACCTGATCCAGGTTAATTATTAAACACATTTCATTAAATACATACTATGTTTATGAATGCAGCCCTAGTGATGTTGGTTTAATTGGAAGACATGGGGCAGCCATTTTTATTTCCTTCCACTTTTATAATTAGCATTCAATTCATGCCCTCTTAATGAGATGAAAATGAAAGTTTCCACATTTAATACCGTGTTTTCATGCTTGCCACGCTTCAGAAGTTTTCCTGAATAAACACCAGTATCAATGAGCCGCCAGAAAGGGCTTCTGTCAGGGGCAGGGGATTCGTGTGCAAAGCTCCCAGGCTGCCCGTCTTGGGAAATGGGAGGAAAGGGATGGCCACTGGGAGAGGTGCCCTTGCAGCCCCACTGCCTCCTGAAGAGAAGCCAGAGCAACCCTCAGATCATGTCACTGCCCGTGTGTATCTCTTTTCCAAGGCATTATTTCCTTTTGCTACTTTCAGTGAAAATTAATGAAGTATTTTCAGTCCATTAATAATTGGGCTTTCACTAACAAAGAAGAAAAAAAAGAGCTCAAACCCAGAATTAACACATCACTCTGTAAATTCATAATGATTTTCACAAAAAAACATTGTCCCTCTTTGGTTTTGGATCCCCACTACATAGACTGGTCTCAGTGTCAAGGCCACTGGGCTCATGGAGAAACAGCGTCCCTTCCCACATGTGCCCATCCCACACCCTGAAAGCTATAGTTCTTACCATTCTGTCATTACACACAACCAACTTCAAAACTATGTTCTCCCTTATCGTCTACCTAAAACTTTTACATGGTTGGAAAAAAAACAAAAACAGCACTGTCTATCAGCTTAAATTCAGAGAAGAATCAAGAAACTGTCGGATTGTTCGTTTTTTTCTTTTTCATTTTATGGCAAAGAACCCGATGACCCACTATCGGGCCTGAACTGCAGAAAGATGGACTGGAGGACAAAGTGCAGTGCGTGGTTGGACTGCTTTTTCTAATGGAAAAAAAATGCAGTTATTTTTAGGACGGCAGCCACTTGCCTCTGGGCCCAATGGCTGCCTAGGAACATCCCCACACCACACTGGCTTTTCCACTTTCCCCCTAAGTTTGCCCCCAGGTTGAAAAAACCAAGAGATCCATAGCCAATTATTTTTAATTTGTTTCTAATATTTCATCAGGACATCAAATAATATCACAATAATAGCGCTTCACCATCCTCTGTGTGGGAAAGAAGATATTGGGGGGCGGGGGAGAATGCCCTTTTCTCTTTTCCAAATCACCATGCAAATAATTTCTGTGGTGAATTGCATAGGCCACAGTGCCATGACAGTAAAATCAGGAGGGACACCAAGATGACTGTGGCTCCAGGTGACAATTTTGCTAAAGACAAGTGTCTCCCCTCATTTAAGTTATGAAAATAGATCCAGCAAGTTCCCTTATGAGGGCTTAACAATATTCAGGGTACATTGTTAATGCCAAACGTAGCATCTTGTGGTCATCCAGTTATAAGGAAACAGGTACTATTGATTGGGGTCAAGAGCTGGTTAGAAAATGAATACAACGATACTTTTCTAAACAACTGTTTTCAGTCCTAGCATCACATGTTCTCGAAGTCTTGCTTGTGATTAGTAGCTTAAGAAAAGACACCTCGATCCTTAATGCACACAAATAGCCTTTTCCTTCTCAGGCACATGCGCAAGTTAAATGCAGCAACAAGGGACGGGTGAGAAGGTAAAGGCAGTTTATTTTGTCGAAAGGTGAATAAATTCTGTGGGAACATCAGTCTAATTAATTCCTTGGCATCACATGCACAAAATGACAGCACTTTTTATTTTCAAGCAATTAAGTAGTCACTGTGTAGAAAAAAAAGTGAAAATTTAAATCTGCCTTTTTATTCATTTACTTAACACATCTCCACACACACATTCTACTGTGCTAGGTGTTCGGTGAGACACAAATTTGGATAAGCTTTGCTTCGTCCCCTGTAAGAGAGAAAACTGTATGCACACACACAACCATGTGTATATACCACATGAGACGACACCTGAAATTGCTGGCAGTGGTTATTTCTGAGTTGGGTATTACAGGTGGTTTTCATTTCCTTCATTTTGCTTTTTTTTACTGTATTATTTTCTACAAAGCATTAGTAATGCTTTCTCTACTGGAAGATAGCAGGATAACAAAATAAGAGTGTGGTTCTGTGAACATGCAGGAGGAGTGACAATGAGGAGGGCAATGTCCTGGGGTGGGGGACAGGGACCTGCACGAGTACACGTCCAGTGCTCAGTGCCGCTGGAAGTCGTACAGGAGAGGGGGCAGATAGAAACTGTGTGTCTGTGGGGAGGGTCTGAGGCTAAGCCAAGGAAGTGAGGTGCCTCATCTAAGTCACCGAACTGTGAATAGAGTACACAAGGGCAATTCCTTCTCAGAATCATATTTTTCCTCCATTATTTGTGATTTCATTGATGGTCACTTTCCTTAAGGTATTAAGTCCCAAAAGGAATGATGTCTACCAACCTCAAAGTAAAATAAAAACTAAAACTCCAAATCTAAATTAAACTTGTCAGCAAACTCTGGCTGGGTGGCTCAGTTGGTTGGAGAGTCGTCCTGTGTACCACAGGGTTATGGGTTCGATTCCCAGTCAGGCACATACCTGGATTGCGGGTTTGATCTCCAGTCAGAGTGCATACAGGAGGCAACAGATCATGTTTTTTTCTCACATCGATGTTTCTCTCTCTCCCTTACTCTCTTTCTCTCTAAGATCAATAAAAACATATCCTTGGGTGAGGATTTAAAAAATAATAACAAAATAAAACAATCAGCAAAAATGATCTGAACAAATTTATTATCCTTTCTCACATTTAAGTGTATTCTTAATGCACATAAACTTAATATACTTATATTTAAATGTATTCTTTTTTTAAAATATATTTTTGTAGATTTCAGAGAGGAAGGAAGTGGGGTAGAGAGATAGTAACATTGATGATGAGAGAGAATCATTGATCGGCTGCCTCCTGCATGCCCCACACTAGGGATTGAGCCCCCAACCCTTGCATGTGCCCTGATCACGAATCAAACCATGACCTCCTGGTTCATAGATCGACGCTCAACCACTGAGCCATGGCAGCTGAACTTTATATGTACTAGTATTGTTAGTTTTATTTTTTATATTTAAAATAACTCTCTCTCTCTCCCTCTCTCTCTCTCTCTCTCTCTCTCTCTCTCTCTCTCTCTCTCTCTCCTGTTTTTCCCCTTCCTATTTCTCTACCTACTTTGACTTTGGAAGGAAAAATAAGTTATCTGAAGTGAAAGACCTGATATTTTAATTGTTCACAAACACTCTGAATAAATGTTGCCCAGAAATTACAATTGCATCCACCCTGACCTAGCCCAATACTGAAAGGTTCTATACATGACAGGAGTCAAATGATTGTCTTGGAGACACACATGCACATAAATCGTGATGGCATCCTTAACTTATGAGCACTCTCTCCTCCAATGCCGGCAGTATGACTGAATTTCAGTAGAGTCCTAAACAATTGTTGGGATAAACTGAAATCAAATTCATCTCAAGGGATGAGCAGATGAGGGGTGGGAGGGTTGGGGAGGGCCTAGGGGAGATTACATTTTAAGAGAAAAGTAAACAGGAGCCTAGATGAGGGTGACATTAGATGCTTTCAATTATTGAGTTTAATACAAATAAAAGCTCAATTATTTTTTATTCCAAGAAGGTATCCAGGGCACACCTGCTGATGGCAGCTTTACTAAATTCCATGTTCAAGGGGAAGAGATTACTGTTTCTCAAGTAGAAAATCAAGGGACTGCCGAGGTATCTGTCCCACTCTCCTCTGGGACCTGACCCAGCAGCAGGTCTGTCCGGAAATTCCAGGGGACCAGCTTGTTTAATTTGGTCACCATCCGTGGCTTTCCTCCACTGACATCATTACCAATCTAATCAAAGGTCTCCAATCCCGTTGACTTCTCAGAGTTTGGGAGACAACCATATATTTATACAGGCTTTATATAGCATTAAATCCCAATATGTCAAGCACGTTAGAATGAGTAAGTTGCAATTTTTGTAAGAATAACCTGGAAGACTTATAGAGAATTTAAATATTGCGATTCAATTTGAAAGTATAGTGTCTTTTACCCTGTAAGCTCCTTTAAATCATATAATGAATGCGGTCATGGAAAGTAGAATCCCGATATGCGCTGCCATGCCTCTTTTAATCTACACGTGCTTTTAAATAGTACTTCCTGAGAATCTGTTATTTGGTGAAACTTGTTTTGGGCTCAAGAATAAGTATCCTCCAGGATCCGTTGTCACGACGTCAGACCTGTTTCTCATTAGAAAAGGATTTATCAGCCCCATCTCCCTCCATTGTTGCAGACTATACACATAATACTAAAATTATAATAATTATGATGATACAGGCATAGATCGTGCTAATAACATGTGCAATGTTTCCCACCCCAACATGAAACACTGATTGTCCATGAGAAAGAGAACAATTAAAAATACAGAAGCAAAGTGAGGTCACATGAATAAGGAAACATGTTTCTGACAGTTAGCAGTGAGATAAAATCTTTCCCTTCTACGTTTTGTTCTTAGTATCACTATGTTAGCCTCCTAATCCTGGAAAACCAGGGATTATAATGTGAGTATTTAAAAACGGGGAAACTAGCAAGCTTTCAGGGGCATAGTGTCTTGTCCCGCCACACCCCACTAGAAACAAAGCTACATGATACCATATTTATTCATTTGTTTATTCCACAGCATTAAGTGAACACCTATTATGTTCACACATTTTGACAGACACTGTGGAAAATGGAAGCTGTCCCTCTTCGATGAGTATAAAGTAAGATATACATGCATTTATCAAATAATGGACCCCAAAGGATGTACTGGTATCTGACAATCAAGTTATGTAACGTTCAACGTCTTTATTCACGGACAAAGGAAGCCGAGCAATTGGGTGACAAATGTATGGTACAACAATTTAGAGTAATTAAATGGTGGGACTAATCTCTCTAATTTTTTTAAATTTTCCTTTTCATTTAAGTACACATAGCAATAAGTCATTCAGAAAGGACTGTCTCCTCTTCATATTGAAAGAGTAAATAAGTTTCTTTCGACGATTGGACTTGACTCTCCAGCCTCAGAAAGAATGTCACCGTTGTCTCATGGGCTCTGTGATGAACATGGGCATCCCGGGCGCCCAGAACGTCCTGTGAGGCGGCCACAGGTGGCCTCCCGGCCAGCTGCAGTGCATGGGCATGTTGGACGCTTAAAGCAGTGCCGGGTGCACAGAAACTCTGTGCAGAGGCCGCTCCCTGCTCCTCCTCAGTTGTGCTTCCTCAGAGTGGTTACTGGTGACATCAAAGCCTCTTTAGAGAAGAAACAGAGTAAACACTTCAGATCACCCTGTGACTCAAACATGCAAGGTTTTCAGTGCTAACTGCACACCAGTCTGATGTGTCCAGTGAGGTTAAGGTTTTTGGGCCCCTGGGTAACTTGGCCAATAGATTGTGCATCAATAACAAAACCTCTGTCAGTGTCTCTGCCCAACACAAAAGACAGAGGTAGAGGCGAGACGGCACAACCTGGGATCAATTCCATAGGCTTGAGAAGAGGGGAAGAAAATAAAAGTTTGACAGGAATTTATAAATACAGCCTTGGTTAAGTATATCATCACTCATAACACCATTAAATCTATTTCAATAAACAAAAACATGCTTTACTTATTCCAGGAATTCTTTGTGAAAGGAAAACATTATGTGAAAAATAAAGTGTTATTGCAAACACAGTTAAAATCTGGAGTGAGGTTCTGAATAAACAAATGAAATCGCAATGGAATATAGTGTGCCTTAGAGCCATTTCTTGACAAAACAGTCATCTTATTTACACGCTTCACAATACCCCACCATGGATGTCGACGGAAAAAAATAAGGAGAAAAATAATTAGCATATTAATCTTTTTTATGCCGCCATCTTTCAGATCCAGAAGACCATGGTGTAATTTAAATCTAAACGCTTTCCTGGCATTAGAATTCATTTTAGATGGGTCAATTGTTCCATAATAAAGGGATAGAAGGTGTACTTCATGCAAGAGATTTATGTTTGCCATTTGTTCATATTCATGTGCGACTGAATACCCTCAATTCAAATGGTGATGGCTGTTCATATCAGTCGGGCGCCAGCCACACAGATCACTAACCGGCAGCAATGAATTTCATTTGCAGGACAAAAAATACGGCGAAATTAACTCCAACAGTTTATTGATTTTTGCTTAACAGAAGCCAGTATAACAGCTCTATTGCCCTCATAATGATTAGTGACAAAAGTTTAATTAAGCAATTATGAAGCCAATAATAGAGTTGTCTGGCCCGCGCAGCTCCAGCCGCTCAGGACTTATCTCCCTCCTGCACATCAGAGCAGCCGGAATGTGCTTGAGGAGATTAATGCCGAGAACACAGATGCCTACTTTAATTCTGCTTCACCATGCCGTTTGAATGGAGCCGGGAACACAAGCTCCCTTTATCAAATTACAAGTCCGCTTTTCATGAATATGTAGTTTCAAAAAAAATCTAGTTGTGGCTTCAAGGTGTAATTATAAAGACATACAACAAAAATGACACACAATTCTGTCTTCGTAATCCCTGCTATGAAATATGCATGATAATGTATTACTGAATAAAGACTTAACAACGTTCTAAGAGGCTTTGCCATTGTACCGTTATCCAAACAATTGGCAGCCTTTTCCAAATGTTATGTGAGATATTGTCTGACCTTACATCTTTGTTTTTCTTCCTCTTAAATGTATTGTTTCAAGCTTATTGTATTGTTATTTGTCCGTAACGCCATTAAAGCCGTCTTATCTGTTTGTAAGAATTCCCAATTTATTATGTATGCTTAAATATGGTAATGTGAAAATGTGAGCTCCTTCCCCGCATTAATCATTTCATGAAATATACACCGTGTCCCGGAACCTGCAAACCTGCAGAGACAGAGGCATCTGGGCTGCTCTCCCCATCCTGACAGTTCCACACGCACTGCCTTGCAAGAAGCTTGCTTCGTGCACATTCGAAATACCTTCACTCTCGAGAAAGAATCTGGGGGTTTTTTTTCTGCCTCTGATGAAGCAAAGCATCTTGACCAATTTGCTGGCCCCTTTCTCTTCCTCCAGAAAAAGAAAAGGCTGCAGCGTCTCACTAAAGAAAGAAATCCTTTATCCTCCTACCACCCCGCAGAAACTCATTTGAGAGGAGGACATAAAACAGCAATATGTATGTAGGTAAATACATAGGTCCAGAAATCCTATTTTCAAACTTAGTTTGTGACAACCTGAATTGCTACATTTCATTTAATAAAACATAAAGCAAATTCACCCATGGGTTTTTGTCACTAATAAAATGTGCCTTATCTAAATGATTGCCATTTATTTTATCAAAATCCCCTGAAAACACATTTGTCTTCTTGGAACTGCCTAGAACAGCTGTTTCCGTATAACAAGCAGCAGCTGGGAAAAGTCAGCGAAAGGTTTCTGGGCCGCCTTGTGACTGCCCACTGCCTATTCCTTCCCCAGCCGCCAACCGAGACAACCTGTGTCTCACTGGTGACAAGCCCGGTCCTCGTGGGCAGAACGCCTCAGCGTGGCGCAAGTCTTGCCCACCGTCCCTGTGTGGTCCCCGCACAGAGGATGGGTGCTCACCCACCAGCTGTAGGAGGGAGGAAGGTGTCCCTTGGAGCATTGGAATGAATTTATCCTCAGCTTTTTCTTAATATCAGAATGTGCCTGTTTTATTTTTAGCAATTATCCAGGTGACCTCGGAGGGCTCTATCAAGGTGTGAATGGGACCGGATGTGCTGATGGGCAGGGGTGGGGCTGCGGCAGGACACGCTCCCCTAGCCCTCATCAGTGGCATATCCTGCAGCACAGGCTAAGTCTCGGGGTATTTAAACCTCCAGGAATTAAAGTTAAAGCAAAGTTTCACAACAACAGGGCTCCTGCCTCTGAACTCCGTCTTCAGAGACAACTGTCCTGGTTTATTCCTCCAAGTTGAGCGATCAGAGCAAAAGTGGGTGAAATCAAGGACTTTATTTTCACCTCTTCTCAGTTATTAATGAGAGGGGGTTTCCTCCGATTCCACCCCAATGGGTATCCACAGAGATTGTTTTAGCAGGTCGCCAATGCTTGCCCACTCCACCCTCCAAGACAAGAATACCAAGACTTAATAGACCAGAAGGTGTTGTGTTGTTGTTTTTGTAACTATTCCTTTTGAATTCATTAAGGATCATTCAACCTGTAAAGAACTGAAAGGAAATCCTAGGATATTAGAAAGATAAAATGTCTCTTCTGTGAGGTTAACTGCCAGAATTTTCAAAATCGGCCAATAATGCTGAGCTTCTGAAAGCCAAGCAGCGCTCTCTGCTAACGGACAAGAAGGAACGAGGTTCCGTGTGCCCATGCTGTCCACAGGGAGTACCTCCCCCTGGGAAAATCAATAATAGTAACTTACACGGATGAATTTTAGGGACAGAGATTAAATTAGAATGAGCTTTAAAAGACTGCCTAGTCAAAGTAATCGTGGCTACGTTTTTATCTTTCTCAAAAATCTGAATGTCAAGAACGAATGGTCATTCAATGTCTGTAAGTTTCTCACAGCTTCCAAAGGCCTACTTCATTTGATTGTTAGATTTTGAAAGATAAAGTCCTGAAGCCAGTCAGTCTGTGGAAAGCAGGCTACACTCCCCATCCGTTCTGAAGGTTGGGTTGGCTGCTCTTTCCACAAAGCCAGTTTGCAGGGAACGGCTCTAATAGGCCTGCTGGAGTAAATGTTTAACCATTTAATAATTAGCTCAGCCATACCTGTGACAAGTTGTGAATTGTTCAACTAGAGAATGCCATCCTAATTATTCTTTCTCGAGATAATTTACTTGTTCTCGAGACACAAAAGAACGTCAGTAATTAAGGAAAGCAAGATCTCACAGGCGCATATTATTTTGACAACAATATAGAAAATAGCCGGTGCTTGTGATGCAGAATTTGCTGGTGGCATTTTATCCACCAGCGCAGCGTCCTGCACACAATGGTGCAGCAGTGCAGCCGTTCGCAAAACGCGACTGTGTGCACACTCCGTTAGTTATCAGAGCGCTGGTAGCACAATTAAAAACCCAGGCGCATCCATTTCAAAATGGAATTGCCTGTCATGTGATAAAACTGTGCTTTCTTCCTGACGCATCTGTTTCTCTCTGATTTAGGAAATATCGGGAAGGCCTTTATCTCAGAGCTGAAATTAACAAAGAGCTCGTTTTAGCATTCTGGGTGTGGGCAGGACATCTAACCGTGACCCTGTCCTGTGCCTGAAGACCGCCTGCGTGCTTTTCATCCTCACTGCATCTTTTCACGTGTATTTTTGTCTGCATTTTTTTTTTTGATTGCCAAGTGGTATTAATGGCAATTTGCTCTTATTAGCAAAGGGTTCTAAAAGCAGAATGGCGATTATAATTTTATATATTCAGTCCACCACTTTCCTAGATGAATGCAAAGCCATTCACCTTTTGCATATTCACTGGATTTTGTGCTGTGTGGTTCGAATGGTAAGATGAGCTTTAAATCTGCAAATTAAATATTAGGTGCCCCCTATAGTAATACATTAAGCATGATTGGCTTCGGTAATGTGGTGAGGATGTGACAGAAATTATATCAATCCAATATACTTGTTCTCGGGTTTGCCCTCCCATATTTTACTGTGAAGAGTAGCAGATGAAAAATACAACTGTTTGCTAATAGGACTCGCGTCTTGTTACGGGTGCCGATCTCCCGTTTTCCGTAACTCGCCATGATTACTTTTTTAGAGGCTTTCACTTTCCCCCAGCTGATCCTCCTCTAGTTAGGCAGCATTAATGACACTTCAGTCATCCTGGCTTTCAAGCCGAGTCCTTCCACAGCGAACAGAGAGTTGACATTTCCTGACATTTTCCCAACTAATTACAGGACAAATAATTAAGCATGTTCTCCTATGTAACAAATGAAGGCAAAAGCCGTCTGTCAGGGCTGGTGATTGATGACACTCCGGGAGACTTTATCTGATGGGTCCTGCCAGGCGATGGAGGGGAAGCAAATTTATTAGAATGAACAATGCAAATTCTGAGTCATCTTATCCAGTTATGCGCCAAAGCAATATCCATGTCAAGGTGAATGTGACAATGAAAGCAAAATATTTGCATTTTGTGGAGCAGGTTGAAGGGGAAATCAGAGCGAGAAGATGACAGGCCTAATTATTTTGGCTCATACAGGCTAGGACAGCTGTTTCTGGTGTCCTGAACAAGGCTGTCACACAGGTAACTAAATAGGTCTGCATATAAGTCTGTATCCAACACTACTGAGATGTCTACCACTAATGACCAACGCTAATGTTACTGCCATCCCTGAAAAACAGAAAATGTGTCACCGTGCACCTTCTGTGTGGCAGTCAACATTTCGCTACATAATTACTTGTTAGTGAATTAATTCCTATCTGTCAGTATCTATGCCAGTGTCATTTTTAGACCATTACAAAATTATGCCATCACTATAGCAACTGCAAGCACAGTTAAAAGGCAAAGAGTTCAGATACCCAGGAAAAGTGCCTAGTTAGGCAGGAGATAATAATGTAGAATCGAGTCGCCATGGCCATGCCTACCTTCCCAATTTTCTTTATTTGGATTACATGTTTGATCAATGATGATTAAACGAGAATTTCAGGTTTCCCATTTTAATCCACGATGACGATTTCCTGTAATGAAAACCGATCTGCAATAGTGTCCCTGTGAGAGAGGGACTCCACTCCCGCTGCCCTGTCAAGTCAATTAAGTGGGCGCTCAAAAGTGACCTGCCCTGTGCGCGTCCCAGCCCGGAGCCTGGATGCAGATGGCATGCAGTTGGAAGCTTCCTGCCTCCTTCCCTCTCTGCTTTTTGCACAAGGAAAGTCTGTTGAGTCTGTGTTCAGGTTCCTCCCTGTTTCCTTCTGCCTTCCTTTGTGCACATTTCTTTTGCTCCTAAGCGCTGCCACACGGAGCTTTCAGCTTCGTTCCCACTTAGCAATTCAAGATGCCATCACACAGTCCAATCACTCCTTGCTTTATTCAAATCAGCATGCCACAGGACTCAGATCCTGTCTGCATTAAGAACGATCCGCAACCTTTTGGACCCTAAATGCCCCTGGAGAAATACATTTTTAAGATGAGGAAGGGGGGAGGGGGGAGAGTTACCAAAAAATTAAAAGTAAAAAAAAATAATCTTTTGAATGTTAAATAGGAAAGTAGAAAATGTAAACTAGCCTACAGAAAACCGAATCTATTCTCATTGATTTTTCTTCTTTTAATTAATTAAAATGTTACCAGGCAGGGGATAAAGAGCTCCACTAAGCTACCCACATAAATTCATCATGTTTGTCTGTAAAACAAGGTCACTTTTGTTAAGTGCAAATATTTTACTGGTATATATGAAATGATGTTTGGCAGACGTATGACTCAAAATGGCATCTTTGGGCCCTAGCGTTTCAGTGAAAAGGTTATATAGAGAAGGAAGAATTTGAAAACAAAGATACTAATAAGGTAGGAAGTTCTTCAGAAACACCATCATTTTATTAATTGCCACCTTAATTTTTGTCTCCTACTGGCTTATGGTTAATACTCCATAATGGAATGTGTTTAGATGTGTGTTATTTGGTGGTCTGTTACTAATACAGACAGGGAGAGGTGGGGGAATATAAGGATTGCGTTAATAATTTCAAGTGACAAAGGTGACTCTCCAAACAAATAAAGATGGAAGTAAAGATGCTTATTCCTTAGGGAGCCTGCATGTAAGCTGGCACCTGATCAGGATGAAGAAATAAGACATGTTCTAGTTTGGGGGAGTCTCTGAAAGCCCCAATATGTCAAAGCATAGTACTCATTTCAGTTCACGGATGTCATTTAAGAAGAAGGCCGAGTGGCTGTGCCACCTGTAACATGTCAGGCAGGTCACTAGAACTAAGGTAGCAAGTCTAAGCCAGGAGAGAGCCCAACTTTCAAGGCAGGCTCTCCTAACATGAAAGTGGTGAGACATTTAATCTGGGTTCTGCTTAGCAAGGTTAAGCCCGCAGTGCCTCTGGTTACCTCGGAATCCCGAATGGGAAGAAATCAATCATTTCCCTGGAAGGGCCTCTGAGAGCACTCCCTCTGACAGTGCCATTGACCGTTGTTAACACAAAGGCAACAAAGAACAGTGAGGTCTATTTTAAAGTCATACCCGATTTTGCACATTTTTGTGGTTCCCGGGCACCCCATGTACTATCTGAATGCTCATAGCAACACCATGCCTTCTTAGGCACAGGTCAATGAGCGCTGAACCTGGGAATACAGTCTTTTATTTGTTTGAAATTTATTTTGTTTAAATTCCACACAAAATGACTAATCCCAAACCAATCAATTTTAAGCAAACAAAAAAAAATACCTCCTATTTGTAATTTGTGGAGAAATAGCTGGCAATGAGCATTAAAGATACTGCCTAAGTTCTCTCTGATTGAGAAGCAGGTGTTTAGCCGTGTAAATAATGCGATACCTTGATAGAGATTGTATACAAATTTGATACAAGGAACCAATGAGATAGTTTCTGTCTAATGATCCTAGTCAATGTAATTAATGTATTCTGCTACATTACATTTTAAGAAGTGACCATTGTGTAATACACTTTGAAATATGCACAAGCTAATGGGATAAGATACAAAAATTATTATGCTGACAGTAAATCATATTACATTCCTAATAAGCATTAAGTAGATAACTAGGTCAAAGCAGTATTATCTTAATTGATTTTTCAAAAGAAACCTGACAGAAAAATGTCAATGCTCGAATATTTCTTCATGCATCATTAAAACAAGATTGGCTTTTAACAAAAGAAGAACCCTTCACAGAATTGATTCTTGCTTTGGGCTGCCTGCAAGTGAGTGTATTACATAAAAATCTATACAGGATATTAAAACAACACCGCTCTGCAAGACAGTTACAATTAAAAGCTGACACCCCCCGACGTGTTGGCCACAGTGGCTTGCCAGAAAATATATAGGAAACGCTTTCTATCCAGGGCGACCAGTGCAGGAAAACCAGACACATCTACTGTTGGGGACAAAGATGTTGATTAGAGGAATTTCTAATTAAATTGCAACACCCTTTATTTATCTGTTTTGAAACTGCATAGTTATAAGCCAGTCACACAGGATTATTGGGGAAATCCTACCCCTTATTACCTGGGGTTTTTCATCAGAGTGTGTGTCCTGCAAATTTCCCACAGAGCTGTGGACAGGGAGATGTTACAGCCATCTCCTGTATGTCACTTTACACAGGGTCATGATGGTCCAAGCCCACCCTCACCGAGAGAAGGCATGTTGGTTCTAAGTGCAAATGAGGCATCTCCCAATATTTGCTTGCAACTAATGGTGAAATTTAGTCATGGTTACAAGGGGCTGATTGGGTGCAACTCTGGGGTGGTTCCTTGCACCAGCACTGGAAGTGCTTAGCAGATATCTGCTCCTGGCTGGACATCAAACTGACCCTCTTCCTGAGGGAATCCACCTCTCAGCCTCTGCTCTGTTTTCTCAAATGAGGAACTGGGGCATTGGTTCAATTTGTCTAAAGTGAGTCCATGAAGCAAGATGAGCACTGAGTCTGTTATTAACCCGAAAAGATGCCCCAGAGGGGCCAGTCCCACTGCGGAGCCTGGCCAGGCCTCTCCTGAGGGCACAGGCAGCAAGAAGTGCTTCCTCTGAAAGGGACTCTGTTAGTTACAGATGAGGCTCCACTATGGGAGAATTTAAGGCACTGGCGAGAGGTTTCCTGGCCGTCCCTGGTGAAAGTTTCAGCACTGCGAGGAGAAAACAAAGGCAAAAAAGGATATCATTTCCGTTTTAACTCCAGACAGAAGGTAGCTAGAGCGTAACACACACTTCCTCAAACCATTCTTTCTTCCCTTCTCTGCTCCCCAAGATCCAAATCCCTTCTGTTGAGGGGACTTACCCTTGGGCACTGAGGAAGCTTGATGTTCTGGGTGTGCTCACATGTATCTTCATGTGAGGAACAAGAGGGTTGGGTGGCTTTGAACAAAGGCTGGAGACATCTGCATAACTCACATTCTGAGATCGAGAGTTGGCTTTATTCAAAGAGCCACTCATGTCAATAATCGGCCAAATGGTAAGCAGTGAAAAGCTTCATCCTTGACTGTGAAGAAGGAATCTGTGTTTGTCAGGCAAAACTTGTTGGGGTGCTTGGGGGCTTGAGATGGTTTTGGATAATTCATCTTATTTCCTAAAAGGTCGTCTAAGGAGTTTCATTAACAGGAAGCACTCTGCTCATGTGCTGCCTGTGACCTGGACAAGCACTGAACTCTCCTGAGCCCGGGTATGCATGAAGACCATGCTGGGTCAAGGCTCACGTGGGCAGAGACTCAGTTCAGGTGCAGAGGCAAATGTGCTCGAGCATCAGCAAATATTGGCTGCTCCCCCCTCACCCTAGTCAGGGGTCATGGCAGTTTCTGCCAGAAATTATTGTATAGAGATCTTCTAACATGTCTTGTGTGGCTCCTTGCTAAGGGGACCTGTACACCCCCGTGCCACATGTTGAACTTGTACAACTTGGCCTACTAAGTGCCAAGCCCTGGGGAAGGGACCATGAATGCAGCCTTAGGGCAGAAAGCACCAGGCACTGGGGGAGGCCCCTGGACAGTGCCCACCCAGTCACAAGGGCCAGGAAGTCCTGTAAGTCCACTAGGATGGCCAGGTAGCTTCATTCGTGCCCAGGAAGCAAACTATGAGGGAGCCACAATGAGACCCATATTTGAATGAGGAAACTGAAGCCCTTATGGCCAGAAGGCCGCAGTCTAAACATGGACTTGGTGCTGAGCCTCTCATGTGCAAGGGCTTGTTGTTGTTGAGGGAAGGCAGGAATGGCTCTTTTCTGTCTCCATGCCTTGCCAGGGAAGAGAGATGGAATGAGGGAGCCCCAGGCACTCTTCTGTCACCACCCCACCCATGCTAGGACCTTCTGAGCCCTGTCTAAACCCTTCCTATCTTAGGCTCCCTTCTCACAGTCGAGGAAGAGTGTGGTGCTGAGAATGACCCAAGACTTGAAGCCAGACAGATCTGAGCTGGGACCTCATCTTTTTTTTTTTCAATCCTCACCCAAGAATATGCTTAATAATGTTAATGATATTAGAGAGAGGGGAATGGAGTGAGGGAAAGGGGGAGAGAGAGATGAAAAGAGAGAGAGAAACATCAATTGGTGGATCAACCGGAAACCTAGGTATGACTCCTGACCAGAATCCAACCCGCAACCCATTCTGTTATACTGGTCGAGGCTCCAATCAACTGAGCAACACCTGCCAGCAACATCTGGATCTCATCTTAAACAAGGCTCTGCCTCCCTGAGAACCTGTTTTCCCATCTTTTCATGAAGGAAGGGAGGCTTAGTTGTCAGGATTGTTGGGGGGTGCGTATCATGTAGAGAGAACTTCACCAAAAGGTGAGACCAGTCCATGATGCTCTAGATCAGTGGTTCTCAACCTTCTGGCCCTTTAAATACAGTTCCTCATGTTGTGACCCAACAATAAAATTAGTTTTGTTGCTACTTCATAACTGTAATCTTGCTACTGTTATGAATCATAATGTAAATATCTGATATGCAGGACTGTCTTAGGCCACCCCTGTGAAAGGGTCGTTCGACCGCCAAAGGGGCCGTGACCCACAGGTTGTGAACCGCTGCTCTAGATGCTTCACAGCCTGGTGCAGTGATTCTCCCCTGGAGCCCCACCACCCCTTCCACAGTTCAAAACCTCCCCCGCTCCTACCGCCTGCAGATCAGATTCACCTGCCTATTTCATGACTTAGAACCACCTCTCTCCTAAGAGAAAAATTTCAAGCTGTCACCATAAATGAGTGGATACCAGTTTAAAATTTGCACAATACTTGTAGAAGATTCCCAGACTGATAAAGTAAAAACTTATTTCCATTCTGCTAAAGTTTTTGAAGCCCTAGATCCGTGGTCGGCAAACAGCGGCTCGCGAGCCACATGCGGCTCTTTGGCCTCTTGAGTGTGGCTCTTCCTAAGCCTTAGGAGTACCCTAATTAAGTTAATAACAATGTACCTACCTATATAGTTTAAGTTTAAAAAATTTGGCTCTCAAAAGAAATTTCAATCGTTGTACTGTTGATATTTGGCTCTGTTGACTAATGAGTTTGCCGACCACTGCCCTAGGTGAACACACCAATATCCCACAAGAATATTTTCATACTTTAAGGTGTCTGTAATTAACACAGGAAAAAGCTGCCACTGATAAAGATGAAGATAAACGCAGAATAAAAATTACCAAAAGAAAGGGCTGAAAATCAAAACATACATCAAAGTAATTAGAGGTGTCAAATAGTTTGAAAGAGAAAATAAAGTAAATATACTTAAAATTATTATAGCTATGAGAAAAACTAAAACAATATTTTTTTAAAAAGGACACTAAGGAGAATCAAACACTTTGAAATGAAACAAATAGATCTTCTACAAGTGAAGATATAATTGTTGTTAGTAAAACCACAATGAACAGCGACCCAAATATAAATTAGAACCTGAATAAACAAAGGTGATCAGTCCTAAGTCTCTCTTCCTACCAAGGGACAGAGTAAATACTCTTTTAATGAAAAGTAACATCATTTAGACCCTCTATAATGTTTTAGTCACAATATCTGGTATTTACTCAAGTATTACCAAATATTATAATCAAAACCCATGAGAAAAAAAATTATACTAGTAATAGACCAAGCATGTCAAACGGATAGCCCGCAGGCTGCATGCAGCACACAATGAATATTTTTGCAGCCTAGCCAATATAACAGTATGTAAGAAACGTTTTAATAAAAATTCTTTAACTTAATTTTTACAATATCCTATTATACATAATCTATATATATAAAAGCCTAATATGTTAAGTGTCTGACCGAGCAGTCAACCAGCTGGTCACTATAACATGCACTGACCACCAGGGGCAGATGCTCTGACCATTAGGTTAGCTTGTTGCTGGGGTCTGGTTGATCAGGACTGGGCAAGAAAGGGCCAGACATACCCTGGAGTCCTCCTTCAGCCCCTCCTGTGACCCCTCCCTGGTCACCAGCCCCTATTGGCCCTGATCAGCCCCAATTGCCAGCCAGGCAGAGGCACCCCACCCATGCACAAATTTCATACACCGGGCCTCTAGTTATTAATAACGAACCACAACATTCTCTAATGACTGATTACTATAATCATGTTGCATTCATTTCCCTTATGCACCTTATGCACAGGCACACCATTTCTCTCCACTAATACTAGCAACGAATATTTTAGCAGCTGCTTGCTACATCATTAATCTTATATTGACTTGTTTGGTGTGCACAACAGGAAATATTTTACTTTCAGAGAACAAGAAAAATAGGTTTATTTGCATTATGCTTATTAATTTGTGCAGTTATTCAGTGTCTGGTAAGTTAATGTTCAAGAAAAATATTAATTTTTATTAAAGTGTTCTACCATTTTATTTTAATTATTACTCATTTATTTCAGCCCTTTGTATTTAGTATGTCTCTATTGAAATAAACCTACATTTCTATGAAAATTTGAAGCTTTTGTTTCTTTGCATCCCACATAAACTTAAACCTTGGTTATTTGGCCCATGTTAGCCTTTGAATTTTCTTTAAATATATCTTATTGATTATTCACAGAGAGGAAGGGCCTGGGATAGAGAGTTAGAAACATCGATGAGAGAGAAACATTGATCAGCTGCCTCCTGAACACCCCCAACTGGGGATGTGACTGCAACCAAGGTACATGCCCTTGACCGAAATCAAATCTGGGACCTTTCAGTTCACAGGCCGATGCTCTATCCACTGAGCCAAACTGGTTAGGGCTAGCCTTTGAATTTGACATGCTTTCAGTAGACTCACAAATTATTAAGACCTTGAAGTTGTCAGGTAAGGACTACAAAATAACTATGAATACTATATTAAAGAAAGTTTAAGAGATAATAAATAAGATCAATAAATGAAAAATTTCACTAGAAGATTGGAATTTGTAAAAAAAAATAAGAAAAGAAAAATTACAACTAAGAACACAATATCACAAACTAAAAACTCAATTGATGAATTTTACAGCAGATCAAATAAAGGGCAGAAAAGAGAGTTAAACATTGAAAAAAGGTAAATGGGAATACCTGCTTAAAACAGACAGAAAGAGGGATTTGAAATAATAAAGAAAAGAATAAAAACACAAATTAAAGTGTTAAAGACTAACTTACATGTAACTGGAGATTTGAAAAAAGAAAAGAGAACGGTGGCAGAAAAAATATTTACAGAAATAATGGCTAAGCATTTTTCAAACTTATGAAAAATATACACCTATGAATTTAAAATCTTTAAGGACCATGGACAGGATAAACACAAAGAAATCCATACCTGGGAAAAGCATAGGAACGTTGTTTAAAAGAATTCAAAGGAAAAAATCTTGATACCCAATCAATCCAATCTGACAGCTGACTGTTTAACAGTAATTATGGAATAGAGATAACTATGGAGTTGCAGATTTAAATGTGCTGGAAGAAAATAACTGCATAACTAGAATTCTATAAACAGCCAAAATATGTGAGCACACCTACTTTGAAGAAAAATTAGGCAACATATTATAAAATAAAAAATGACTATAACCTGTTACTTAGCAATTATATTTCTAGAAATACAACCTAGTATAATAGTTTTCAATTCAACCTTTGGCTGTTGTTGGGTTACCATTAAAAACATTGTCAAATCATATGCAGATTTATACCTGTTTATTATATGTTTACATAAGTGTAAAATTGTTTCTATTATATTATAAATATTAAATTTAAGAAATAAAATTGTTGCACTAATTTTTCAATGTCTAATGATATTTAAATGCCATGATACATACCATCATCTATAATCAGATAGGTGAATAAGCTCTCTGTCTCTCAGAAATGTTTATTGCATTAATAATATCCTATTATTCTGAATTTATTCTATGCCTTTTTCCTAAAGAAATTTATAGTAATTACTTATTTATCTAGATATCAATCACACCATCATATGGTTACTCAAAATTTATAAATTTTACAAATTTTAAATATTTTGTGCTTTGTAGGGATCTAGATGACAAATTTATAGTATCCCATAATCTTTTGACAAAATAAGACAATGTCCATTAAAATAGAAAATACTTACTTCCAATATATGATCCTGGCATTAATTTGTAAGAAAAGAACATGGAAACTTTATTTCCTCTTTCTTGATATTATAGAGAACTAGAGGCCCAGTGCACGGATTCGTATCCCGGTGAGTCCCTTGGCCTGGCCTGTGGGGATCAGGCCGAAACCAGCTCTCCAACATCTGAGGGGTCCCAGATTGTGAGAGGGCACAGGCCAGGCCAAGGGACCCCACTGGTTCATGATTGGCGCCAAGGAGGGACCTACGGAGGGTTCCAGGGCATGTCAGGCCTGCCTCACCCAGTCCCAATCAGCCAGACCCCAGCAGCAAGCTAACCTACTGGTTGGAGCATCTGCCCCCTGGTGGTCAGTGTGCATCATAGCAACTGGTTGAACAATCAAGCAAACAATTGGACATATATTTGTTGAAACGTATTTCACCAAAATATGTTTGAGCTAAGCCATATATGGTTTTGTTATGCCAAACTGTTTTTCATCTGTGGAAGTCTAAGGCAACAGCACACAGCTTGGGGCTCAAGACACTCATATTTTGGTGTTTGAAGTTGCCTGTGGCCCACTTAAACACTAGGGCCATATAAGACTGCTCTTAGCATATTAGGCTTTTATTATATAGGATGTTGAGACATACATCAAGATGTTGGAAAGTGATCAAGCTGATTTTCATTGCCAAGAATGAAGAAAATTGTGGGAAATAACTCTGAAATATTGATTTTTAAGAGCATTCAATATAGAAATTATAATACTAAACTAAATAGGGAAAAATAAGGATTGATAGAGACAGAGAGACACAGACGATAAACAGAAATAGAGCTAAAGAAATTTTAAAACCTTACCATGTGTTTTTTGCTATGATGAATTAGGGTTTCACATCCTTTAATAGTTTTTATTGACATCATTGGCTGTGTTTTCAGAGGAAGGTCCCATCAGCATCAGTATGAATATAGAATAGGCAAGATCATTTAATATTGATCATCATGCCTGCTGTCTCTCTCTTTCAGGAAACTCCAACACATACCCTTTCTGATTTAATCCTTGGCATAAGACAGTGAATTACACTAGTATTTCAAAGTTACCCTTTATTTCTTTTCTTAGAGGATTTTAAATTTCTGATAAATAAACCATAGTAAGATTGAGGATGGGAGTGAGCTAAGCTTTGGACACTTCAAATCTGCGATGCTGTTGTGGGACAGCTAAGAAAAGGGGGCTGAGGAACAGCTGGCTCGGTAAGTTTGGAGTTCAGTAAGAGATATACCCTGGTGGTAGAGGCCCTGGGTCCTCGTGGACAGTGTCAGCACCATGAAGGGGGCAACACTACAAGGAGAGTCCAGGGGCAATGAGGGCTGGGCAGACTGTCTGACTCAATGCCACATAACTGGGCAACTACCTTCTCTGTAATGGGACCAACTCTTCTTTTCTGTATTCTCTGACCTGTGATGAGTTTGGAAAATTGTTCCATGGGCTTATGGGATATGTGGGAGTAGTAGGTGTTCTTCCAGAGCAACAGCCAAAGGCTCTTCCCATGTGACCAACAGGTGGTCTCTGTAAGATGCCGTGGCCTACATAAGTCTGTGAAGAAAATGTTCGTATTTGCTTCCTGATTCCTGGCCATGCTCTCTAGGTGACTTTGTTTGTGACTTGAGTTTCCAATAAGTGAAATTTAATTGCAATATTTCTATATCTTAGGAGAAATGGGTAAAAAGGAGAGGTGGGCATAGCTTCAGCGTTTAAGAGCTTCCCTGAGTGTTAGCATGATTGATGGAAGAATATCATTCATAGAGGACTCTTGTATCTAAAGTTATCTGAAGTCATTCTTTCTCTGGCAAATGGCAATTGACTCAAACCAAGGCCATAACTATTTATTGAATAGTTTCTGTTCTCATCTCTCTGGCTGCTGCTCAGGAGACTAGAGTCACATGTCCAATGACATCTATAAAAGATAAGAAATCTATCCATCACCTTGTCTGTAATCCTACGCATATATTGAGTGAAGGCAAGGTTGTGTTCCATAAGATAAATCTCAAAATATAGAAAAAATATGGCATCAAAAGCCTAGCTTCTGAAACCCTCACTTTTGAAAATGTGGTCCTATCAACTCTGCATTAATATACTCATTCTGTGTTTAGAGGGCACATACACAAACTGTGTAGATACTGTGTGTCTAGCAGCTTCTTTATTCCAAATATTATGCCTTTTTAATTATTGTTATTATCTTTATCATAGCTAATATTTTTCAGGTTATGCTGTGCCAGATTTGTGAAATGCCTATTGGACTTTGTCTTATGTAGCAGTCATAAATACCTTTGATGTGGGTGTGCACATTTCAAAAATGAGAAAGAGCTCAGGACTCAGAGTCACATCAATTTCCCCATGAGTGACAGAACAGTGAACATTTCAACTGAGAAGCATCATGAATTTCTCAAACTCAGACTATCTCAAACCAACCTCATTACCCTCCTCAGAGGAAAGGAAAGGTCCATACCCCTGACTTACTTATTTATGTGTTAGACGTCCCTGTACCCTTAGCCAGAAAGAAAAGCACTGATACCAACCAGAATAAGCAGACCTTTCTGGATCCCAGCAGGTCCCAAACTGGGTCCAGTGGACAATCTACAGTAGCCCCTGAATTCCATGACTCTGTCAAGACTGAATATTTGGAACCCATCACTCTCCAAGTTGCATGAAATGGTATAGGGAGAGCTGCCAGCCCATTAAGTGCATTCTGTGTCTCATACACACTTGCCTCCTTCTGCCAAAGCAGCCCTTAAATGAGCAGCATCAGTGGAAAGAGAAGCTAAACCTAATTCAGAACCTGAGGAAAGATCATAACCTCCTCTTCCTCTTCCTTTTCATCTTCCTAATACAAAAAACATGTTAGTTATGGGCTGCCCACTAGAGCCAAATTCCATGAGGAGCTGGTTACAATTCAGACTACAAATAAGTAGGTCTAAGCTCGATCTGCCTTTCTAACCAGCTGGTCTGCAGACCACACATTAAGTACATTAAGTGGTGAGGCTCACGGGGGAAAGCTACAGGTTCCCTGGACCACTGGTGGCCTGGTGTGGCTGGGTCCTGAGCACAGGTATTTCTTTCCCAGAATAAATTCGTCTTAGGGCTAGTGAGACACGAAGAAAGACTGCTCTGAAAACATGGCACCATTTGGAGCCTGGCTCCTGGGTTTTGGGTGAGTGAGACACCAGCACAAGGAACATGATGTGAAGAATTCGGACACACTGCGCAGCTGCTGGCCCACAAGATGATGCTGAGACCACACCCTGGGGCCTCACTAAGTGATCACTCTCAAGTGGTGTCCCCATAGGAGTACATGGACTAAAATACTACCACAGCCCTTAGGTTTTTTTATGGCATTGGCCAATTTTGAGAAGAAAATACATGAACTGAAGTAATTACTACTTAAATGTGCTCACAAATAAGAGAGCAGAGACTGAGACAAGTGACAAAGACAGGTATTACTGAGAAGAGGCTGTCTAGGGCTATGCTGGTTTCAAGTGTTTCCTATGGCTATACTTCCTCTGAATTTACTTGAGCTAAGCCATATATGGTTTTGTTTTGCCAAACCGTTTTTCATCTGTGGAAGTCTAAGGCAACAGCACACAGCTTGGGGCTCAAGACACTCATATTTTGGTGTTTGAAGTTGCCTGTGGCCACACAGGGAGAGGACGTGTGCTGGAAGCTGCGGGATGCCACCTTCCCCAGCACCTTCTTCCGGCCAGGAGCCCTCTCCCTCATTCTAGAATTTCGGTTTCCTGAATGGATTTGGGCTCTGGGAACTTGAAGCTGGACCACAGATGAAAAACAGAAGCAGTAAATATTACCAGGGACCTCAAAGCGCAAAGTCTCTGCATTGATTTGCTCCAGTAAAAAGACATAATTTGACTTTTAACAAAAGTAAAGTGAATTCTAGAGAATTGTGTGATGAAACACCAAAATAAATGAAATGGATTGTCACTGAAATTTTACATGATATTAACAGATTCTTCAGAGAGAAGTGAGGTCCACATCTAAATAAAGGAATATTGATTAATAAAAATAAAATAAAATAAGTCTATATGAAAGTAGACAAGAAATGAAAATAACTCACCACAACAATACTGTTGGCATCATTTAATAGGGCAAGAAACTACTTAATTTAAAAATGCATGCACCATGTAATCCCATATAATCAGACCTATTTGTTCCACCCACAAGCTCAAGATCTGATCTATATTCAATTTTGGTCCAACTTTCCTTAAACATTAAATTGAGGCTGCACCATGTTTTCAAACTAAGATAAATACCACTAACAAAAATTATATAAGCTTTGAAGCTCAGTTAAAAATTTAGATGATCTATTTTATAACGTTATAGTTAAATTGTCTAAAAATACCATTATTCTTATGTAGATAGATGGAAAACAGTACCGACTCTTAAGGATTACATTATTTTATTTTGAAAGAGATCAAAGTAATTTCTGAGCTACCAAATGAAATAAAGGCATTCATGTTGAGTCACCATGGAACGGCCCAGTGGTTATGAGAAAAAGATTAATAATGTTGTGTGTGTGTGTGTGTGTGTGTGTGTGTGTGTGTGAGTGAACATATTTAACACATTTTCATGCTTCTGCACATGAAATCTCTGCCTTGCATTATGCTCTATTAATTTGAAAATAATTCTTAATATCCTAATCTTATTCAAAAAACTTGGATTAACAATTACACCCATCTTATTTCCAAGTTTGATGTCATGTTGTTCCCACTTTGTGAGTTTACATCTATACACAACAAGAACAATATCTAAGTGTAATTGAGAAGTCTACAATCATGGACAAGTCAAGGCCAAGTTCTCCTTGAGCCACAGTCACTAACCAGAAAATCTGATTGCCAGTTAGCATTCATTGTCAACTGCCCACTTCAGCAGCAAAAGGACAGACAGAACATAGATCTACATGATAATGCACTGTGCTAGGCATCTTGGAATGGAGAAGGTCAGATATCAAGGCTCTCTTCTATAGAAGCCCCCAGCCCCTCCAAAACAACTGTATCATGAAACAGAAGGGATATACTTGCCATAGCACTATCTCAGCAAAAATGCATTGACCTCCTGGGGCAGAGGTCAATGCTGTTGGAACTCCCTGCTCTCCTATCCATGGTCAGCTGGGCAGATGGTGCTGTCAGCCCTGCCCTGTTTATCCCATCAGGCGTGTGGAAGCACCTTTGAAACTGCACCAGCTCATATATTATCTATGGGGCTAAGCACAGGCCACACACCCAGCTCTATCAGAGGAGCTAAACTTCTGTCAACAACCAGAGCGGTTGTGTAAATGCCATTTTCTTGACATAAATAACAGAAACATATGGCCCAAGACAGGAAGTGGAGGCTACCTGGATAGATTGATATCCTGCTCGACAAGTGACGATATTTATGACATGATTCGGCCTGACAAGGAAAGAGGAGGGGGCAGCCAGCTAATGACTTTTTCATGAACTGCGTGACAACACACGCTGAGCACTGGAAACCTTCACTCTGGGGCCGGACCTACTCGCCTGTTGCTAAACCTGGTTGTGATTGAGGAAGAAAACGTTTTTTTCCAAGGGCAAAAATGTGTGTCTCTGTTCTAAAGCAACAGTAAGGCCCCATAAATCCTCACACAGAATTGGTTGTCAGGGTTACACTTCTCACTCAAGCTTTCCCCGGGAAAACTATTCATTCTTTAACAGTTCTTGCCACCCACACATTTTGTTCTTGGGTGAGTGTATGTTTACATCATACCTCAAGTCCAAAAGTATACATGTACCGATCGTACAGCTAGAGGGAGTCAGTCATACTCACACCTTGTCATGGCACTACACGGCCATCTAAAGTCACTGCCTGCCAAGTTCCCCACACACGTGCTTAGCTCTGAGCTGCCCTCTGACTCACACTTGCTGCTGTCCTCTCACTAACAGACGCTGTCTGTACCATGCATGTTTGTTCTGATGCCCAACCTTGAAGAGCAGTGTTTTTTGAATTGAGCTTAGTTTCACAAATATTTATTAACTTGTGTATGTGAAATTCTGCAATGGATTCTGAGCTCAGTAAAGTCAAGGTGTGCCATTAAATGTGGACACAGTAAGCATACACCAGTAATCTTGACAGAGGGTGAAGGTCACAGATATTCTGCTTCCCTCTTTTTTCCTTCGTAGGATTGCTTCCATCAACCTAGACACATACTGTTTTCCTCAACCTAAAAATAATAAATGAGTAAAACACATGAAATGGGTGAAGTGGGTCAAAGGTCCACACTTCTAGTTATGAGATCAACAAGTCCTAGAATGGAATATACATTGTGGTTGGTGACTATATATATAAAAGTCAAATATGCAAATTGTCCCCTTGGGAGTGTAACCCGGACAGTGATTGAACCCGGGAGTTCAATCACTCACTATGATGTGCACTGACCACCAGGGGGTGGCACAGAACAAAGGAAGGCCCTGGTTGGCCACCAGAAGTCCCTGATTGGCCCTGATCGCAGGCCAGGCCTAGGGACCTTACCATGCACGAGTTTCGTGCACCAGGCCTCTAGTAACTAATAATATGGTACTGCATATTTGAAAGTTACTAAGAGAGTAGATCTTAAAAGTTCTTATTACACACAAAAAAATTTGTAACTGTGTGTGATGATGGATGTTAACTAAACTTATGGTGATCATTTTGCATTTTACACAAATATTGAATCACATTGTATACCTGAAACTAATATAATGTTGTATATCAATTACATGTCAGTAAAGAATGTAAAAAAATAAAAATCAGAACAAAACCAAAACCATAGTCGTCCCAAGACAACAGAAATAAAACAGCTGATCTTTAACGTATTAATCACATTAAATGTAGATGTTCTAATCACACCAATTAAAAGACACAGATTTTAAAAAAAAGACACAGATTGATGGAGTGGAATATAAAAAATGATCCAATTTTATATCAACGAGAAACTCATTTGAATTGTAACAATATAAGCAGGTTAAACAAAAAAAATGAAAAAAAACATAAGTCATGAAAAAATAATCAAAAGAAAGCTAAAGTGGTAGCTATATTAAAAGACTTCAGAATTAACAAAATTAAGAGAGAAAGAGGGGTAACATATAATAATGAAAGGATTAATTCATCAAGAAGACTTATTAATATTAAATGTATATACGTTCCAAGCAGCAGAGCTACAAAATATGTGAATCAAAAACTGACAAATAAAAGGTGAAATATAGAGAAATTGAGAAAAATTATAGTTTTCAGACCCCTGAAAATTTAAGACCCCTCTTCAGCAATTGATAAAACAACTAAAAGTCAATTACTACAGAAGTCAGGAAGGATATAGAATAACTCAACAGCATCACCAACCAACAGAATTTAGTTAACATTTATAGAATACTCCATCCAGCAACAGAAAAATATACATTCTTTCCTAGTACTCATAGAACATGTACCATTATGGGCCATATTGTATTAAGATAGCTTCTATTAAAAAAAAAAAAGACAATAACAAGTGTTGGTGAGGATGTGGAGATTGGAACCCTTGGTGGAAATATAAAATGACAAAAATGATGTAGCCACTGGGAAAAACAGTATGGAAGTACCTCAAAAAATTAAAAATAGAATTACCATGTGATCTACAAATTCTACTTTGGGGGGGTCTCAAAAGATTAAATACAGGTTCTCAAAAAGATATTTGTACACCCATGTTCATTGCAATAGCCTAAAAGTGGAAGCAACTCACATGTCCATCAACAGAGGAAGAGACAAACAAAATGTGATATATGCAGGCCGGGGCAAATGTAGGTTTATAGTTGTAAGTATGTAAAACAGTTTATTCCTGTATTATTATTTAATAATTACTGTACTTTCCATATGAACAACTGTAAACCTACCTTTGCCCCACCCTGTACATGGAATGAAATCTTATCCAGCCTTAAAAAAGAAGAAAATTCTGTAACACACCACAATATGAATGCCCCTTGAGGGTATTATGCTGAGTGAAATAAGCCAGTCACAAGAAGATAAATATTGTGTGATTACACTTATTTGAGGGACCTAGAGTTATCAAATTCATAGAGACAGAAGGTAGAAGGGTGGGTGCCAGGGATTGGGGGAGTGGAGGGTAGTTAGTGTTTAATGGGGACAGAGAAGTGTGCAAGATAAAAAATAGTTCTGAAAATAGAGGTGGTGATGGTTGCACAATACTGTGAATGCATTTAACACTGCTCATCTATACACTTTTAAATGGTTAAAATGGCAAATCTGATGTTACATGTATTTTACCACGATTAAAAAGAAAAGCAATCATAAAAATGTTAAGGTTATTTTTAAAAAGAGTCATGAGAGGTGCAAATGGTGTTGTAAGTGGTGGGAACTTGACTCATGATATAGTCACATAATCCAATTACAATCCCAAACACCAGATGTTTGTAGAGTAGAATTTGCTAAAATTCATGAAAGCCCTTATGTGTTCTTTACCCACAAGAATCTTAAGTTCTCCTTTGATCGGTGTTTCATGCAGTAACTTAATATTGATTTTCCTAGCCGCCTCTGTTTATAATATAACATAAGTAAATTAAGTACCTCCAGCGACATTTGAAATACTCTTTACCCTTAAGAGTAGAAAGAGCACTTTAAAACCATTAGCAAACAGGCTGGGGCTCCTCCAGTGGCCTGGGCGTGGCCCCGATGCCTAATGGGGCCACAGGTGGACATGATTAGCCCCAGCCTGGGGAAATAAACACCCCAATGTCCAGCCACATGCAGACCCAAAAGGTGAAACCCACTGGGGTTGGCCTCGAGCACCTTCAGACGTGAAGCTGCGGGCTTGGGAAGCGCTGGGCCGCATGTCTCTGGGACGAGAGAGGACAAAGATGATGACTGAGGAAGCTGATGTGCTGTCCCACCTGTGTTAGGCAGTGTTGATAGGAGAGGCAGGTCCTTCCGAATGTGCTGGAAAGTCTCCCGCAGGCCTCACTCAGCTTCCCCTCTCAGGACACAGGGCCCAGCCAGGCCGGCAGAACAATATGGCCTTCTCTGGGCAATGCCCAATGGGCTGATCGATGTCAGGTTATGTTATGTTTTCATGGAAGACGCTTCAATGCCGGTTTTGTGAGCAGCTGTAGTAGAACCAGAGCGCTAAACAAACACGGAGCCCCCTGGGGCCCTCCATTTATCAACCGGTCCTGACAGGGGCCCTGCCCAGGCCTGCCCCGCAGAACCGCCCGCCCCTTGTCCACATCCTCTCCTTTATTATTTTAAAGTATCTCCTTAGTCGCCTTCCTTTCCAAACAAATGTGGTTTTCCCCAACATTCACAAAGTCATCTCGGGTCATCAAAGTGAGAAGAGGAGTGGCAAGACAGTTCCAGGAATTCGCGGCACATCTTGGTAACGTCTTTAACATGGAAACAATGTGTTCTTATAAACACAGCAGAACCAACCTCATCACGAAGGATTTACGGCTCATACAGGGTATGAACTTCCAAGCTGTTAAATTTAGAGACATTCAAATACAGCAGTAAGAAAAATGTGTATAAGGGATAAGCCCTCATGATTACTAAGAGTTCAGCATAGACTGTCCAAAAGGATGACACTTAAAAAGTGTGTGTGTGTGTGTGTGTGTGTAAAGTGTGCATGTGTGTATGGAGCATTTGTGTGTGCAGTGTATGTAAACGTTGGCATAGGTGGAGAGGGACCTATGTGGTCGATGCCTCCAAGCAGACTAATCATGATGGAATTCCACATCAGTACATCTCATCCCAGGGAATTTTGTCCTCCTTGGAGACGTTTTTGGTTGTCACACCTGGGCGTAGGGAGTGCTGCTGGCATCTAGTGGGTGGAGGTCAGGGACAGCCCCCACGACAAAGAATGATTCAGTCCAATGTGAGTAGTTCTGAGACTGACAAGACTTCTCTAAATGGAGTCTGAGATTTTAGTTTTAAGCAGCAATGAGCCTGGCCGTCATGTTTATCTCCTTTGTATTCAATCACCAATCATAACAAAACTTCAAAAAAAAAAAAAACTTTTTTTTTACTTAAAAAGCAGTAAAACTCTCAAGAAGTAGCAAAGAGCTTATTCAAACTTCTGAAAATGTTCAAACTAGCCCAATTTCATATGCTGTTGCAAAGGAAATATCATAGCTTTTGCATTCAACACATTCAAAGACCTGGTTCCATCTAGACCCAGGCATTAGGGAAACAGCTCCTGTAATGGAGCTGACACCAGGAGAGACAAAAGTGGCACAAAGTGGCACACAAATAATGAATAAATACAACTGTGCACTGCACCCCAAGGAAGGTGAGCAAGAGGGGCCCTCACCTGAGCTGGGCTGTAAGGACTTGATATTCAAACAGAGACCTGAAAAATGAGAAGCAACCCTGAGGGGAAGTGAGGGTATAGTGGTGACTCCAGAGACAGGAGAGGCCTGGTCAAAGACCCTGAGTAACATGGACACATATCCGCACAGATCTCCTGCTTTCCCTGCAAAGACCATCCACCTAAAATACATAAAAATATACCTAAATATGCATATATGCATGTATATATTAATATATATATATACTCATTTAAATTTATTTATTTAAAACATATTTATGAGCATCTAATATGTGCAGACAATTTTCTAGAGATACAGTAGGGAGCAAACCCAGCCCTATAGCCCTGTCTACATGGAACTCATACTCAAATGCGAAGAAAGAAAATACTTAAAAACACACCTAACACATTCAGAAGTTGAGATTGGAACCAGTAGGGAATAGGAGAACCTAGACAGTACTGGACGATCCACTGGAGGCTCAACATGGATGGTCTGGGCAATGAACGCTCTGGGAGTGAAGGGGCTCAGTCATAGGAGAACCCACACTTCTATGAACTTGACCTCTTGGGAGGTTAGTCCTCAGATCAGAGAAATATGCCTTGAGCTCCGAGCTCCCAGCAGGGGGCGCATAAAAGTGCCATTTTGACATATGCCTAGAATATTCTATTTTTAATAAGACTTGCCCCCAAAATAAACAGTCTTACAACCCTAGCCGATTTGGCTCAGTGGATAGAGTGTTAGCCTGCCGAACGAAGGGCCCTGGGTTCAATTTTAGTCAAGGGCGCGTCCCTCGGTTGCAGGCTCCCCCCCCCCCC
>NW_006289813.1:9628730-9639688 GCF_000327345.1 Myotis davidii | reverse complement strand
CTCTCTTACATTGATGTTTCTCTCTGTCTGTTCCTATCTCTTCCTCTCTCTCTAAAATCAATGGAAAAATATCCTCAGATGAGGATTTTTTTAAAAAATGGTCTTACAGAGCCCATTGTGCTGGGATTTTATCAGAGTCCAACCTACCTGAGAAGAAAGAATACATCCAACCCCAGTTGCCCAGCCACCCTGTCCCACTTATGGGGAAAACAAAACAAAAGGACACTGAAAGGCTCATTGGAGATCCTGGCCCAGGGCTCAGGCAGAAGAGGGGTTGGAGCAGGTGGTGAGGCATGCTTGGGAGGGGAGATGCCAGCAGAGGGGGGACAAAGAGGTCCTGACCCTGACTTCTCCCTAAGAGCACTGTGCCTTCGGGTTCCCCACACCCCACACCCTATGTCTGGTATGACAAGCAGGCAGAACACAGAAGCAGCATGGAGCCCTCCAGCCTGGCTCTTTGTGTAGCCACTCTGAACATGGCTTTTCTGTTGAGGGCATGGCACTGTCCCATGTCACCACAATAAGCTTTCTCCATTTTTTTTCTTCTTGATTTTGAAACCCATGGTATTTCCACTATGTTATTTATTCTCAACAAACATTTATTGAGTGTCAACTATGTATCAGGTGCAGGAGGCAATGGTTCTGCCCAATTGAACCATACAGCCAGTGGCAGAGATTGATAGATGACCAAAATTCAGTCTCATCTTCTTTTTGCATTCATAGTTAGACTACATTTCCCAGTTTCCTTTGCAGTTAGGTCTCCAACCCGCTGAATGTGAGTGAAAATTATGAGTGACTCTTGCAGGCCTGCCCATAGAAACCTCCCTCACATATTTCTCTATGCTGAGATGAGGAGTGCAACCTTGGAAGCCATGTGTGGAAAATGTCAAGGCTGCCTCCGCTGATGAGGAACATATGATTTGGTCAGTTATATGATCAAGAAATCAATTTATATTGTGTTGGAGACATTACGTATTTAGGAGTTTATTTTTTATAGCACTAGCTATATCTTAATTAAAATATACACCTACATGAATACTATCTAGAATGGTTTACTGTCTACCAAAAGAATCAGAGATAAACTTTCCTCCTTATTAAACTAAACTACTTTCCAGAGACAACTTTGAAAATCTAGTGGTATTATATGGAAAACAGACACCTGCTGGCTGGAAGGGGCTTCTGTTGGCTGAATGGACCCATGTGAGAAAGCCTATCTTGGTCTAGCACTGCCTACAACTGAGGGGGTTGGTTCTGTAAGCCGTCTCCCTTGATTAGCAGCAAATTGGAAAGCAAGGGAAGAGAGCTTCAATCACTGTACAGTAGGCCCAGTTAAAGCCAGACTCTGAGACGTATCAAATAATAGTTCTGCCTAATTAGGACTTTCTAGGACTTACGACTTATCCAGAATCTCATGACACAAGGGCAGGTGGAAAACCTCAGTGAAATGAAATGAAAACATATGCAGCATCAGCTAGGCCTTGAGTCCCTTTCACAAGTCTGAATTTGGTACCCTGCTTGATGAACGGGCACGTGAAGCCATTAAGTAGGCCGATGGAACACAAAATGATTCCGTGGCAATGGTTTAGCCATGATAACACTGAACTTCCAATAACAACACTTGTCTGCAAGCATCTGATGGCTTGTGTCACCAAAATTTTAATGAATCCTTAGAATTAATGTCCTCTGAACCACAGTGTCCTCTTCTTGTAGCCTCTTCCTCTTCTATTTCAGTCTGTGGCAACTTTACAGCCCAAAATCAAGAGTTTCCAGAAGAAAAAACAGCAACATTGAATTGTCAAATTATTAGCTTCAATGTCAAAATAGTAGTTTTACTAAATGTTTCTCAACTTCTCCCCATACAGAACCATGGTGGCTCTGGCAGCTCTTTTCCCCATGAGGTAGAAGCCACATTGCTACTGTGTTTGGATGGTCATGGTTCAGGACACACTTTTCTTCAATTTCAAAAGCAGGAGGTGATCCATTTACAAAATGTCAGAGAGAAAAATGTGGGGATTCTTTTTTTCCTAGTCAACTGCCAATGGCTGGGTCTTTGTCACTAAAATGTAGGAACTACTCTTCCTTCTGCCATAGGCCACCTCTCTGTAGAACGTACCCCATAGTGAGAAGGAGACATGACACGGTGTGAGTGAGTCTTCATTTCTAATAAATAGAACACATTTGTTCTATTTGCTCTAAGTGTCTGACTGGCTGGATTTTGGGAGCCATGATCAAGAAGTTTCTAGGGTCAAAGGGCCAAGGAATTGTCCCAGGTGCTCGGCATGTGGGTCTACCAGACAGAAGACTAAATGAGGTGATAATGGATTGTGGTTAGACAGAGTGTGAAGATGTGAAGACCCCTTTCTCAGCCACAAAGGACCACAGGCAGAAAATCAAAATGGAAAAGGAGGTTTGGTCTCTTGCCCCCAATTCTTAACTTGGAAATGATTTGTTTCTGTCTTTTACTGACACTTGCAACTATGTATGCACTATCACAATCTCTGTGGGAAGCAGAATGATGTTGGCCAGGTCAAGAGTCCTTGATGCTGTCTGAATATCAGTGTCACTCCAGGTGACTTTGTTTCTTGTACTCCAATTCAAAAGGTCTGGGGTGAAGTCTGGTATGAGCATTATGTTGCCAAGTTGCACAAATGAATGTGATGTGCAGTTCTCAAGTTTACAGAAGGTGCTGTGGGTATAAAGGGAGGCCTCCTTAAGGGATTCTGGTCCTGGTAAAACTGGATTTCAGCAGCCTTTGGCTTTGCTCCAAATCTACCACCAGATCCAGCTCCTGCAGCTACTGCTAGAGTGCCTATATCTGCAGGTCAACCAGAAGGCCCAATGCATCCTGAGCTGGTTCATTCAGTCTCTTCCAATATTGTAAGAAATTTATCCCATCCTACCCCAGATACCAGGAAGATAGCAAGATGGCAGGCTCACTTCATGTGCTTCCTCAACTTTTCTGTTTGAGAATCTTAATGCATGTTTACACATATACTTAAAATATTAATATTTAAAATGTAATTAAAAGATTTAAACTCATTTTAATACTAAAGGAAGACAAACAAAAATGCTCATCTGAGTCATTCAAGTTAAGAAAATTGTTGGTTGGTATAATTCATTAATATTGAGAGAAATCTCCATGTGCCTCATTGTCTTGGTGACACCCAATGGGGCAATGCTATAAAGTGAAGGACAGAGCTTAGCACACATTTGGCACTCTCAAGCATGCTCAGAACTAGAGATGTAGATCGCGGAGTAGGTGGGCCCACCTCAGGTGAGAGCTCATGGAAAACAAGACCTACGGTGCCTGTCTCAGTGTGAAGCCTCAGGGAAAGGCCTGGATTCTGCTGGGTGAGTCTCTAGAGATGGAGTCCTACTTGCTTTTTGTCCCCATGGCAGGTTCCCATCTGAGACAGTATTTCTAAGCATTGGCACTGTTGACATCTGGGGCCAGACATTTCTTTGTTTGGGAGCTATCCTGTGCTTTGTAGGATGTTTAGAAACATCTCTGGGTTCTACCCACTAGATCCCAGGAGTGGCCCCCTCCCCAGTTGTAACTGAAATGTATGCAGACGTTGCTAGTGTCCTATAGATGTCAAAATCACCTCCAGTTAAGAATCATGGATCCCAGAAGACATTGAAACCATTGCTTTGCCTTTAGCACCTGTCTGACAAGTTGGTAAGGTAAGAGACTGGAGTGCTTCCCTTTCTGTAGGATATTACAAATAGCTAAACTTCCCCATATGATTGAAGGAGAGCAGAATTCCCACCCCAAAATACATCATTTTGGCATGAAGATAATTTTGAGCTACAGCCAATCAAGAACCAGTAGGTTCAGGGAAAGCTCTTTACTCCCCCTCAACTGCCTAAATTTCCATCAGGAAGGGAGCCTGTATCTGGAAGAGAGCTATTATCGCAGACCCTTTTCACCTAAGAGACTTATCTGCCACCTTTGTCTTCCAGTATCCTTCACCTTTCTGTGCATAGTCTTCCTCCCTTTTATGTCCCCAGACCCCACTTCTTTGCTTAGATCAGAATATTATATAAATTTCAATTACCTGGTTGCTTTTTGGGTCCTATATCTTGGGGGCTCCCATATGTACGAAATTAGTTTTTCTCTTGTTAATCTGTCTTATGACAACTTGATTATTAGACCAGCTAAAGAAAGTTAGAAGGTAAGAATGGAACATTTTTTCTCCCCAACATGACACATCAACAGTCCTAAACGAAAGTAATTTCTGACTTTTATCTTCAAAAGAAAATAGCTATTACTTACCCATTTTGTTAACATGAAGGACAGATAAAACATTTGTCTAATTTTGGCTTTCTTATATTCTTCCTGCCAGGAAATACTAACCTCATTCAATCCTTATACACACTGTCACGGAATAGGAAGGTTTCAATGGTATATTTTAACGCAAACATCAATCTCAGAAAAATAAATTATTCCACATATATCTCCAAGTGAGTTCTAAGTGGATATAACTGAATGTATGAATATGTTGGCTCATAAAAGTAAAATGTTCATGAACATCCAACACACATGTTATCAGTGAAAGACAGTATTGAGAGAAACAGACCCAAAATGAAGTCACTTGTGCTAAGCCCCACATCAGCAAACCAAAACTTAATACCTGATCTAACTACAGTTTCAGCCTCTCCCAGAAATGTAATGTTTAACCAGTCAATCTGGAATTTCATGCTCAACACCAGGGAATTAATCGCCTGGTAGACCTCTTCCTTCCCCTAAAGTGATCTTGCCTCAATTTAATCTTTCAACTTCCTTTCCCCTTCTTTCTGACTTTAAAAGCCTTCCACTTTGTACAGCTCTCAGATCTCTTGTCTGTTTGGTAGATGCGATGCTACCTGCTTCATGAATCCTTGAAAAAAGCCAATGAGATTCTCAAATTTGCTCAGTTGAATTTCATTTTCTAATAGATTTGGTGGTAATAGTGGAATCTGAAGTGAATTGCTGATAACTTTGGGGACAATGAGAAACATAGGTTTTGAGTTTTCTGTGTCTTTCTTGCCATTTCTGAGGGTTGTGGGTAAGTTCCTTCTGGCTCTGATCTAATTGGCTTCCCAGTCCCAATTCCCTTTTTGTCAGCAAACTCAGTCCAGGCCCCAATCTCTTTTTGGGGGTCTGCAGGTTCTGTCTTTTCCCCAGTCCCAACTTCTACATTGGGAATTGCTGGAAGTAGTGGTAGTCTGAGGTCATGTGTAAACCCTAACCTTTGTTTCTGTCCCCAGATACCACACTGGTGCAGCTGTATTTCCCCATTTGTAATCCTTCTGCAATCCCCACTCCTTGGGATCTGCTGGTTCAATCCATTCCCCAGTGCCTAATTTGCTGGTTACTGTTGATATGTTAATAGGCACATGCAATAAAGGCTATTGCCAGCAGGGATCTCAGAAAGCAAAAAGCCACAAAAAAAAATGGTGGGCATCAGGGAAGCATTTAAAAGCTGTTAGAGTACCCAGACTCTGTTAGGATAACTTGGTCACAGAATGGGTTAGCTTGACACCAAGTGGCCTGTCAACCTCATGCAAATGAGATAGACTGTAAAATATCACATAATTCACAATCCAGTGGTACTTCTCTTTTAGGTATTATTTTGGCTCTGAAAGACCCAAAGGCTTAGCTAATAATAATAATAATAATAATAATAGGTTCTTCAAAAATCCAAAAAGTGGAGCATACCATTTTCTGGGAAACCTGCTTATTTTATGTATATGAGATTTGGTCCCAGAAGCTATACATATCTATAAAAATTGTTTGTTTGCCAAAAACAAACTTAAATGGCTATTATGGGGAATGTTGCAATTAGAGAAGATTGTTCACCTAAAAAGTGTGCTTGATGGTAAGAGATCCTGCCCAGCTGGTGTGGGTCAACGCTCAACCAGGAGATCAGGGTTCCATTCCAGGTCAGGGTGCATGCCAGGGTTGCGGGTTCAATCCCCAGTAGGGGGCTTACAGGACGCAGTTCATTGATGATGTTCCTCTCATGTTTCTCTCTCTCTATTCTCTATTCCTCTCTTTTCCTCTTTCTCTAAAAAATCAATGGAATATATATATTTATATATATATAATAACAGTTGGGTTTAGGTATCTAAACCAAATTAGATACCTATTTTTTATTGGTATACAGAAGCTTCCAAAGTGCTTCAAAATTCTAAAATAGCTTCATTAAAACATTGATTGCAAAAGGCTAATGAAAATTTAAAGATGCAAGATTGTAAACAAAAGTTCAGCAAAACTTTACCCTTACAGATACAACAGCTCCAAGGCCAGAGACTTAAATAACACCTGGGTCTCCACCTGGCATCCTTCTGGGGGTCGATCATTAACCACTGGCCCAGAGGTCAATGTCTCAGTTGTAATCAACTGGGACACTAGAAAAGAGATTTCCCAAAGAGGCTATGCAAATTTTCAACACTGTTTTGAATGCCCACATATCTACTCCCAAAGGAGGACTCCTGTATGGGCCTCTCTCAGAGTTGACAAAACTTTGAGGATTTTTGGGTAAACTTCTATATTATTTTCCTTAAACAGCCAGGGGAACTAAAATTATTCAAAACTGTATAGGACATTTTCCATTCTGCTCCCCTAAGGTAAAGTGAAACCATGTTGAGGGTTAGGGGTGGGAACCTTCTGAAGCCTTTGTGGAAAGGTTTGCTAAAACATCCCAAAGGCAAAGAGCTCTAAATCTAGAACATAGAAACCTTTTGATTGCCATCTTAGCTGGAAATCTTCTCCCTGATATAAAAAAGCAAATTGAAGGTAATGTAGTTGGGTGAGTAGATCAACCTATGATGTGACTTAGGCTGCAACCTAATTCCTTGAGGAACTGAGAGCAGCTGTCCTTATCTGACACATTTTTGCACAACTAGAAATGCAGCTCTAGAGGCCGTTCAAAATCCACCCATGGCCTTAAGAAAACAGTCTTCCTTAGAGGAACTCACTTTATTTCCCTGTGCCTTTGAGATGTAAATGTTAGCTCTTATCTAGTTCATCTCTTTAAAGTACCAACTTCAGGGAGGTAATTCTTATCAAAAAAAAGAACAAAAGTGGGAAAGGTCATTGGAAACTTAAGTGAAAGAAAAATTATTTGCCTTCTCCCCAAATATTAGTAAAAAGTTTTAGCCATCTGAGCAGGTAATTTTAACTTATTCCATCTACAAGAAAAAACAATGTAGAGCCAACTTCTGTTATAACTAGTGAGTTTTGTGATATTGTACCTGATTCATGGCAGTAATTTTAAAAACAGAAGCTATAAGTTCTCTGTGTCTTTCTGTATGTTTATGTGCATCTACATATCTGTGCTGTATATGTATGGTATTATTTCTATCTATGGATGATAATGCCAAAATTAATTTGTAAAAGAGCTCTATTTAATTGACTTAAAGAAAATTAAGTGCTTATATAAATTACATTTCACAGAAATATAATCTAAACTAACCCAAATGAATGCAAGGCTCACACAATGAAGGAAGTATCTGGTATCAAACCCAGTTTACACCCTAGATGGTTTGGCTAGTGGATAGAGCATCAGCCCACGGACTGAAGGGTCCCAGGTTCAATTCCAGTCAAGGGCAGGTACCTTGGTTGCAGGTAACCTGGCCCTGGTTGGGGTACATGCAGGAGGTAACCAATCGATGTGTCTCTCTCACATCTGTTTTTCTCCATTTTTCCCTCTCCCTTCCATTCTCTAAAAATCAATGAAAAAATATCCTCAGGTGAGGATCAACAAAAACAACAAAAGTTTATGTTTGATAGCATAATTAAAACAGGCATGTTTTTAGAGTTATCAGCCTTAAATATAATAATTTTATTCTACCTGGTCTACTAAAGGTCAGATAAGTTCGTATTATCCTTACAAAATTTGTCAGCAAGAAAAATAGCTTGGGATAATGGCTGACTTTGGTTAATGTCTAAAAATATTCATAAATTGCCAATCTATAGAATGCTGGTGCAACAGACAGCTCACAATTGTTTACTTTTTCATTTTTGCTAGAAATTAAGATTTTTAGGGTTCAATTTTTAATATATGTAACTAAAGCCACTAGACATAATAGGAAAAGATGTCCTTGTGCAAGGAAAATAGGAGATGTGGTTTAGATTTTTTTAAAATGTATTAAGGATGGAGATACTATCCACAAACACTTTTGTGAAAACATCAGAGTAAAACCACAACTTTCAGTAAGTGACAAATAAATATAAAATGCACATTATTGAAAATCTGAAGAGAATTCATTATAATAAAAAACATATATTTATATACTAGAGGCCTAGTGCATGAAATTCGTGCATTGGTAGGGTCCCTAGGCCTGGCTGGTGATCAGGGCTGGTTGGTCAGATTCCCCATCTCCCCCCTTCTCCTTCCCTCAATCCCTCAGTGCCCTTCCCCAGCCACCGCCATGTTCCGTGCTACCCCCTCGTGGTCAGTGCACATCATAGTGAGCGATTGAACTCCTGTTCTCGTGATTGAACTCCTGAGGGGACACTTTGCATATTAGCCTTTTATATAGAGAGATATTTATAATAAAAATGTGGAACCTTTCCTACCTGGTTAGTGGTGTATTCATTTGATACAATGTTTCCCAGGGAGAATTTGGTAATAGCTAATGCAGTTTAATTCTACCAACTCGCTGGTAGTGTAATGCTACAATTAGAAATTTGCCCTAAAGTCATGCAAAGAGTCCACCAGGCCGCTGCAGCCATCACTGCCACCATGAGGCTGAAACAGAAGAAACAAACTTAGCTGCAGCCACCACCCCAGATGCCCTAGTGGGAGGAGGCTGAGGACAAAGGCAACGGGCGGCCTGCAGGACCACCCAACCTTCTGGGCCCTCCCCCCATGGTCAATGGAAAGCCTGGTGACCACAAGTCAACCCTAACTGGAACCCACCTCCATGTCCACCATCAGTAGAATGGATAAATAAGTGTGTGTGTGCACTCAATGGGATACTACACTACAATGAAAACAAGCAAACTCCTGCTATAGGCAACCTGGATGAATCTCATAAACATGATGTTGAACAAAAGGAGCCAGACACAAAAGAATAGACTCTCTTTGCAGAGGTCTACCCAGGATCAAGGGGACTGATGATTCCATCACTGCTGAGTCTCCCACCTCCTCCCCAAGGCAGAGGCCCAATTTGGGGAGGCTTAGGCCCCAGGTCTTGCCCACATAGTCATGGTTGGTGGGGGGTCAGTGCTGAGCCTCCTTTTCCTGGGCCAGACCAAGTAGTCCCCACCAAGGAGGCTTTCACAAAGAACAGAGGCACCCTCAAAGGCTCAAAAGTTGGTCATATGTCAAAAATACCTGCCTTCCCCGAGGATGACCCCAGGTTATGGAAGACAAATCTAACGGCCCAGTCTGCTGACACTTTGCTAAAAAAGGCCTCTGTCGATATGAGGACCTCTGTGCCTTCTACCACCCACACATCAATGGACCTCCTCTGTGAGACTGTGCCTTCCCAGTGGAGCTGGAGGGAGTCCTTGTGACTACAGTGAAGCTGTTCCACCACCCTCAGTCAGGATCACCTTCCCCCATTCATCACCTCCCCCATTTGGGGTTCAGAGTTGTGTTTCATCACTGGGGTGAAGTGTGCACTCTTTCTGCTGATCCAGCCTCCAGAGACTCGCCTTTAGGACCCCATCTTTGCTCCCTCAACTGCCTCCTGGGTCCTCTTCCTCCCGGGCCACTGACTGCTGAGCAGGAGACGTATTTGGTGTTGCTTCTTGTGCATCTGTCCACCCAGCCCCCAATACTGCCATCGATTCCTGAGCCTGGAGCAGTTTCCTACCACTCCCTTCTTTTGGCTGCTTGTTTCAGGTCCTCTCATGTGCTAACCCCTGCCCTCCCCCACCCCCCACACCATTTGGCAGCTGCTTTGTGGAACTCCCAGGTTGTCTGACCTGGGGTCAAGTTTGGATGACTGGGACAGAGTCCCTTCCTGAAAGGCCATTCCCTGCTCTTAGATTCCATAGTTTCACCGTCAGTAGCATGGTCCCCATTGCTGTGGCCTGTGATCGCTGTGCTTGGTAAACATGTATCCCCTTGAAGCCTTTCTCGGTGTCTATGGCATTTCTGTAGCTTCCCCACACTAGAGTATTTCTGCCAAAATGAGTGAGGTTCTTGGTGCCTTCTAGGCTCTCTCCACTCCCAACCCAGGAGCACTGGGAACTTCCTGTGAGTCACCCCCATTCTTCTGCTGTCACTTTTTCTGTGTTTGCCATGGGCCCATGAGATGTGCTCTAAAGCCTCTGGTGGGCCTACCCTGTTTCCTCTACAGCCCATTTTCCTTAGACTATGTCACTGGGAGGCCACAGACCTTCCATTTGAATTCTGTGAAGAGCCATGTGGGCAGTCTTGCCGCCCTCTCCCAACCTCCGTCTCCGTCACTGTGTTGCTGCCACTGGTTGTTTTCTGTGAAAACAGTAATGAGCAGACTCAGTCTTGAACTGGCCCTGAGGACATGGGTCAGGAGTTGTATGGGCAAGAGGGAGAGGGAGAGCCATTGGAGAACTGAAAATGATTTTTTTTCTTTTTAACTTTTTTTATATTAATAATAAATGCAGTGGAAAAATCATGCAAATAAAAAATAAAAACATTTTATTTAAAAAAAATCTTTATTGTTGAGAATATTACAAATGTTCCCATTATCCCCCCATTACCCCTCTCCACCTGGTTCCCACCCCACTCCAGGCCTTCACCACCCTATTGTTTGTGTCCATAGGTAATGCATATATTCATATGTTCTTTGGTTAATCTCTTCCCCACCCCCCACCTTACCTCTGAGATTTGTCAGCCTGTTCCATGTTTCCATGCCTCTGGTTTTTTTTTCTCATCAATTAATTTTATTCATTAGATTCTTTATTCATTTATTTTGATTTTTAGATTCAATTGTTGATACATATGTATTGTTCATATTTTTTAGTTTTTCTCTCTCCT
>NW_006289813.1:9605079-9628451 GCF_000327345.1 Myotis davidii | reverse complement strand
AGACGGTCTGATCGATGCTTCTCTGTCTCTGGATCTGTTTTTGTTCATAAGTTTATGTCATTCATTATATTCCACAAATGAGTGAGATCATGTGATATTTATCTTTCTCTGGCTGGTTTATTTCACTTAGCATAATGCTCTCCAGTTCCATCCATGCTGTTGCAAAAGGCAAGAGTTCCTTCTTTTTTTACTGCAGCATAGTATTCCATTGTGTAGATGTACCACAATTTTTTAATCCACTCACTGCTGATGGAGACTTAGGCTGTTTCCAAATATTAGCTATGGTGAGTTGTGCTGCTATGGACATAGGGGTGCAGATATCCTTTCTGATTGGTGTTTCTAGTTTCTTGGGATATATTCCTAGAAGTGGGATTACTAAATCCAACACCCTTTCTTGATAAAAACTCTCAGCAAGGTAGGAATAGAAGGATCATACCTCAACATAATAAAAGCCATATATGACAAACCCACAGCCAACATCATATTTAATGGGAAAATACTAAAACCATTTCCCCTAAGAACAGGAACAAGACACGGTTGCCCATTTTCAAATAGGTTTTTAATGTCTTGCTCTCTCTCTTCCCCTCTGGCACCCCCATGATGTGAATGTTGGTACACTTGAAGTTGTCCCAGAGGCTCCTTACACAATCTTCATTTTTTGGATTCTTTTTGCTCTTCTGATTGGGTGTTTTGGGTTTTTTGTTTGTTTGTTTTGTGGGGTATTTTTTGATTGTTTCCTCACATTCCAAATTGCTGATTTGATTCTGAGCATCCTCTACTGTTGATTCTCTGTAAGTTATTCTTCATTTTATTTAGTGTATCCTTCATATCTGATTGGTCCTTTTTCATGTCTTTGATGTTCTCACTACTTTCCTTAAAATTCTCACTAAGAGCTCTCATTAAGATACTTGAACATTCTGATAACCATTGTTTTGAACTCTGTATCTAGTAGTTTGTTTGTTTCCATTTCATTTAGGGTTTTGTTTGTTTGTTTGTTTGTTTGCTTGCTTGCTTGCTTGTTTCGTACTGGAGATTTCTTCTTTTCTTTCATTTGTGACTTGTTTCTTTGTCTCCACATGTCTGCTGCTCCCTGTGTTTGTTCCTATGTATTAGGTAGAGCTGCTATGTCTCCTGGAATTGGTAGAGTGGCCTTGTGTAGTAGATGTCCTTTAGGGCCCAGTGGCTCAGCTGGCCATTCCAGGTGTGCCTCTGTGTGGTCTGTATGCACTGTCTTGTTGTAGTTGAGCCTCAATTGCTGTTGGTGTCACTGGGAGGAATTGACCTCCAGGCCAATTGACTGTGAGGACCAGCTGAGACTAAAGTGGAAGAGCTGCTATGCAGGAGACACCCCTACAGAGCAGGACTTGCTTCAGTGGGGCTTTGGTGCTCACTGAATCTGCCCTTTGAGTGTGTCACTCATGGATATGTAGAGTTGTAATCTGGAGTGCTGAACCATTTTAATTGGATGTTGTGGATTTGTTTCCCTTGTTTTAAAAATGAAATAATTAGAAATGGCACATCAAACCAACTAAATAAGAAAGAGGACTGATGGGTCATTGATAGACAAGCTCACACCAGTTTTTCTCAAAGTGGTCCCACAGGGAATACCAATTGTGCAGACAAAGGAAGTATACTGCTCCAGGAGGATCAAAATGAGGAATTTGGCTTGTCCTGCCAGGGGTCAGAAGCACGGGACATGTTACTCTCCCATTCCCAGCAATGCCTGAACCCTAGACTATGTCTAAGGATGAATAAAAACAGTCCCAGTGTTTTGTGTCATCTATTGGTATGATACGGTTACTCCTGGAAAGGTATTATCACTGCTCATCTTGTGTAAGTGCAAAAGCCTGGCAACTATACCTTTATTTAATGACTAGGGGCCCAGTGCATGAATTTGTGCACCTTGAAAGGAACTGTGGGCTGTGAGGCTGCAGTAGGCACAGGGATGGATCTCAGCCCATCCTCCATGCCCCTGCCCAGCCCCTCCTGCTGAGGCTCTGGTCCCGTTTGCCGGCAGCCCCGCACCCACTGCCCATGCTTGCACCCGCTGACAGCGACGGGCTGGTGCCAGCAACGGGTGTAAGTGGGACCGGTGCCCCAATCACCCCTCAGGAGCAGAGAGAGGTAGAGAAGCCCTTAGGGGTAATCAGAGCTGGCAGCCGCCACTCGCACCTGCTGATGGCGCCGAGCGATTAGGACTGGTGCCGGGCACCAGTAGTGGGTGCGAGTAGTGGCTCCAGTGCTGGTTGCAGGTGCAAGCAGGGCCAACGCTGGCAGCATGTGCAAGCACCAGACGGGACCCCAGCATGCAGGAGTGAAGAATTTTCAGTAACCATCAAAGACTTGCACTGATGACAGCGACTGGCAACCCATGTTGGTCTGGCACCCCCGCTCACCTGCTCCACCATCCCACCGTGGCCGACACCCGCCATGTTCCGCACATGCCCCCTGGTGGTCAGCGCAAGTCATAGCTACCAGTTGTTCAGTTGTTCCGCCATTTGGTCTTATTGCAAATTAGCCTTTTATTGTATAGGATGTTACCTAAAAAAAAAAATGCCTTTGCAAAGCTCAAAGCTCCTTATGGTCCAGTCCACACCTTGGGGTCCTACAGATCTGGCTAGAAATCTATGCTTTCTATACTCAGAGCTGGCTGTTCCCTATCACATTAAACATGGTGTTTCTATAAAGCACCTAATTGTTGTTTTTGTGAGAAACATGGGGCCTGCTGCCACTGAACTGGAGAGCTAGGGTGCTTCTGTTCTTCCATGTTGAAATTAACTTTACATTACTTATTGATTCCAGTCCTATGAAATTTAGCAAACACTGCATTGCATTTAAATAAATTATAATAATTAAGCCACAGTGTTTGAATTAAAGCTTTTTATTGCATGATTTGACTGAATACTGTAAAAACCTCATTAATTTGTATGCCACTAATTTGTAACTTGTGATAAAGCAGAAGCAGGGGGGTTGGGAAAGAAGGGAGGAACCTGACTGAAGTTTTTCTTTGCACTGCAAATCTTGTTCATGAAAGTGCAAATCAGTACTGTAAACAAGGTTGCAGGGGGTCTGATTTGAAATAAGTAAGAAAACAAACTTTTCAAATACCTTTTAGAAGCATCATTTACATGCATACAATTTATATGCTAATTACAAATCATTCCCTCTATTCACTGGCATTATTCCCTTGAGAGCCTCAACTGGGTTTTTTATTTCTTCTTTCTCTCTCTCTCTCTCTCTCTCTCTCTCTCTCTCTCTCAGTGGGTTAAGTTACTATTGTACTTGAAAGTTATTAAACATGTGTCCCCAACATGCTTTATAATTTGAATAGACTTTGCCTAATTAATTTAAAATAGTAAAATTTCACTGCAGTTTCTGTCACTTTTACCTTTTATCTTGCATTCTAATGTGATTCCAAAATACACAGAAAGTGCTCCCTAAAACAGAATTATTACTCCAGGTGAGGGGGTTAGCTTGACGGAGCAGGGGCAGGGTAAGGACCGGTTCAGACCCTAGTGCTTTGGTCATATTCTAGAACTGGAGTTAGATTTAATGAGAATTAGTTCTATTGAGGTGTGTGTGTGTGTGTGTGTGTGTGTGTATGTGTGTGTGTTGAGGGGTATAGGCTAACTGGTCCTAAGAATGTGCACAGAAAAGAGTAATTAATCACCCTCATGTCTAAATTGAGGAGGCCCAATAATCTTGATAAATATGAATATATATTTTATCCAATTAACAAACGTGTAATCCTGGTGCTGGTTTTAAATTTTCAAAAACCTTTACCATCAGAAGTCACAATCAACTTTCAAATCAAGATTTTTCCTGCAATTCAGGACTATGATCGTCTCTATGCCAGGAAAAAAAAAAGGAATCAAATATTTAGGTCATAATTGCACACACAGATTTTTTTGAGTAGCAACAGACCCCCGGCCTCCCCGCGCGCAAACACACTGACTGTGCTAAACGCTGGTGCTCTGAGAGACTGCGGGAATTTGGGTGGGAAGGTGATGGGCAAAGGGAGCCTGGGAAGCCACATGATAAGCTGGCTTAGCCGTGTAGATAGTCCTGATGCAAAACCAACTGATAAGCTCCCCTTTTCCCAATGTATTTACTTTACTAATTGGGTTACAAAATAAAATGAACATCAACAACAAACACCCTCCTTCCAGCCATGTAAATTATAGATCGCTTATCTCCAAATAGAGCAAAACTTTATAGGTGGGAATGTAATTAAGCCTAGAAACGCTGCTTACGCCAGAAAGACTGGCGTTCACACGATCTAGCAAATGCCTTGGAATTTCAGTCTTACACAACATAATTATTCTTATGTGAAATATAATTAATGAAGAAAATGCCTCAGATGTGTGGGCTAGGAAGGCAAATATAGCTACCCTTTATTGTGCCTTCAAGGTTAGAATTATTATAGCACTTACAATTTTATTATAATTACCCATAATGAGACTCCACACATGTGATGTAGTTGACATGCTTTTGACAATAGAAGTTTTCAGAATGCCTCATTAAGTATTTTAGTATATATTTATGTGACGTTCGCTCCGCCTCCTAGTTTTGGTGGCAACACAGCCCCTGTAAAGGCATATGTACATATTTTAATAAAAAATACTACCATTAAAGATCATAAAATGATTACAATGAATAGATATTAAGATGTCACAGCTGTAGAAGCCATTCCTTTTATGTACTCCCATGCTGGATTGTTTTATGACCTATCATAAACCTATTAAACTACTGGTAATAAAGGATTGTAATTAGTGATAAAACCTTGTTGCTTAGTGAGCCAAGACAGTTATCCTTACTTTGAATTTTATTGAAAGTAATCAAGACAAAACCTTCAGCAATGTCAAATACAGGTTGAGAGCAAGGTTGCATTTTTGCTAAGGACGGATGACATTCAACTTTTCCTGAGTTGTCTTCTCCCTCTTTATTGTGCTGGTTCAAGGAGGAGTTTTTGTTTTGTTTTGTTTTTCTTTTGACCTGTTTGGCCTCCTGTTGTTTTGTTTTGTTTGTAAACATGAGATAAGGGAGGGAACATTCCAAGCCAAAGACAAGCCAGCTACTGAACCACACGGGTGCTCAGAACACTTGGTCCTGCTGTGCCGGCTCCTGGGAGTCCCAGGTGGAGCAGGCAGGACGCAGCCCTTGGGTGGGTTCATTTCCTGCCCAGGATCACTGCACAGAAACCATCCTCAGAAGGGCTGCGGGAGGGGCAGCTGGCCCAAAGAACTGAACAAACATGTGACCTTCTCGCCTATCAAGTCAAATTAACTTTTCCCCTTGTCATCCTGGGTTGAATGTGAACATTGCTTCCAGTGGCACAAAAGCCCCCTCGCTAATCTGCGTGGCAAAACCGGTCCCTTCTGTCTGTGCGCCCCCAAATACATTAGTTGTGCCAGAGCCCACAGAAGGATGCTCCTTGATGTACTCTGGGGGAAAATGACATTTCCAGCTCCCTTATGTAAATTCCCCATATCTTAACTTCAACATTCCAGGGGGATCAATTTCATCAGGGGATAAGAGCCTGGAAGGGTCTGCAAAGCATCGGAAAGGGAGAGTGCACTTTTGTGCCCAGTAACAAAAAGCACGCTCACCTCCCAGCACACAGGGCTGCCAAGGAGGGCGTCTCCCCACGCCCGAAGTTCTGGCCGCACCAAAGCAGCTCTGCAAAGGATGGCATGTCTCAGAGGCTTCCACCTAACTTCTACAGGAAACTGGAGACCCCAAGGTTAAGTGGCAAACAATGGCCCAGGCCGCCACTGTGCTCTAACAAACCCAAGAGTGAAGATCAAGCAGAGGGTCTCGATGGTCACAGTGTGTCCTAACTGGACTTACAGCCCCTGGGCTTGGCTTTCACAGCACTGAACCGAGAACTAGGAAACCACAGCAATCAATACTTGGCTTCAGTCAATGGACACTCTGTATCCTGGTGGATAACAAGTAAAGACCGGGCAATAATAGTAGTAATAATCATGACCCTAAAAACTGGTGGCGGACCATGGGGAGGGGTCAGGACGCTCCACAGGATGGCACACAGAGGCCAGGAGCAAGTGAGGCAGGCCTGTTGAGTGGGTTTGAATCAGAGATGCACGGTAATCAGTCCAACGTTAAATAGAAGAGTGGAAATTAAATAGGAGGATTCAGCTGAGTACCAGGCAGGCAACATTTCATGACAAGTACGTCCAAATTGGTGTGTGGAGCTGAGAAGAGCAGCAGAGATCTCTGTATTATTTATATGCTCCCAGTGTTAGCTCCACCTTGTCATGAAACATGGATGCTTTCTCATTTGCCCTGTACCACCAGAGGAGTGTGTAAGTGTAGTCTCTGGGAAATTATAACGTGGGATTAAGACGCCGCCAGGTCCCCTGAATGTCGGCATGGCCATGTCATCAGTCATCGCCCATCACTTGAGATCTATGTGGAATCAGGGGCATAGGAGGCTGATGGCTTTTGCTAGTGAATCAGAAAGACTGTTCTACTTTTTTTTTTTTTAATCTTAAATGTATCCAGAGTTGTACAGACAAATACGTAAGCTGTAGCAGTTGGTCAGGTTTTAAGCTACTAGAAGAAAGTTAAGCTTCTGCGTTGGCTGGCTGAGATACCAGCCATAAGCTGACAAGTAATTAACCTGGCGTATCTATAACAACTGTCATCTCTTATTTCTGTGAAACTGGGATGTAAACCAAAGGCCAGAAAGAGAGAGAGAGAGAGAGAGAGAGAGAGAGAGAGAGAGAGAGAGAGAGAGAAGAGCTCTATTTGTAGAGGGTCACTGCTAGGCGGTCCTGCTGCACAGTTTAGGGGACCTGGGCATTTGGAGGCCTGCAGCCCAGATCAAAAGGGTCAGTGCCCCTTTACCAATGAACAGCAGGGAGACCATGCATCCAGCAAGGTGTAAATTTGAGCTCTGCGGTTTTGAGGAAGCCCATTGTGAAATGCATTCTAACACCCCAGGTGGCCAGGATTTGATTGCCTCCCTGATGTCACTGTTGCATTTCAAAAATGCTGGAGACCCTGGGGTGTCACGAAGCACCCTGCCATAGCCCACCACTAGGGACCCTCCCTCCCACCGCCAGCCATCTCCTAGGGACTGATGCTTCATTTCTTGAGGTCTAAACAAAACCTCCTTCTCCCCCTCCTCTGCCGCTCTCTCTCCACTGAACACACAGCCACACTTGAAGAGCTCTCTCTGTGGGGATGTTTTGTATCCTTTCTCCAGATAGAAGCAGGCCTGGAGCTCTAAGGGTTCTCAGTGACCCAGAAACAAGTGGAGTGGTGACCGGCCCATCTTTCTGGGTTCGAGGCTGAAATGAGAGCAGCGCTCTGCAGTCTGACCTCATTGGTTCGGTGTGTTTAAAAATAAAGCTGTGGGAACCATGAACACGAAACTGAGATGGCTCCAAGGGTTCCAAGATAAGCAGGCAATTCGGTCCCCGAGTCTTCCCGCCTAGTGATGACGCGACAACTAGCTTAGGTCAAGAGTCTGTCTTTCTCAGGGGAAGGACCTGAGCGTGGGTCCCATTCACAAACACACAACGACACCCTTCACAGGCATTACTGTGGTGCTGTAGGCCACTATACGGCACAGTTAGAGTGAAAAAGAGAAAAGCATAGTGGAGTTCTCCCAATATCCAGATATTCCTGCTTGCAGAAATACTTGAGATTTCTAAGTGAACATTTTAAAATTTAAGATGAGGTATTTACTCTCAAGACCCTTGTCAGCCCCCCAAAAATATGGAGGAAGGAGCAGCTTGTTAGAAATCTAACTGCAAAAGCGCCTGAGGGTTTTCCTTTTAAAACCTCCTAATACTTTCACAGTCTTTCCCATTCAAATGGACTCTGGGCTTTGTTAATTTCTTAGTCGTCAAACTGGAGGAGTTGCTTGACCATCGTGGAAACACAGACCCCCATCCAAGGCCCAGCCGCACATTCTGTTTATTTTCCCCCTAATGAAAAGTGTGACAAGCAAATAATTAAACTGAAAAGTGAGCATAAATTAGAGTCCACAGCCACAGAGCAGAGCGCCTTTTGAAGACTGCATTTTAAATGTGGGCTTCGGAGAGCGCTCACCCCGGTCATTGAAATGATCTGGCTTACACTGTCTGTGGTTCCCCTGTACGGCGGGTTTATCCCGTTTCATCACGTACAATGTTTGATGTGCCTTGGCATAGCAAATTATTTGTGTTGGATTTATTTCAGTGAATTCCCCTTTTCCTTCTGGTTTCAAGAGAGTAAGCCCTGGGCTTCGACACATTATGAAAACAACCAGATCTGAGAGACATTATATCCACAACAAAGGGAAACCAGTGACCAGCCCAGTTACATTGTCTTTTGAACAACAAGTCAATGCAGACAGAAGTAAATGACAGTTAATTACAAATTACATTCTGGTTGGGGCTGAGAAGGCCTCTCGCCTTGAATAATGATCGGGCCCTCGGGCGCTCACCTGCCTGCGAGCGGCCATAGGAGACGCAGGCTGGGGTGCTGTACAAGTTTCAAAACAAGCTGCTAAACACAGAAGCTTATTGGATTACAGAGATTTAGGAAAAAGCATTCAGATCTCTCACGGCAACTGCAGGACTAGGGTGGAGGGGTTTCTAGGGGACTGTGGCCGCTCACTGTTTGCTTGTGAATGCTGATCTCAGTGTCCCAGAAGGAAACCGGCCCCCTTGCCAACATTGGGAACTTGTCCCAGCACGGGGATGGCGGGGATGCAGCAGATCAACTCACCCAGAGAAGTAGATAATATTGCTGAGGTTTTTCAACTCCTCATCAAAAGAATAATTCAATAGTACACTTAGATTGTGTATTTTTTTAATCAGAAGAGGATTTTCATACCACCTGCAGACACTTTGATTTATTGATACTGTTTTTTAAAGTTTAAACAGTAAATGAATTTATTAAATTTTAAGTCAATTTTTTTTAAGTTACAGCATTTGCAAAAATAAGACAATGTTGAGAATAATTAATGTCAGCATTTCTGCATTGAAAGGACCTTGGCTTTTGTAATTCACTAAAGCAATTTCTATTCATTTAGTTGAGCTAAATGCTTATTGTTAAAGACAAAAGCCCCATCAGTTTGACATTGAGCTCATTATGTATGTTAGGAACACTCTGGAATCCAAGGCCACACGGCAGGCAACAAAGCCAGGGAGGAGGGGGGAGGGCGTGGAGAGGGGGCAGGATTTAAATGCAGACCACGACGTTTCTCCTCAATAACTTCCCATTTAGACCTGATTAAAACTTCAAAACAAAGCTCGTTGGAAACAGGAGACGGATTTTTGTTGTCAGTAAGTGATGGGGTGATCAGTAAACTCTAGGAAGTTTAAAAGTCCTTCTCAGAGACAGCTCAGCTGATTCTCAAAATTCTTAACCATTTTAAAGAAAGTAAAAATACATGCAGAAAGGTTTAGGAGAGGCACAGAGAGGCTTAGGAGACAAATATACATTCTTTTCTTTCATAGACAAAGCATGAAAATGATAATTCAACTTTCTCTGTGTTAGAACAATAATGTCTGATATTAGCAACTTCTGCTCCAGGAGGACTTCCTCTATGCACCCTTTACACAGCATCCGTAGCCTCACCATCCTTACCCTGCACATTTTCATGTAGGGAATCGGATGTCATGATTAAGCTCCAACTTTGGGAAATTAGGACCCTGTTTCTTGCCTGAGCGGAAAGCTTCCCAGATGAGACACATCATTTGCACATGAGCTCCTGCAAGATAAAAGTTCGGCTAGGTCCCGCTGAGATGGCTTTAAGTGTTTTTCCTGCTCATTCAAAAACAACAGGACAGTTTTAATTATGAGACAAAACAAATGAAGCAGCTGCAGGAGCCCGTCCGAAATGCACGTGCGGGAGCCTGGCTTAGATCCTGTGAAAAGCCTAACAAGGCCACACTCTTTAAGATTTTTACCTTCATGCTGCAAAATTTATTCAAAAGCTACTTTTTTAGAAATGTTGGCATTTTTCCTCCAAACGGACAAATGGAATATTCCCAATCCGAAGAAATACGGGTCTGTTCCAGTGTGACATCTCCAACCCCGCTCGGAAGGACACTTGCGCAAGCTGGTCCCCTAAAACCAGGGAGAAAAATAGCTGCCTTGCCTGCGTGGAGGAGAGCGTCCGTCTTATCGGTGGCAGAGTGACGCTGACTGTACCGATAGTGACACGGGTAATCCATCATGTCATCAGCAAAGTGAGGGACGCTGCCGGCACCTCCGCCAGCCCGGGATGCCAGCCAAGAGGCAGGGACACCCCTGAGAGGCCACACTCTTTAAGATTTTTACCTTCATGCTGCAAAATTTATTCAAAAGCTACTTTTTTAGAAATGTTGGCATTTTTCCTCCAAACGGACAAATGGAATATTCCCAATCCGAAGAAATACGGGTCTGTTCCAGTGTGACATCTCCAACCCCGCTCGGAAGGACACTTGCGCAAGCTGGTCCCCTAAAACCAGGGAGAAAAATAGCTGCCTTGCCTGCGTGGAGGAGAGCGTCCGTCTTATCGGTGGCAGAGTGACGCTGACTGTACCGATAGTGACACGGGTAATCCATCATGTCATCAGCAAAGTGAGGGACGCTGCCGGCACCTCCGCCAGCCCGGGATGCCAGCCAAGAGGCAGGGACACTTAACCCCTGAGAGCCCCTCATCCCTGTTCCACTCCACACAACCTCTGTCAGGTCTGAGGTGGCTGAAGAATGACAGTAAATCTATACGGGCCCACAATCTACCCTCGTGACAAGCGCACACCGGGCCGCCTCATAACACGATTAAACTGTATCATGACGGGAGTGCAAGACAAGGCCTTTATTATGTGCCTTGTTGAACCATTTAAGAGGTCTTTGCCAAGACTGGCTGCTCTCACTAGGCCGGCTGGGAAGGTAGGGCTGACGTCTACCTGGCCCTGGGCAGGAGCACTCGGATTTCTAAACCAGCATCTGTTTATGGGGTGATGGCTCTCCTGGCATCTGCAGTCAGCACACATGGGCTAGACATTCATTTTATGCTGTTTTGACACATGAAGGTGTTGACCAATTTCTTTTAGATTTTTTAAAAAATCCTTAATAGATAAATGATGAGACAGCAGGGTTGGGATATGCTATTGAACACCATGTATCATTTTATCTTGTCATCTAGAAAATCCTAGATCATGTAAATGGCAGTGGTAATAAAACGTGGAAATGACATTTAGGATAATATTTTGAACTCCTAGGATTTCAGGTGCCAGGTGTGATTCCATTGACACACACACAAAGGTGGCATTTCTCAGGTTACTGTGTTACACGTGTGTTTATGGCATGAAATAAACAAGTTTTCCCCCTAATTTTCTCTGGATTGTATTTTTAAATTATTATTTGTGTCTTTCTTTTTGTTAAAACACAGTGAGATTTTCTTGGGTTAAAGAGAGAGAGAAATCTAGTTGAATAGTAATATGATTCTTTCATGTATATGCAAGAAAAAGATCTTTTCACACCTTGATGAAATTAGCATATATTTAAATACTAATGACTTGCCAGGGACTAGGTAGGAATACCAAGAGCTACCTGCACACACAATTAAAGCCCCTAGGACACAGACCTGATGCTGGAAGCATTGGACATGATTGATATTGGATCTTATTTTGCAAGATATTAATAAGAGGTCCCAAACAGTGTGAAGGTGGCAAGAAGTTATAAGTGTGTCACACACACACACAAAAGTTGCCTCAGAATGGAAAAATTGTGGTCAAATAAAAATAAAAACCAGTCACAGGCTTGAGGTGCCTTGGCTGCTCCATGGGATTGTGGAACTTTTTCCACAACCAGTTTGTTTATCATGGACCTGTTTGATGCAAGACTGGATTAATGAATTCTTTCATGGATATCTCATAGCATGGAAAGTTAATTAAGTTTAATTTAAAGACACACTTGAAGGAGGAATATTTTTTAATGTTCTGCTATCCTATGGCATTGGAAATAATTTTATGTTCTTTCAAGTAAATGTTGTGTATGAACAATCAGTCACATCATCAGTTTTGATCTAATGTCTCAGTGTGAGTCTTGACTCCTCTTGGGCCCTGGACAAGCAGAGGGAGCTGTGTGGACCTCACATCTCCACCTGCCAATGAAGAGCACCGTCATGACAAAGTCTACCCAGCCATGACTTTCCCGGTGCCCTTTACCTCATTCCCTTTCTGAGTTGCCATTTCCATGCCACTCAGAGTAATCATCAACTTCTGTTATTTTTAAGTTTAAAAAGTTGATGAAGTCTAAAGTGTGTGGAAATATTACAAGTCCAGGAAAAGTATTTTAAAATCCACAATTGCTAGAAGAAAATAAAATTAAACCAAACTTCATAAAAAATAGGTACTTTTTGAAAAAGCAAGAGTAACCGACATCAAAGAATATTGTAATTATTTTCCAGTTTGTGCTTTCAAATGTTTTTTAAACCACTATCTATGGTTTGCAATGAGTATTCATGTGCTCACTTACTTCTTTAAAGTTTATACAAATCTACAATAAAACCACATGTGCACGGATACAAGGGTATAATAAAATGGTAAAAGGGATTGAAATACTTTCTTCAATGGTTAAAAGCTTGAATAAATTATAAAATATGCCTCGGGGAACCTTGGGTAATGCATGGTGTACATGCCCCTCAAGGGCATTGTTCAAACATCATTTGATTTACTCAGATTTTAGCTAGAAGTGACATCACAGACATAGGATTGAGTGCTTAGGCGAGTGTCGGAAGTGCAGATTTTTAAAGTTGTTCATTAAAGAGCAATCCTGAACCATTAGCGATGGGGTTGACATTACCCTAAGCAATTTCAGCGTGGGGTCACCAGTGCTCCTTAAAAAGAATCTAGGCCACCTTGGTGGGGAGGGAGCAGGTAAGCAAGAGTGAGGATCTAATTCAGCCAACACATGGACAGTTGGATACTTCCCTACTTTTTCCTTATTGGAAATTGTTGGTACTTGTTGAAATGAAGACGCAACTGAGTAATAGTGTTGGAGGGAAAAGTGTGTTCTGGAAATTCAATATTCAATATGAGGTACCAGTTAAGGGTAGCGGAGAGGGGTGGGTAGCAGGCCAACCACTGCGCTGATCTCAACTTATAAGAACCAAAGGATGACTTAGAGTTGAGCAGAACTCTATTTTGACCCCTACCAAGACCTTTAACTTCTGGTCCCTCCACCTCTCCCCAGGTAAATGAATTTATTTAAGAAACAGGAACTGCACACTCTCCTTCTGATGGTAAGCCTGGTGAGGGGAACCCTGGGAGCTGTTCTGGACTCTATGCCCATCCAGGCTCTGTGCTGGGCCTTCCAAGCCTGGACCAGCCTTCCCAGAGGTTACAAGTGTCCAGTCATGACAAATATAAGGAGCAAGGAAGATGGCTGCCTTTAGAAACACTTAAGGATCAGCCGCAACCTCAACATTAGCATTGTCAGTTTTGTAAAACAGGAGCCATGTTCATGGGGTTAGAAGGCACATGCAGAATGACTGTCAGTGAGGACTGTGGTTCACTTTTACAGTGAGAACAGCTTACAACGCGTCCTTTATGGAAAGTCTACATTATTCTACATGCAAATAGAAATAAGATTGGGCTACATTACACTGGGTTTACTTAATAACAGAATATGGTCTTCACTGATCTTAGGTCACAACCAACACTTGTTATTTCCCATCTAAAAAACCAAACATGTCTTTGTTCTATATGCAATCATATTGTACTGCAAAGCTAGACTATACAAAATGTAAAATCAAGCCTATTTCTAAATAAGTGAACTGTTCCAGAGTGTGTTTCCCCCAAAACAAAGGAGCTAAAGGGCAGGAAAAGCTGAAGTCAGCACCTGCAGTCTGTGACACCCTCAAGGTTCTAACATCATGTTTTAGGAGTGTTTTTCAGGTAGACGTGTCTTTTCATTTTAGCACACTACGGAATGTCTGTTCAGAGCGTGCACCACACATGCTCGGGGGTGGCTGCTTCCTCCAATAACTGGGTATTAATGGGCTTCTTTCTTATTTCTGACTCTTCCTCTCCAGGCCTTACACCAAATGCTGACCACACAATGTGGAGCTGTCAACTGTTAAGTGAAATGTATGGCGTTGGTCACTTCTCAGGACAAAAGGTCAGAACAAAAATGTTCAAAGAAATCAAAGCTGGGACCTATAGTCAGATAAAGCTTTTTATCTGGTAGGACTAATACTTCCTCTATTTTGAAAATCTGGTTAATTTTTAAAATGTGTGTACACCCACTTAAATGATCTGCACAAGACTCTTCCCAAGCACAGTGAGTAAAATTTATTTGAAAAGGTGAAACTCTGATCTTAAACATATGTGACTGTAATTGGGTGAGACTCCAACCAACCAAGTCACCGGGCTGGGGCCTTTTTATTATTATTTAAAAAGTGCAGTAGGAGAAGGTGTGCCCTGCTCACTGTAAATCTTGTTTTAAGAGGCGAGGGGGATGGGTGCATCCTCAAGATGTTCTAATTCAGGGTGTGGAGTCAGTATGTTGACTTGCATGTATAGAGTCAGATGGTATGTGCTAAGTGACAGGGAGTGACAGTCCCAGTTCGCATGAGGAAATCCCCCTGAGATACAGGGAGTCAAGGGTAATTAACAATACGAGTTATTGTAATAATGATAATGTTAACAACATAGATAACAGCATGCACTACCCACCACAATCTAGTGACTACCTGCTATGGGCCAGGCATCCTCTCCACCCTCCATATGCATTCTGTCAGGTACCATTCACCTAGCAGGTAGGGGTTGGCTGGACTCTGTCCTTGGTGCTTGTGTTAATAGGTAGGGAGGGCTTACCAAGTGCCAGCCTTGCAAGGAGACTCTGACACCTTTTGGCTCCTGGAGAGAATAGGCAATGACACCTCAGTGGAGATGAGACATGGGGTGCATGTCAGCAAGCAGGGAAGGGCGCCTATGTGCAGAAGTCAGCTGTTCCTGGGAGGACTCTGTTTTACCTCTGCCAGCCAATCCTGAAAAAAAGCACTTCACTTTTGTGATCCATAGTCCAGTTTTCTAAGACATTTTGATGTTGTTTGGAGTTTCTGTAATCTATGATTTGAATGTTCTTCCAAGTACAGCGAAACTCGATTAGAAACTAAACCATTTTATTGAGATGTTTTGGTCAATTATGCATGAGTAGGAATGTTTTAAGGGGCCTTGTCTACATATGGCTGATGCCCAGCTCTGCCCAGATCCCATCACTGGCCATGAAAGTCTCACTCCATTCCCTGACTTCAAGCCCATAAGCACCTACCCTTAAAGATCAACAAGCATAAGCTGCATGGAATCATGGGGGAAAGAAATGGCAGGGATGGGATGAACTAACGATGAGGTAAAGCACACGTAAAGAGCACACTCTTCCTCAGGTCATCACTGGGAATTCCCCACTCAGACATTTAGCCTCCCAGGAGGATTGTATTTTGCAGAATGTTTCTACAAATCCTCATAATCATAAGTTGCAAAATTTCACCAAAACGTATGGCTAAGTACTTAATTTATGATTTAAAGTCCAAAGAACTGAGCTAAACAAGAGATAAGAGCTGTCATGGTCATTGAGAAGATAGACACTAAGCCCAGGCTTAGATAAAATCAGGTCTTACTGTGTTCTTCAGCATCTGCCATCTGTTACTTCATTCAGAACATAGACTATTGTAGAAGATGGTCTATCTAGGGAATCTCTAATAGTGGCAGGGGAGGTGTCTCCCCCCCCCCACCTCCCCGGCAGGAAGTGATGGTGGTGGTGTCTGAGTTTGGGAAAAAAGCTTTGCATCCAGTGCAAAGGTACTGGGGCTGGAATGAACTGAATTAGACCTTTGTAGGTCAGCAGAGGCCAGTGTGACTGGGACAGAGGGAGATGTCAGAGAGGGCAAGGCCAGATTCCAAAAACCTTACAGGCCTAAGTGGGACTTTGGATCCCAATACTATGAGGAACTTCTGAAGACTCCCAGGAGCAATGGAGAGACATGATGTGGTGGATATTTTCAAGATTCCTCTGGCTGATGTGTGGAATGGGTAATGGAGATGAGAGTAGGAGCAGAAAGGTGGGTATGGACTAGAGTTGGAGGGTGTGGTAGCTGCAGAGCTCGTGAAATGGCTCAGATTCTGAAGATCTTTTGGAAGTGAGTCCAACAGGAGTTTCTGAAGTGGATCAGATGGTGCTGGACAGACAGTGAAGGCAAGTGAGAATTGAGGTTGGTTCATAAACTGGGTGCCTAAATGGATGCCTTGGGATGTGGTTGTTCATATCCACCAGGGACTCCAAAGGGGGTGAATCTATAAATTAGTCATAGTGATTATTAGCAGAAGGTATGGCAGTCAGTCTCTGATAAAGAGACGTGCCTTCTCAATTTTAATTTGAAGGGAACGAAATGCATGTTAGAGGCCAGAGTGAGAAAGGTGGCTTCTGCAAAATAAAAAATTAAACACCAGGACTACAGATGCAGCTTCCTGCTCTCCCTTCACACTCCTAGAACTGTGTGGCATCCCCACATAACTTCAGGGGTGGACAGGTGATGTCTTTGACCTCCAATTTCATTTTGGAGCATCTGTATGAACAATGGGAAGGTGAATGTGGACAGGAGCTTTCCTTTGCACCTGTTTTTTTGTCTCAAGAACCTGGAGATGCTTGTATATCAGTTGTACCTGGTGTCAAAGTCACATGCCCCACTGAATTCCATGTCCCAAAAGTTCCTGCTGTACAAAGAGAGGAGGCAAATGTCTGGGGCTTTGTGAAGTCAAGATAAACTGCCAAGAACATCATACACCATTAGAAACTGTAAGAAACCCAATGTCAAAGCCCCATCCAGACTCCAAGATTCAACCTAGGATGTGTGGAAGTTTTACCTTCCACTGTGGAGGCAATAAGAAGATGGTATTGGAAGCAGAAACTGTGAAGAGGGTCCAAGTGCGACTCCCTGCCCAATCTAAAGCTCTACCATTGTATGAATAACCATAGACGTGTCCATAATTGTGATCACCACCAAAACCAAAATCCAGTTAAACCGAGAATTTTCAGAGCTAATCACTGGAGACTCTGTGCTGCACAGAGGGCCCGTGATACCTTTGCCCAACCTGCTGAAATGTCACTTCCCCCAGGCCTCAGTTGAATTTGAAGAAGGGGACCTGATTCTGATTCACAGGTAGGGTGTGAAGAGGGGATGAAGGCAACTGGAGAAAGGAAACTGCACTTGGAAGACTGTGCTTGTCATGGAAGATTTGTGGTGAGGGGACCTCTGTGTCAATAACTGTACCCTGCAAATTTGTTAAATACCAAAACCAGGCCCTACGATCATCAGAGGAGCACATCGTGCCTGTACCACAGCCAATCCTATGACAGGAGAGGCTTTGAATTAGATTTTCCAGGCAGCGTTTCATGGCCCGTCTGCCCCTGTATGGCTTTGAGTCCTGTACACCTGTTCCATGGTGTGAGTTCAACTGCCGGATGCACTTGGCTCTAACAGACCACCAAGGGGAAGGACAGGATGGGTGAGTTTTCAGGACCACAGAGTCCTGGCCAGAGACTGATGTAACAGTAATGGTGTTTACGGTATTTTGGTTGTTGTTATTTACGGAGCTATTTTCACATTAAGGTGAAGCACACAATTGTTTGAATGAGGAGCTGATTCATCATTCAGAAAGTAGTCTTCATAGGGGCACATTTCGGTGATAGAAATCAACGGTGAGGCTGGTAAATTGCCTGGGAGGGTTCAAAACAGATTCAAGATAAAGGAAGGAGAGATTAAGTCAAGACAGCATCTAATGCGTTTGCCAAACACTCCATCCTCCCGCAGTGGAGGCTGATCTAATGGCCAGCCACTTAATTTCCAGAGCCCAGTGCCAATCTTTTGTCACCTCTGTTGCCCCATATCAAACTTTCAGGAAACAAGACCCGCTAAAGCAGATAATCAATAATGAGATCAGGAGATGTTATCCTGAGAGAAGCAGGGCTGCCTGCTTTGTTTGTGGAAGGTTGTTTTGCCCAGGCTGCTTGTCAGTCCTTGACTGTGATGTGCACAGCAGGATTGAGTGTGCGGAGATAAAGCCACAGGAGGGAGAGCTGGGAAGCAGGCACAAACACTCAGGGGTGAACCGCAGCCATGAGGCCATGGCACTCTCCCATCCCCGCAGAGGCACCTGGAGTCACCACCCCTTTAAGATGGTGTGCATTGCTTAGGTGTCTTTCCCTGGACACTTCATGGGGAGATTCTGATGCTGAGGCAAATTGAGGTGCCAATGGGGGGAGAGCATGGGGCTCTTAGGGGCCTGGACTCACACCTTTTCCTTATGATGTAGGCATCCACTCCTCTCCCATGTGATAATGGCTGCATCCACACGTGACTATGTCAGATTGGGGACATCCACATATCCTCTTATGAGATAGTAGGCACATTCTCTGTATGACAATGCAGCCACCCACAATCTGCTAAGAATAACAGGCACACCCACACACATTCAATGTGGTAATGGAGACACTCACTCTTCCTCTAGGATGCTAAGCCCCCATTCCTCTGATATGTGACAGTAGGCATGCCCACATCTCTTGTACTATGTGACATTAAGTGTGTGTGAATAATGGCACACACACACACACACACACACACACACACACACATCTCTGTGATGGCAGTGCACACATGCCCTCTACATGATGTGGAACATGCACACCTATGCAATGCGATGCTAGTTGCCTACTCCTGTTCTATGCAATGTTAGGGAAACACACCTCTCCTATATGACAATGGGCTCACCCATAACTCCCCTGCAGGAAAATGGCCACAACCTCCTCTAGGTGAGTGGACACACCCACATCTCCTGTCTAGAATGTAGATACCCAGTTCTCTTCTGTGAGACAATAGACATACCCACACCTGTAGTCAGTACCTGGTACAGGTACACACAATGGGGCCTTTCTAAGGAGGCAATTGCATGAGATTCAGAAGCATGGCCTCAATTTTTTGTCTAAAATAATGTAGTAAGAAAAGTGATTAAAGAACATAGGTGTATGTTTTAATAGGCTTTGGGATACAAGAAATAAAATTGTCTTGTTACCACCACAATTGATCTCAAAATTAAAATACTTTTCACTTTTCCCAAAATAGTAATAGAGATAACACAAAATAATTGCTCAGAGGATAAAGCCATGTCGTGAATACATATTTTTTTCTATTAAAAATATTGTACCCAATTAGACATCTGTATTTTTTTTTCAAAACAAATTTCTATCAAATGAGAGTAGTCATGTGAATTCACTGTTGACATTTTACTACACTGCAATAGAAATAAACTGACACTTAGGGACGGCATTTTAGTTTTGAAATAACCGTGAAGTTTGGTCCCTGAAGGCTTTATTCCTAAAATAAGCCAAGTACCCTGAGTTTCAATCACTGACAAATCACGTTGCAGATACTGTGACGAGAGGGGTTTCCTTTTGAGCCCACACAGGTCTCCTGGCCACACTGTCTTCTTGGTCTAGGTTCTGCCCACACTCCTGTTGGGCAGATGGGATTTTTGCTTTGTGTGACCATGAAATTGCAGTTTCTTATATAAGCACCAGAATAAGATGCCGATAATTGAAAGGCTGTTTTTCAGAGTGGGTCGGGCTGAAGCCTCAGCCAAGGGAGTTGGGAAAGCAGGAGGTCAGGAAGAGGAGGGGTGCGGGACAGCGAGGCAGAGGGAGATGGGAGGTGAGGAGGGCTGGGTGGCAGGGTGCTATGAAGCCTTCCTCCCCCAGGTTCCCCTTTCCCAGGCCTTCTTAGTGATGGCTTCCACAGAGGGGAACCCTCAGTTCATTCCCCAGCCTCTCAAATGTCTCTTTTTGAGGACTGTGTAGTTATTCTAAGCTCCAGGCTGATTTAAGAAGAATGAGTGCCTCGGGGAAAGGCCCCTCTGGCCTTTTAGTCCATTACAATTCCAAAGGCAATCACAAAAGGAGATGGGCTGCCGGAGTTAATGAGATTCCTCGCCAAAAACACTAATCTGGGTTAAAACTAAAAGAATGCTGATAAGGATATTACAGCTCACACTGAGAACAAGAAAGGTGCTTCCCTCAGATCAACAGTGCATATTAGGAGGGAGCCTTTAATAGTGTTTTAAAAAAATCTGAGAAAATGGATGTTGGAGACAAAGCCTCTTAGATGAGGAGAGGCTGAAATGGAATAAAACATCCCACTTCCACTTTTTTTTTATAATGTTCCAGGTATAAATAGTAGCAGAAGTTTAACATCACTTTAAAAGAGAGTGACTGACCCACTGAGAAAGTACATAATAAAATGTGTAGCAATCCACTGATTAGCCCTGTTTCCCCTCCGGCAAATACCTGAGCGTGTGCACTGGAACATTTTGTTTTATTACCTTGTGAGATAAGTGGGGAAAAAAGCCTCCCGTGCCTGGGGAATTCACATATTCAGCTTTGTCGTAGCAGGGCCCGAGCTCAATTTCATGCAGGGCGCATAATTATAGCAGTGTTTAAAGGGAGCCCAGAAGGAAGATGGGTTCAAGTGCAAATTAATTTCAGATTATCACAACAAAGGCAATCATATCTCAACAAGCTTGCCAGCAAAACACTTAGCAAAGGTCCCTCGGTCCCTCCCCTCCCCAACTTACAACAAAGACCTTTCAGCTCAAATTAAGCTAATGATCTCAATGATTACCTTTGCCTACCTTTTTGGTTTTGACTATTTGCACAGTAGAATGTGGTTCACTTGCAAAGGGACAAAAAAGGGGGGTGGGGTGGGGACCGAGCTGAGAGAAGGGGGTGGTGGAGAGGAGGTAGCCGGAAAGGTCAGGGCTCCTATCCATCAAGTGACAAAACAAACAGTCAACGGCTGGATGGGGCCTGCACATCGTCAAATTCTCTATTCGGCGGAGACAATCCGAGGGCGACGAGGGTGCTGAGAGAGGCCTGTGTGTATCTGGACTTCTCTTCCGAGCGGCCTTCTAGCCCAGCAGCACGGCCCCCCTCCCGCGACTCGGCACGGCTTTTCTGAAAGCCCAGCCTGTGGGAACCTGCCGGGAGGGAAGCAGGGATGGGCCTGGGACGCTAGGTCAAGCCTCGTTACTTCCTCATTACCTTGGCAGAAGTGGAGGGAGAGGGTTTTCATCTGGGAGCAGGCTGGATGTCGCTGTGACTTCTGTCTGGTTACTGCACAGCCGACCGTGGCGCAAGGCCACGCTGGGAGCCAGGCTTCTTCCCGGGCCTGGCCCGCAATGATGCATTCATTAGGGCTTTCAGGCAAATTACAGCGCTCCACACTGTGCCAGGCAGGGCTGCTCCCAGCTCCCCGCCCCGCGGATGGGGCAGATGAAGGAAACACCTTTTCTAGCTTGCTTCCTTTTTCTCTATTAAAGGCCTCTCTCTGTTTTCAGTCAGCGCTACCCCAAAGGCACATGTGTTTGCCACAAACACAGATGTGAAAAGCAGCATTGAGGCCAGCACACCTCAGCCCTCCACTGTGATCTCTTGTTTACCTTCTGACTCGAAGAGTTGTCCTGTGGAGTTGCTTTCCTTTGGCCTTTAGTGTGTCCTCTTAGAAGCTGGTGGTGGGAGCCCACCCCACCTCTCTGGGGACACCGGGCCTTCCAGGGTGGCATTTAGAGTGCAGCCCGGTCAGGGATGGAGTGGGATCAACCTCAGACACAAAGCAGCTCCCAACACGGGCTCCTGGGGGTGCAGAACCGGAGGAGCCACCTGAGACCCTGTGCTGCTTAGACAAGTGAACAGTTCTTGGGACAGTTAAGCTAAGAAAATGCAGCGGTTACTGCTTTGAGCCCTTTCCCACTCCTGCCTCCTTCCACTCCAGCTTTGCTGAAACTTGGCCTCCAACTCTCCCCTCTCTCCTCTTCTTCTAAAGCGTATATATCTTTCACACCAAATACTAATCTATGTAGGATTTGAGGAGGAGGTCTGTTTGCCCAGGTGCATCTCTTTCCCCATCCTCATTCAGAGGGCTTCAGGCCCACTGTCTTAAACTTCTAGATCTCCTCCGTGATTGTCCTTACTGTTCCAGATGGAAATGGAGGGAGGCAGCACAATGGAAGAGGAAAGGGAGAAGCACATCCATCCTCCGAGGCCGCACTTCCCAGGAGTAGGCAAAAGCCAGGGTTTGACTAGCATTTCCAGGACAGTGGTCCAAAATAAACACCAAGATGTCCCCAATGGGGTAGGAGGGGATGGGCTTCAGGAGCAGGTGCTGGAGGAGGGGCTGGGACTCCAAGAGAGGCAGGCACCTCCGGTTATCAGGGACACGTTTTCGCAGGGGGAGCTAAATTGTTTGGATTTGGTTCTGTGGTCAGAGCACTTCACAGCAGCTTAGAGGTTGGGTCCTTTTTCTCTTGGTTACTTGGCAGAAGGCTTGGCCCTGGAGTCTTTGGAAACTGGGGCAGGGCCACTGGGGATAATAAAAATGAAAATGCTTTCTAAGAGAAAGGGAGCAAACAAGTGTAAATTGATATCCTTAGGGGTCTGGGAAGGCCTGGAAGTCACATTCCTAATCCTTAGGGAGGAGCCTGCCACTCTTCCTCAGGGGCAGGCTCCCCAGTTCACATGTGAATGGTTAGATCAAGGGAAGTCCAGGCCCTCCCAGTTGGAGGTGGCTGTGACTCAAAAACACCTTTTCCACCATTGAAGACCTTGTGGGGGTGCATTGTCAAGGGGTGGTGGGGGAGGAGTAAGGGGAAGAAGGGTTAGCATCAGGTGCCTGGGGCCTGGGGCTGCTCCCGCCTTACTGGCCCTCTCTGCATGCCCTACCCCCTTGTTGTCAGCAAGCAGGTCTTGGGCACCCAACACCTCGTGGGCGCTGCTGGGGCCTTTGCCTACACCATAAGAGCCACGATGGGTTGACAAGACCTGTGAGTGTGTTTATATACCTTTGTTTTATCCTAAGAAATTCTTCGCTGAGAGCAACAATTACCTTTACCACTCAGGACAGCAGAGGCACAATGATGAGGGGTGGGTAGCAGAAAGACGGGAAGCCCCAGGCCCTCACCAAGAGGTACCCACAGCCTGTTCCCTGGTCTCCCATTCACTTCTCTGTGCCTTCCCAACAGCTCACAGAGGTTGGCTCTCCACAGAAATCAGCCAGCCAGCTATCTCTCTACTTACTCAGAAATTGCTGGGGTCCAACCCCAGCAGGTCCAGGGGTCCCCATAGGTGTGGACGGAGTCGGCGAAGAAGGAATGACACGGAGACAGCGTTCAGTTGATCAGCAGCCTTGCCAGGATCTCTAGCCACAATCTCCAGCCAAGTACTGTGTCCATGTTCTCTTGCTAGGTTCTCCAGCCAGGTTCTCCAGGTTCTCCAGCCAGGTTCTGTAGCCATGCTCTCACACTAGGTTCTCCAGCCCG
>NW_006289813.1:9602633-9604830 GCF_000327345.1 Myotis davidii | reverse complement strand
GGAAAGAAAGGCCTGACATAGAGAAAATAGAAGATCCAACAATAAAGGAATGAAGAAGTCAACAGCTGAGTAGATGAAGCAGAGAACCATACCAATAATTTGGAAGGTAAGGTAACAGAAAACACCCAATCAGAGGATCAAAAATAATTCGAGAAAATGAAAATACCTTAAGGGACCTCTGAGACAAATGAAGCATAACAACATTCACATCATGGGGGTAGCAGAAGGAAAAAATAGAGAGCAAAAGATTGATCATTTATTTGAAGAAATAACAAGTAAATGAAATTGAAGGAGAAATAAAGACCTTCCCAGACCAAAAAACAAACAAACAAAAACAAGCTAGAGGAGTTTATTACCACCAAACCAGTATTATATTAGGAGGAGAAGGAGAAAGGAGGAGGAGGAAGAGGGAGGAGGAGGAGGAGAAAAAGAAACTGGAGGAGGAGGAGGAGGAGGAGAATGGTGGTGGGAAAGAGAGAACAAGACATCTACCAAGCTGAATGGTACTATCACACTCAACGTCACAGAGATTCTCCTGTATAACAAGAGAGTTCATCTTCAGCACTGGAAAACTACCAAAGTTTCAAATTTCAAAGCTCTATTTTAAACCTATATTTTTTCTTATCTTTTGGGTAATCAGTGGTGGAATCTTCATTACATCTCGCCCTAGCCACCCACAGAGACTTTCATAATCACATTCCTACAGACTCCACAGCAGGGCCTTGTTGGCTGGCAATGACCTCCCCAGGTCTGACATTCATCTCTAGATCCTGTAAGCAAGTAGGTGAATTGAAAAGATGGCTTTTTAATAACACCTGCAATGCCTGTAGAAACAGAGCAGCGGCCAGGTTTAATCTGGGTAGACACTGCACCTTTGAAGCCCCAATCGAAATGTAGACATAGCTATCTTCATCCAGAACTCCAAGGCACTGCAGACATGAGCTCCACCCTGGGGACACCTGTGGAGTGCTGTTCATGTGCTTATTAATCAGGATCGGTCAAGACGAAAAGTATATATTTAGACGTTGTGTGCTTTATCTAGTCATTTTATTACACTTACTGTGAGATAGATGATTGTGTCTTACAGTCATTTTGATTAATCATTAACATAATTTAAAGATTAATGACAATTGCCTGCTCACTATGCACATAGTCATTAACCAGCATTTAGTTTGTATGCCTTTTCAAGTGTTTTTAGTTTATGGAAAATGTTTGTTCTGAAGTTTCAGAAATAAATATTTGAACATATACCTCTTAATATTCTATCATGGTTGACTTGTCAGAAGAGAATGTAAGTTTTTTGTGAGATCAACAGGACTAGGAGCCTCGTCCAGCAAATTTTCATAGTTTCCTGTGAAAAATACAACAGTCCTGAAGCCCACCATCTGTGAGATAAAAACCTCAGCAACATGTAGGATATTAGTCTTTATGCTTCAGAAATATTATACTAATTTGAAAGAAATTCCAGGGCAATCATTTTAGGATAAGAGTATATATTTGAAAAATATACACATAAATATCTCAAGTATTAAACTGAGTAATTTTAGAGAAAACAAACAGAGATGGTCAATGACCCAGATATGGGTCTCATTTGACAAATGCATGTGACATTTCTTCATGGTTTATCACATTTTATGTTGCAGTATAAAAAATGACTCCTGCTTACTTTGGGCCAAGAGAGGAGGGGACTCTGGTCCAGGGTCACAATGGTACCACTGCCCAGGGCTCTGAAGGCTGCCTGTCTTGGGACGTGGGCAGATGCAAACAGGAAATCACAACCCCAAAGAAGGTGCTCAGTCTAGGTCTAAGAAGTGAAGTCAGATTTTGGGCGAGTGTTGCCGGCATCCAGAGACCAGCTACTAACCTGGAAACAAGGGATCTCAAGCAGCGTGACTGCGTCAACTCAGACAAGCACTGCTTCTTCTCACGGAAAGCAGAGAGAGAACTTCGTAACCAAACACCTTGAGAAGAGAAACCAAAGATAATTAAAATAAGCATGCTGAAATGGAGGCACAAGTATGCTGTCTGTTATCATGAGAACCATCCCATACAATAATGGGCAGATGCAAACAGGAAATCACAACCCCAAAGAAGGTGCTCAGTCTAGGTCTAAGAAGTGAAGTCAAGAAGGCCATGGTCGTAGAGCAGCAGAGCGGGCATCCGGGAAGATCCATGTTGGCTCCCAAGAGATGAGACA
>NW_006289813.1:9592014-9602536 GCF_000327345.1 Myotis davidii | reverse complement strand
TAAGCATGCTGAAATGGAGGCACAAGTATGCTGTCTGTTATCATGAGAACCATCCCATACAATAAAAGCCTAATAATATGCTAAGTGTTCAACTGTTCGACCAGTAGCTATGATGTGCGCTGACCACCACGGGGCAGACACTCCAACCAGTAGATTAGCTTTCTGCTGGTGTCCGGCCAATTGGGAGTGGGCGGGATGGGCCAGATACACCTTGGAGCCCTCCTGTGGTCCCTCTTTGGCCCTGATCTTGCACCAGTGGGGTCCCTTAGCCTGGCCTGCACCCTCTCACAATCCGGGACCCCTCGGGGCATGTCAGAGAGCTGGTTTTGGCCTGATCCCCACAGGCCAGGCAGAGGGACCCCACCGGTTCACAAATCTGTGCACCAGGCCTCTAGTTACAAATAAAATAAAACCAGGTTTCCATTAATAAATATGATATTTAACTCTCTAGGACAGTGGTTCTCAACCTGTGGGTCGCGACCCCTTTGGGGGTCAAAAGACTCACAGGGGTCGCCTAAGACCATCGGAAAACACAAATATAATTACATATTGTTTTTGTGATTAATCATTATGCTTTCATTATGTTCAATTTGTAAGAATGAAATAGGGTTTCACCACAATATGAGGAACTGTATTAAAGGGTTGCGACATTAGGAAGTTTGAGAACCACTGCTCTAGGGATTCTGATAAATGTTTCCTATATCAACTACTCAATGTGGCTTTGTTTTTTGAGGTTTCAGAAACACTATGCTTTATTTATTTATTTATTTATTCATTTTGTGTAAATGAAGAGTTTATTGAGGAAGACACAAGGCCAAGCTTCCCCATCCTGTGTCCTCCCCAAGAAGAGATCCAAACAACAAAGGAATGATAAGCATTCTTAGGGCAATATTCTCCCCGCCCCCTTCCCAGTTATCTCCAGAGGCACAGCACAGCACACCCACCAGGCTTTCGAAGTATTTCCCTAATGAAAATACTTGATATTATTCCAAGATTAAAAAAAGACAACATATAATTACACAGAACACAACTTAGTAGAGCTAAGTGACAAGTGGAACCTTGATGGAGAAACAGCAGAGTCCTGTCACATGGGCAGAGATGACCCGTGCTGTCAGATGGGTACAGAGACCCGGCAGAGGTGTTCAAGAAAACTCCCCTGTCCTCATGCCACTGCAGGTATCATTGCCTCAAGGCTAAGGTTCAGGAATGAAACACACATGTTTTATAGAAAACCAAGGACTGAAAACCAAGAATTCATTCCAGGAGAACCATCTGCCAGGAACCCTGACCCTGAATGAATCTCCAGGCGATCGTCTTTTTCAAGTGAAGTGAGGAGTGATTTCAAAATGCACCCCAGTCACTGCTTTTCAAGGAAGAGGCAAAGGCTTGCAAACCTGCTGACCATCCGATACACTGGAGCCCAGAGTGGCATCTGGCAGAGGCCCCTGGAGCACAGGAGAGTGGAGAAGGAGCCAGTCAGTAAGGGGGGGGGGGGAGGACCACAGAGCCACAGATGGGAAGGTCTCATCCTCAGAAGGAGAGGAGGCTCCAGTAGGAAGCTGTAGTCAGGAGCAGCCTGTTGAGAGCATTGCAATGGCTGGCAGGCAGCCAGGAGGATAGGTCCCACTGTGCACTGGAATGTGCTAGGCTCTCAGGCTGCAAGCATTCGGAAGAATGCTGTGTTATCACCTCACCAAAGTCAAGTGTGAACACCTGGCTCTCAGCCCGTCAACCATGACTCCATCATGTTCATGCATTTGAACCGAAGAGGGGGAGTGTGGCAGTCACATGGCCTTCCAACACTTGGCTTCTTAAGGAGAATTCAGCACAAGGTCTGGCATGTATGTCCCTGCACAGGGATGGTGGCATCGAGCTTTTCTCTTGCAGGGAAGTTCTGCTATGTCCAGCAGATGCTTCTCATGTGGATGTCCCTTGTCCTTCCTGCCCAGGCTGGAGACTTTGAGGCCCCTGTGACAGCATCTCAGACTTTGTTGAGAGTGTCCCATAGGGTACTCTGTGCTGCCAGTTTGTGGCAACCAGTTTAATGTTGCATCTCTAACCCAAAGCTCTTCACACCTAGGCTTTACCAATTTTATGCAGTTGGCAGCTCTCAAAATTTGAATGCATTCTCTTAAGAATTCAACAGAAGAAAAGCAACTGATAATGGGAAAATATGCATTTTGAGATAGATAACTCAAGGTTAATTTTATGCGACAGCAGATGTATCAATCACTTGGAGGAAGTTGATAGCTGCCAGTTGAGCCTATGGAAACTGCCATTGAGGGACATTATTATAAGGATTTTCTGTTGTTCATGGGATGTTTGACACACCTAAAGTCAACAGTTTCTGTGAAAATGTTTTTGACTTGCGTGAATTCCCTAGGGACATCAAATTTGAGTGAAATAATCAGGCTTGTCCAGTTTCCGGACATCACCCTGCCTTTTCTAACCAGCACTGAGGTCTGATGAGAGCTGCTTCCCAAGAACTTGGTGCCTCTGTGCACCTGCAACCCCTGTAAGCGCTTCTCTACCTACTGTGCACACAGATAGCAACTCTCAGGAAGCAATTTGGTGAGAAATTTCAGGATACAATGACGTTTATATATATCTCAACTTAATATCTCTCATGCACTTTTGAAATCCTGGATTGTAACTTTAAATCTAGAAAAGAGCTGTTCGCAGGAGCACTAAGTACCATCACTATGTTTTACATACTTAACCATTGGAGAATGCCTTTATACATTTTGCTGCAGTTAGATGAATAAACATTTTGCAAGTGATGAAAATGTTGGAAAATGCTTGTGTGGTATAAAGTTAAATGAAAAAGAAAAACACACACAACTTGTGAAAACAGAAATTTAGGCCAATATTATTCTAATTATGTAAAATATGTAACTACTAGATAAAAAAGAAAATTCAAACTATTAATGTTGATTGCTGGATGTGAGATTAAAGGGTATGTTTTTTCTTTATACTTTTCAATATTTTCTAAATTATATTTAAAATGATAGAGAGGTAAATATGGATATAAATATATGTATAGATGATATAGATATAGACATACAGATTGGTGTAGGTATAGAGGATTTCGATAGAGATATGGGCATAATCTGATGCAATAAGTTAAACAGATGGGGAGGAGGAGAGACCAGAGTGGAAGAAGAGCCCTTGAAAATCATCAGGCTGGAATGAGTTATGTTGACCTCCATGCATTGTGGGTGACTCGTGTCTCTATTTTCCAAGCCATCTCTTGTCCCAAGTATCACCATCCAAACTCCATGGGAGTTCACAGGTGAAATGCACCCTCACGGCTCAATGACATTCAATGATGGATGTGCTCATACCAGTGGCCTGGAGCCCAATTCGGCCAGATTTCTGTTGAAGGCTGGCATCACCTCACCTTGCTGAGGCTTAGGACTGAGCTGGGCTTTGAAGAAGCCCTCCCTCTCCGTAGAGGCTAATCTCCCCCAAGTCAGCTTTCAACAATGTTTCCATCTCCAGATGACACCCCGTTCCGTGTCCATGTAGCCCAGCCCTGGAACCCCAACCCCTGGTTCCTCTACAGGGGTTAGGGGCTCTCCCAATGTTTGGGGTCAGGTCTTCCACTTGTGAAAGTGTAATGAGATGCAATTTTCAAGAGATTAAACAAAAACAAAAAGAGTGATTGCAACTTCAAATATATATTATGTGTGATATAATTTGCAATCCGACTTCCTTGAGTTTTCTGACAGTAGACATTATCTTGTCTACTTTCAGAAAAGTCTGCCGACTCATTTTCTTCTTGATTTGATATAAAAATCCTCAAAGTGAGTCCTGAATATTGTACTGAATCTCACACTTAGTTGCCAATTTTAAATTCTATTCTCCTACTTTCCATCTTCCTGCCCTCCTGCACACACACATCACACATACTCACCTGCCTTTCACGCCTACAGAGGAGACAAACAGAGGCTCATGGGCACACTGGGATGTGGCTACAGAGGAGCATGATTCAGTGAGAGAAATGAATAGCTTGTCAGCAGAAAAGGCTGCTGTGACCTCTCCCTGCTCACCTGTCCCAACATTGGGTGAAACAAAGCTTGGGGTCATCCTGACCGGGAGGACCACTGTCTTTCGAAGCTGAGTGGAGCCACAGTGAGTGCAGGGAAGGGAGACTGCAGCAAGAGGGCCCTGGCTTCTCTGCTGACCCTCACAGGGAAATGAGAATGAAACCAGCTCCAGAACAGCCTTCCTACAGCCCTATCACCCTGTCACTATTGTCCTCTGGGCATTGGGGCTCCAGGGATTTTAGGCCAAAGCATTGAGTGTCCTTAGCTCAGTGACCAGGTAGTGCTGGGACTTCAGGAACCCGAGGCCCATCCAGCTCACTACCCTAAAGGCTGGCATCACATCATAGAACTCAGTGCCCCTGTGGCTTCTGCCATGATCTGCACTCCTCTGCAGTAGCTTCCCAAATGGGGATATTTTCCACAAACAGAAATATTTTCCTCTTCCTTCAGCCATGTTCCTGCCAGGTGCCTGCTGTGTGCAAACACTGTCAGGGTGCACCCCTCCAGGGCATGTTCATGGCCAGAGGGTCAACCTGCTGCCCCCCTCCATCAACAATCACCTGGGACACCCTCCGTGATGCCAAACCAGAGGCCACAGATAGAACCCAGTAACAGGGATCCTCAGCACACCTGGGAGTGGAGGGGAAACAGCACATTGCATCAGTCTGTGTGGCTAACTGGCCTTCAGGACCTGGATTGGTATACCACAAAACCCATAGGGAGGCCACGTTCCTTTGCTTCCTTATGGCATTTGAGACAATGAGCAAAGCCGGCTTTTGCCTCCTAACATTTTGGAAAAGTGAGGCAGGGCATTTTTTCCTGGGTTCAGTCTAATGAGCAGGGGGCATGGCCTCCAGCTTTTTCAAACCTGCTGTCCCCGTGGTAGAAGGACAGATCTTTCCTTTTTTTGTTCCTGTTCCTTTGAACTTACATCATAAAATGATCTCGTCTGCTGTTTTCTGTATTTTAATGAATGTCATTTCATTTGTACTTACACCCTCAGGCTGTTTTAGCAATAAACTATAATTTTACAAATTGGGGCAAAAGTTCTCTTTCACAGTGTGCATTCGGAAGCAGAGTATTTTATTTCCATAGAATTATTCAATGTTTAAAAATTCAAAGCCTTCCAAATATGTCAACTCTCAACACCGGTTTCCCCAATGTCAGGCAGGCCCCAGGAGGCGATGTGAAATTCTTGTGTCTAGGAAGATCCACGTGGCCTGGGCTGCTCTGACCAGATGGAAACTCTGTCCGTGCCCACTCTGTGCGATCAGACACACCTTTTCCTGCTCCGATGGGAAACCCAGCCCTGCAACTGACGTGCTGTCAGAGGTTGCTGTCCGCAGCCAGTGAGCAGCACTTCCTCACTTCACACTTTGCCCCCAGCCGGCTTCTTCCAGATAATCCAAGTGTGATGTTGTGAGCGCTGATAACCAGAGGAAGCCACAAGCCTTCCTAAAATAGATGGACTCCTGAGCCCTCAGCCACAGCGTCCCTTTAGGCAAAATCCAGTGCAAAAGTGGATAATCTCTCTTGCCACCTGACCTGTCAAAGATTATGGAGAAAGCTGAGCCCACTTGCTCCAGAAATACTGCTCAGCTAAAGATGTCTACAGAAGAATAGTCAGTTGCTTGTAGTAAGAAAACCCCAGGACTTTGAAATTGTATCTCCACAAAACAAGCCTTAGAATGTGGGTGCGTATATTAGATTTGGGAGTTGGCCACTGCCTCTTCTCGGCCAGCAGGAAAAGGAACCAGGAAGGTGGAGGGTCTGACCGGCCTGGCTTTCCTCGCAGACTGAGGTCCATACTGATGGGCTGGCCAGGCCATGGGTGGCTTCTCAGAGACCAAAGTCACCAAAGCAAATCTTGACCATTCCTGTCTGGCAGGGGAGAAGGGATGGGGTTGTCTTTCCTCTTTCAAAACATCTATAATTTCGGAGACCTGAAGCTGGAGCCTCAGCATCTTGTCACAAAAAGCCCTGCAAACTCAATAATCCAGCTTCACTCAAAAGTGTCACTTTGTCTGGGCAGGTGCCACTGCACCCCTGGTTCTGGTGAGAGAGAACAAAGTATTGAGAGGGTCTGGATTGGGATTAAATGAAGACTTCCCTGCATTATCAATTGCTGTTTTTAAAACCATTAAGGAACTATTGCCACTCAGCTTCTCTCTTTCCAAACTTTCCAAACAGCATCCAGACAAGCTGAGATTTTTTATCCCATTGAAGAGTCTCCTTTATAAACTGGGGTGTAAATAAGAACAGTGACAGGTCTCACAGGACGAACCACTTTGGTCACATCCAAGCACACTTCAGCACATCCTTCTCCTCACAGGCCCTTGCACTGGAATGCTGTTTCTGACTTATGAACACATTATAGGAATCTTTCTCTTCATCCTTCAGCATGTCAGGTTTTTCCCTCTCATCCTCCAGTAATTTGGAGATCAAGCTCTTGCATCCACTTATAACAAGATAAATAGGGAAGTTAACCTTCGGACTATGGTTATTTTATAACACTGAAAAATCTGCTATATAATTGCAATATTTTTTTTAAAATGTGTACTTGATCTTTTCTGATTGAGGGATGGAAGGAGGGAGGGAGGAAGGGAGAGAGGGAGGGAGGGAGGGAGTGGGGGAGAAAGGGAGGCCTGTATCACATGATAAGCAACCTATGCCACATCAATACCCCTGACAGCAAGAGAGTGTAATAAATATTTCCGAAAGTGGTTCCTTCCTGCTAAGAATGACCTTTTGAATAAAGCCATGTGGCTAGAAAGCTCTTTTGAGAAATAAACAATAAATGATGAGTTTTAGAGGTGCAGAGAAGAAAATTCAGTTTTTGGACATCTAGCACTCTGAGGAATGAGGACAGAGACCCGTTGGGCAGTCATGGGAGTCTCTGGGAACCAGGCCTTTTACCTAGACATACAATGTCAGACTTGTTTTACTAGGTGAAAAGCCTGCTACATATAATCTACTCTGCCTTCTCCTTGAAAAAGACCAATCTAATCTATTTCCTAAAGAGGACAGTGGTGGGGAATTAGAAGAGTCATGGAGAGAGGGTCCAGTAAGAACACTGGCAAATGAGGCAAATCTGGGGTAGATCCAAGGAATGAAACCTATAAACAATTTGGCTTATGAGAGATCTTCCCAGGCAAATGGAAAGGCCGGAAGTTAGAAGTTTAAGAATGAATATAATTAACTATAGGAAAGTAATGTAAAGTTTTTGTATAGCAAAAGTCACCATAAACAAATTCAGTAGTGGTTTCAATCAAGATGAGCCAAATCATCCTGTCGTAGTTATCAACAATCAAATCTCTGTGGTTTTAGACAACAAAGGTTTACTTCTCGATTACAGTGCATGCCCATGTGAGGCTGCTTAGAGGTGTCCCCACCTAGACCATCACTGATCACATGGCCTAGGAAGAAAACTTAGCTAACCATTCATCAGATTTTAAAGGCTCCTTAAAAGGCTATCTCAAAGGAACATAGATGGCTTCTGCTCAAATTTCATTGGGCAAGCTCATCATATGCCTGACTTAGAGAGGATAGGAACCCACAATTCTACCATGAGCCAAGAGGGGAATGGGAAATACTGGCAAACAGCAGTACAGAACACATACTATGCCCTTCTGCTTACCAGATATTTGGTTAGTTTTCCTCCTACACAAAATATGTTTATCCTCAAATCTAGTCATAGCATCAAGCTACAGATAAGTGGCAGCCTCTGTCCCAGGTCCTGAGAGATTTAATCTAAAGAGAAAGTTATGATGACTCTTCACATTCTCATCAACCCTCTCCCCCACACCCCCACACCCCCCCGCCCAGGCCACCACCACCACAGGCCCAATGGGACAGGGAGCGGATAGTGACAATACTCACTTCCATTTGGAAAAAGGAAGGCTGGGAGGTACACAGTCAGTATTGGACCTTGGGAATTTTGAAATCTCCTCTAGACAGATATTTTGAATCTTTCCTATCCTTAGAGTGAAGGATTTTCCTTGATAAGATCCTGATTCTGTTCCTTAGTAGTAGCTTCCTACATATTTTCCCCCCTGTGACCCTAGGCACCATTTCTTGGAATATTTATCTTTTTTTCATTTTCGTCCTTGACCACTTTCTTGGAAGCTGAACATCTTTTCATCCCACTTGTTGCCCATAACCAGCCAGAGCAAAGGATTCTTCTAAATCTCAGTCCAAACTGGTGTGATATTTTTAAACAGTGGCATTGTCTCACAGACTTTGTTGATTTCTCCTTTATCTAGGTCAGATTCCAGTCAGTTCCATGTGCCAAGAGCCACACTCAGGGTTCCTGTCGACACAATTTTCACATTTGCTTTCTCTTCTCTGTGCGTGATTCCTAAGGAAATTTTAGGTGCCTGATGCCTATCAGGCTTGGAGAAAGGCCCACACTTTTGGTCTCTTTTCTATTTTTGTTACCTTTTCCAATTTAATGTATTTATTGGATACCACATCCTCAATTGTTCCACTACTCTGAAACCCCCTCATTGATTCAGAACTTTCCATAATGTGCAAAATAACCATGTTATGGTTTTGATCCTTGCCACAAAGCTAAGTACCAGTTGACCTTGATGACCCCAAGAGTTTCTTAATTTTATTTCTATGGTGTATATACTCTTGTTAATATGCTGTTGAATTATGTTTCCTAACATTTTGCATTAATATACATAAGGGATATTGGTCTATAGTTTTCTTAAAGTGTCTGTGTCTGGTTTTGTTAATGGCCTCATAGAATACACTTAGAAATGATCCCTCTTCATTTTGGGGAAGAGTTTGTAGAGAATCAGTCTTAGTTCTTTAAATATTGATAAAATTCACCAGTGAAGTCTGATAGTCCTGGGCTTTTCTTTGTTGAGATCTTTTATATTAATTCAATCTCCTTTTAGTTAGGAATATGTTTAGAATTTCTATATTTTCATGATGTAGTTTTGGTTTGTTTGACTCAGCTAAGTTGTGTGTTTCTAGAAATTGACCCATTTCATCTAGGTTTTCTAATATGTTTGGGTATAATTGTTCATAGTATTCTCTTATAATTTTCTTATTTCTGTAAAATCAGTTGCAATTTAATTTCTGACTTTAGTTATTTGAAGATTCTCTCTCTTTTTTTCTTGGATAATCTAGCAAAAGGTTTGTCCATTTTATTGACCTTTTCAAAGAACCAACTCTTGCTTTTGATGATTTTATCTATTGTTTTACATCCTCTATTTGTTACATCTGCTCTAATCTTTATTAAACCAATTTCTTTTATATTTGGATTAAGGGATTTCAGCTTAGTGAGACAATTTAGGGTGTGGCAGCCAGCAAATACTTCAAATTGGGAAGAGTACCAGAAGTAGAGAAGAGATGAAAAGTGTGGGGCTTTCTCAAGTCTAGTGGGCATTAGGCACCTCAAATTTCTTTAAGGATGAGGTATGAGAGACAACAATTCTTCTCTGAGATTGTCTTTCTTTTCATAATCTGCCAACGTCAAAAATAAAAACCAGGATACATGAAAACATTCTGATTTTCTGTTTTGTTTCCCTAGAGCTACAAAACTGTTACTACCTCACAAGTTTCCACAGGCAATAGTTTTCCAATTATTTTATCCCCCTTAAAATCATCTTTCCTGACACTAATAATTGCATACTCATTACACACTAATTGGTCTCAGAATCAATGAGGAGTTTGTATCTCTATCTCCATCTCCATCTCCATCTCCATCTCCATCTCCATCTCCATCTCCATCTCTATCTCTATCTCTATCTCTATCTCTCTATCTATATATCCACACACACACACACACACACACACACACACACACACACATATTTTTTTTCTTGCTCTCATCCTTGTTCATGTTCTCTCTCTTTTTCTTTTTTTGAGTAACAGCTCAATTCTATACAATTTCTGTATTTGTCAGGATGAACTAGTATAATGCAATAAGTGACAATACCCAACTCTCAGTGCTTGAGAACAACACATATTTATATGTTGCTCGCATTCAATGTCCATCCCGGGTTACTGTTGGTAGGCAGTCTGTCCTCCAAGTACAAAAACAATAAACATGATGGCCTCTGTTGACCCATGTCACACATGCTTACAAATTTATCTTATTTCCAAACTCTCATCATGCACTATTCTTTTCCTAAAATTTTCAGAATTTAAAATCTGATTGATCCATTTCTGATATAATTGCTCTGATTTTGTATTATTACTTAAATTGGAGGGCAGACAGGGCTGTAGGGCTTACAATCTATTTTTTTAAATTAAGGTTTTTATTTTACTTATTATTATTTTTTATTAAAAATATATCTTTATTGAATTCAGAGAGGAAAGGAAGGGGAGAGAGATAGAAAGATCAGTGATGACAGAGAATCATTATTGGCTGCCTCCTGCACACCCCTCACTGGGGATCAAGCCTACAACCCATGCATGTGCCCTAACTGGGAATTGAACCCCCTGGTTCATAGGTTGAC
>NW_006289813.1:9570179-9591981 GCF_000327345.1 Myotis davidii | reverse complement strand
TCTATCCACTGAGACAAACCAGCTAGGGCTTTGTTTTATTTATTTTTAAAGAGAGAGGAAGGGGGAGGGGTGAGAGAGAGTGGAACATTGATCAGTTGCCTCCAGCATACTCCCTCCTGGGGATGGAACCTACAACCCGGACATGTGCCCTGACCAGGAATGGAATCAGCAACTTTTCAGTGCATGGGATGACACTCAACCGACTGAACCACACTGGCCAGGCAGCTTATGACCTATTTTTAAGGTGGGATTCCCAGAGCCAAGACAGAATGGTCACTCTGGTTATTTTAAATGGAGCTCCGTTGGCACTAGGCTCCAGTGGCAGGAACAGTTACTGCTCAGCTGACTCCATCAATGAGTGTGTCATCGATCCGCCATTCAACAACACTGAATCAATTGTTCTATGGTCAATTGAGGCCACACAGCTTGGATTACATGCTTGTCAGTCACATAGACATGGATTAAGTCCACTTAGATTTGTATGTCTATTGAGATACCTATTATTTAAATAATGCTGAGCAATATTCATATCCTTTCACATGGAGTAAGTATATACTGCTTGGCTTGTCAATACATAACTGAATTATGATTTCATTCTATGTAGTAAACCATCTTTCCAGGTGCTGGAGACGCAGGGAGGGATAATTCATAACAGTGGCCCAGAGGTGCAGAGCCATACATTAATGGCCTGTGACAAAAATCAGACACCTGCCGAACCCCTGGCAGAAGAAGAAGCCCTTGTTCCTCACCTGTGTAACTGCATCTGGAAGTTATTTTTTTCCCCAAGCATGCCTATCCTGGAGCTTGAAAAGAAACACTAAGGCTCATGTGGCAAAAACAGTCAATTTGTTTTACTTAAATTTTCATTTCATGACAAATTCAGGCAAGATCCATCTTTACTGTAGCAGCAGGTGGTATAATGAACAGGGAACATTAGAAACAGACACACTGGATGCCAGCCCAGCTCTGCCCTTTCCCAGAGGAGGGTCATGGAAGGTCATTGAACCTCCCTAAGCAACAGAATCCTTATCTGCAAACATGGGTAAATTGGTAGGTAGGTAGGTAGGTGGATGGGTGTATGGATATATGAATGGATAAATAGGCAGATAAATGATAGATCAATAATAGGCAGATGATAGATTATGGAGTAGAGACAGAAGAATAGATAGGTAGACAGTAGATAGATAGATAGATAGATAGATAGATAGATAGATAGATAGATATAGAAATAGAAATCCAACCCCTCTGTAAAATAGAAGAGAGACTGCTCTGCCCTCCCTGGCTCAGTGGTCCTAGACCAGCCACCTTGAAGGGCAGACAAGTTAGTGTGGAAGTACAGAGGGGGAAGATCCCTCAGGGTGAACACTGGCCAATGAGAGCCAGTCAGGAAGGGTAGCCGGTGAATTCCTGTCTCCTCTCCTCAGTATAGGCTATTCTTGGCATGGAAGCTTTACTACACCACCAGAGATGCTCCTCATGATGAATCAACTGGCTTTTTCTTATGAGGCCAGTCAGCTCAGGGAGGTGGTACATTCCCCTCCTCCTTACCCCTCTGTCTGTTGCCCGCTCTGTTTATCCCCCTGTGTGACACTCATCAATCTGTTTGCCCACAAGTTTAATTCAGCATTAATCCACTGGGGAGGGTTAATGAACAAACAACCCAAACATCCCCTTGCTGGGAAGAAAGGACAGCTCCTCTCTGCAGCCTGTGACACACTGGGCATCCATCACCTGCTACAGGAGATGCGTGTCTTCAGTTCAGTCATTGGATATAGACCAGCAAGATCTCCCTTCCAGATTCTGTCCCATGGGCACTTCTCACAGCTGCTGTCCCATCTCCCTCCTCACACCTCATCCCAGGTTCTCCTCTCCAGGCTTCTTCAGCAATTCCTCAGCAATGCTCTCCTCTTATGCTTCCTTAGCCCTCCTTGGTGCAAACCAGTCACGTGGACTTCCTGTGCCATTCTACCTGCATGTTCTGGAATCTTCTCAGTCTCTCCATGCTATTTTAGGCAGGAGGCCAATGTCTAATGAACTGAAATGGCATGAGGGGTCTTTGTGCGTGGACGGCTCTGCCTAGTTGGATTCCACTGTTATAGGCTTTGCTTCAGGACTTGTTTGCTTGTTTGCATCAGAAAGGGGAGGAGAGAAGGGCCCAGCATACCAAAAATAAGATGACGTCTTTAAGAAAGTAGGGTGGACAGAAGCACCAGGACACATTTTTCTCAAGGATAAGGCCCTTAGATAACAGTCCTCTGAAAATATAACTTCCCAAAAGGCTTTTACATCATCAAATAATGTGAATTTTTATCAGACTTTTCTCACCAAAATTCTCTCACACCCTGTACCCCACAGCATAGACTTTCCCTCTGGCCTTGTTGGTAGGACTGGTGTCCAGTCCTAACCGTAGCTCCAGGTTGATGAAAGATGACTGAGGGGTTCCAGGAATGGAGCCTGGTCAGGGATGGTCACCAAACCTTAGACAAGGTGCTATCTTTCCTTCATCTACAAAACAAATAGATCACGGTGGGACCTACAGGATATAGGGAAACATTTCCTTTGAGCACTTTGTCTATCTTAGGTCATTCCTGGCTAAAAAATGCTATTTTAGGCAGAGGTCTCAGATGGGTATCATGTGGCTGATTCCATCTTAGGATTTTGGGGGCTGGGAGTCTGTACAGTGTTTTTAGAAATCAAGTTGTTACTATTTTTTTCTGAGAAATTTAAAAACCAAATGTGGATTCCAGGCTACCTTGACAAGAGTAAAAGTTATGCATGGGGCCCCCAATCTCTGAGAGGCAAGAACTGCAGGAGGAGCCAGGATTCTGCTTCTAGGATATGGTTCTCTCTCTTTGCCACAGTCCCCACTGCTCCTTGTTGCCCCTCCCTGTCCCCCTCCCCTCTATAAGTCCCTTGTCTGCACTCAAGCACAGCCCACCTGGTTCTGCACTCAATCCTTCTCTATTTCTCATCTCCAGACCATGAAGTGCTGCCCCGGGAGGTCCTCTAGCAGAGCAAGACCAAGCATGGGGACCTCACCAACAGCATGGAGTTTGGAGCTTATGTTATCTATAGACAGATCAATATGATTGTAGCTTTTTGTCCAACTTATTACTTTACATGGTTGGGAATAAAATGTTGTTAATTAGTAAAGCTAAGTAAATTTTTTATTTTTCAGAAAATACATTGGACAGTGACCATGGTAGTCCCACGTCAAGGCACATTGTTATTACTGACTTTCATAGAGAGGAAGAAGTTTTCCTCAACTGTCTTAAGTCCCTGGCTGGATCTGAAAATGAAACCAACAAAGACAGATGAGCAGGAGAGAAGCATACAGGTTTATGTAATATCAGGTTTATGTGACATGCGAGTCTTCATAAGGAAATGAAGTCCTGAAGAAATGGCTAAAGCTGAGCAGTTTTATACCAGGGCCATGAAGAGTGGAAAGTCATGGGAAAACGGTAAGACAAAGGGAGTTTGAACTCAGGGTAATACGCTGGGAAGTTCAGCGAGGTCAGTGTGTTCAGAACTTGGGGGTAAGGAAGTCCTTTCCTCTAGGTGTGGAGGGGGAGGGTCAGGGTTCACATGAATCATGTCACCTGCTTCCAGGAAGAAGGGCGGGGAGGGTAGAAAGTCCTTTCTGCACTTTTCTCAGATTCTTTCAACTCCCAATGTTAAAACATGCTGAGGCGTCCTGGTTTGGGTCTTCAAAATCCCTTTTTAAAGCCATAATAAAAGAGCATAGGTTGCCAATAATAATAAGAAAATAATGCTTTATAGTGCTGGAAACAAAGAAAAATAGAATTTCAAAACTTGAATAATACTTTAAAAATATTTTTAAATTCTTTAAAAAAATAAAAATTAAGTAAAGACAATAAATGGAAACTCCAGGTAGATACTTGGAAGTCTTTAGTTTTATCTTTCATTTTGCAATTTCTAAGTTTCGATCAGAGATTAATAAACTGGTGACTAATAACAATAACAACAGCATCGATGACACTCTGATTGCCTCATTTATGCTAGGATGGGCAGTCTAAGCTCACTACAGGCATTTTCTCACTCAGTCCTTACAACACGCTTAAGGGACGGCACCCACCCACACAGGGTTGCTGCTACTAGACACTCTCCACTGCTCTTCTTCTTGTCCACTAAGGTGGTTGATGAGAAAGAGCTCTATGTGCCTGACAAGCACTGGTTGGAGGTGTCATGGGGGATGCTGTTGAAGGAGACAGAGGTGCGCAGTTTCCCACAGTGCCCACTGGGGGGTGTGGTCTTCCCAGGACAGTTTGTTTGTCATCTATACAGGGTGAGGTGGGGTGGGGTGGGGTCAAAACACCTAAAAATGGATGACTGGTGGAATAGGTTGCTAGTGGTTTATGTCTAGATATTGTAATATGAGATGGTCCTAAATTGGATGGCTAGGAAGTGTCTGTAGTTCTCATTGGCTTTTATGTAGATTATGCCTCATAATGTGTGAAGATAAACATTTATTAACAGAGGGGAACCTCTGATTTAAACTAGTGCCTGAATGGGGCAATTCCAAATGTAAACACTTCCACTTTCTCCATCAGTAAGGGAATTGAGTGCATAAAAAATAGGCCAAGGACAATGCAGGCACCTTCCTATTGACAATGAATGCTTATTTCTCAAGGTTTAATAAACATACTAAATGGGGTTTATGAAAATAAATATGAAAAACCTAGAATTAAAAAATAAAAATAAATGCATGCTTGCAACAATCTCTAGGAAGCTATCACCTCTATGAAAGAACAGAAAGTCAGAACAAAAACACACATTCTGAGATTAAGAATAAAAGTGATAATTGACATCTGTATAGAGGTTACCATATACCAAACACTGGAGTTTATGTACATTAACTTATTCAAGCTCCGCAACGATTGTGTAAATTAAGAACCAATATGATCTTCGTTTCTCATATGATAACATGACAGCTCAGAAAGTCAGTGGCATTGCTGTTTGCAGAGCCCATGCTTTCAACACCACAGTTCTGCTCAGTATGCAGTTGGGTGAAGATCAGCACCCCTTCTAAGATCTCCAGCCAAAGACTTGGCCCCTGGTCCAGCCCAAGTCTCTATGAAAAACTGTGAGATCCAGGATGCATTGGTATGAAGAACTTTAAGTCTCAGTTTCCATCCCTACCTACAAGTCTATAGAGATTTTCTTGTGGAGACAATGTTGCTTAGACATGACTAGCACTTGGCACGATGTGCAATTTCTTTTTAGATACAGAGGCTGTCACTTTCTGAAGAAGTGGGATTTGAACAATCAGAGTGAGGCATCCAGAGTTGTGATTATTGTGGACCTTGTGTTTCCCAATCATGGGATAGAGAGTACAAGATGCTCAAACAGTTCTTCAGTCCTAGCTGGTTTGGCTCAGTGGATAGATCGTTGGCCTGCAAACTCAAGGGTCCTGGGTTCAGTTCCGGTCAAGGGCACCTGCTAAGGTTGTGGGCTCCATCCCCAGTAGCCAACCGATGATTCTCTCTCATCATTGGTGTTTCTATCTCTCCCTCTCCTTTCCTCTCTGAAATCAATAAAAATATATTTAAAACAAACAAACAAAAAAAGTTCTTCATAATTTTCAACTTGCTTCTGTAACATGAAGCAACACATATTTTTCATGTAATTTGTATTTTTATTCAGTTTGGATATCTATTTTTTGCTTTTTAAAATGCTTTACCTTTATTGTCATGAAATAAAGTATACACATGTATATAAAAGAGTTGAGGGTCATAAAATGTGTTCTTTCTTAACTTTTAAAGATGATAAGACTCAGTACCTTCCTATCTTGAATCTAAAGGAAACACTGCATGTAAAAATCCGTGTAGGCACCAGCAGCTGGGAGGGTATATCAATGTACAAAATTAGTTTCTCACTTATTTTATTCCAAAAATTCAATTAAAAGATCTCTTGAAATGTTTTCTAAATAATAAAATTCATGACTTAAAGCATACTGTCTCTCATTTAGAAAAATCTTCCTGAGGACCCCAGGATTTTGGTGTCATTTTAGATACATGTTCGATGAAATGCCGTGATATATGGCAATTATTTCTCAATAAAATGGAAACAATATAAAATATCCATTAAAATAATAAATGCTTAATTTGAGAGCAATACATGTTGTACTTTAACAACAACAACAACAAAGGAACAGAAAACCTTTAGGGTCCAAGTAATGGGAACAAACCAAGAGAATTAATCAGGTGGACAACTTCCCAAGCCACAGGCCCTCCAGGCAAAGGGCTTCAAAGAGTTCTAGAGGAAGATGCTCCACACTGAATGCTTATTTTGCTAGGCCTCACATTGACTTTATTATATGATTGTGTATTAACAGGGTGACCTTGATTCATAAATTGGGAGTAAAAAGGCATTCTCTCTGACATTAGCAGGGATTGGCATCTTCAAGGTCATCTTGTGTGGTTATCACAAAAAACTGCATCCCCAAGTTTCTTCATTCTTCTTCTATTAGCCCAATACAAGATGCATTCATCTGAGCTTTCCAAAGTAATTTGAAGCAGGTCGTTACTTGAAGGTTATGTAAGGTTCTCTGTAACTTCAACATTCCATTTTCTGGTGTCCCCTGATTGCTCAGATGTCCTGGGAGCTCTATGACTTTTCACATGTGTTTAGGATGCAGAGGGCAGACAGAGGAGGCTGTATGGGCTGGGACACCAGCCAGGTCCATTGTCCAGTCAGCAATCCATTGTCAGAGTAAACCCTTCATTTAAGAAGCCTAGAATATTGTTTCCTGGAAGTTGTGGGTAGTAAATGATGAACAGCTACATCTGACATTCACAGTCCATTTGCTTTTCTGAACTGTTCAACCATGAGTACAGTTGAGGTCTGGGACAGACATTACAAGGTTTGACGTGATAACTCAGAAGCCAGAAGACCTGACATAAAGGAAGGGCATGTACTTATAATCCAGAGATTCCCAGTGGGGAGGGTGTGCACGAGTGCACGGGAATTGTCAGCCACTTGTGGAGGGAGCTCTCCCTACAGCATGTTTGTTCTCCTTGAGATTCTCCTACACCTGCTGTGGGGCGCCCTCGGGTGGGAAAAGGTAAGAGGCAGCGATATGATCTCTGACCTGGGACTCCAGGATAGACATACTAGAAAAAAATGTATCCCACGTTCACCTAATTTGTCAAGAATTTTGCTTTTAAGTAAATTTAACAATTATTTTTCCGTGTAAATAGACAGGTTTTGTTAGAGAGATGGTACTCACAGAAGATATATATTTTCCTCCTATGTGTAGAATATCACAAATATGTAGAATAAATGAAGCTTAAAAGCAGGTAAAATTTTAAACTGATTTACTAGAGCCTGGGTTTTGTAGGTCTGCCCAGGAAATAGTTCTGCTGTTTCCATGTCCCACTTGTAGCCATGGTGAATGGTGACTTCCCTGTAACTCCATTTCCTCATCTGTAAACTGCGGAAAGTCAAACTTACCTACAAAATGGTGTTGCACAAGCTGACTATGTGCACAGTGGCCACCATTCTATTTACTATAATTATTGTACATTTATAACACTAGATGCAGAGTGCCCTATGAATTTAAGCCATAACCAAAATCACATTCAAGTGCTTAAGGAATTCAGTCAACACCGAAGGAAGAGAGTCGTATCCTGAGAGCCTAGTGGTCCTAGAGCATCCCCCAGAACTTGACAACTACTTTCAAGTCCAACTTCACCTCACTTTATTCTTAATAGATGGAAAATAAAACCAAGCACAGCACACAGACCCTCAAATGTGAAGAAATAGCTAGCAGATGGAACAATGCCAAAATCCATCTAAAACATCCATACAACATTTGATACCCCATCTGTCCATGTTGAGGGCAGAGCCTTAGACCCTGGGAAGTGCACTCTGGGGAGTTTGCAGAATCTTCTGGAATAAAACTTTGGTCTGCATGTTAACTTATCATCCACTGAATGTACAACCATCCTGACGGAGTCATTCTCAGTGACTCAAGGAGCAGTGGTGAAGCTACCACCATAGAGGGCAAGGTACACAGGGGACTCCCCATCAATATCTGAGTAGGGATGGGCCCTACTCTTACTGCCAATGGGAAAATTTTTATTAAGACATTTATTCAAAGTACTGGTTTAAAGCTGCATTTTGATTGATAGATGTATTGAATACACCTAGCAATTGTGAGCAAAACGCATTGTCTTTCTCTACAGATACAATGAGAGACATCTCTCTTATTGTAGGCAGATCCCAACAGTTGTGACATGTATAGACAGACCAATCAGGTTAGGCTGCTCAGGCTGCCCTAAGGAAGTACCACAGAGTAGGTGGATTAAATCACAAAAATTTATTTTCTCCCAGTCTGTAGGCCAGAAGTCCAAAATCAAGGTCTGAAACAGTCTTCTTCTGGTGAAAGTCCTCTTCCAGATTTGCAGATGGTCACCTTCTCACTATGTCCTCACAGGGCCTTAGAATGCATGTGTACAACAGGGAGGGAAGAAGGGGTTAGAGAGGGGAGAGAGAGAGAGAGAGAGAGAGAGAGAGAGAGAGAGAGAGAGAGCATTCTGGTATCTCTTCTTATAAGGAAACTAATATCACTGGATCAGGTCCCACCTTTATGACATCATTTAACCTTAATTGCTTCCTTACTACAAAAACAGCACATTGAGAGTTAGGGCTTTGACATATGAATTTTGGGCAGACACAAACTTGTCAGTCCATTAACACCATCTTAGATGCCGCCATCATTCTAGTAAGTATTTACAGGTCATTAAAGTATGGGAATAAACATGTATTTTCAAAAATATCAATATTAGTAAAGAATAAAAACCAATTTAAAGTGAATCCCTCTATGGTCAACACAGGAAGTTAACAGTAGATTCCTCTGACCCTGTTCATTTCCTTGAGAAGTACAAGTCAGACACAGTATTCTACGATGCAACAAGTAGTCATAAAAAAATGTCTTCTGTGGAGTAAAAGACCCTTGGCTGCATTTGCCATCACTGGGCAGACTGTCAACATCTCTACACATGTACTCAACAGGACAAGTGCTTGAGGTCAATTATGCATATTTTCCTTGCACTCAGGACATCTTTAATCTTCAAATCCTTACACCTATTAGCTTGATGGTATCCTTGACACCATGCTCCCTCAGGGCCCTCCTCACAGAAAGACAGGACTGAGAAACTTATTCCAAGTTCCTGCGGGCAGACTGCTTGAACTTGAGCTCCTGCCGTGGTGGCTAAATGCTCCCCAGCAGGCCTGGAGGTTGGGCTCTGGAATGCGGTGGTCCTCTTTTCTCCAGCAGCAGGCTCAGAGCCCAGGATTTGAAATGCCTATCTCCTGCTGACAAGTGGCTTCTGGTCCCAACCTGGAAAGAGAAAGGACATTATAGCAGCATTGGGTCAGCATGTTATTGGATATGTACACTAAACAGCAGGGGTGAACAGCTCACCAACTAATTCTGGACTGTGTCTAGTAGCCATATAGTATTGGGAAGATTTTAAAACAATTTTAAGGCAAAAGGTAGTATAATATTTATACTCAAATGTAGGGAAGAAATTCTAAGACTTCCAGGTTCATGTGGTGAATGTGCTGATCTTAAGTCCACAGATGGGGAAGAAATGGGATCTAAACAAACTGTCATTGGAAAATGATGACAATGTTGTTCAACAAGATGCCTTTGAGTTAAAAAATTGAAATGTCCGTCCTCCATTAAGATGCAAGAAACAATATTCAAGTAAACATTTATGAAAAAAATAACGCCTACTTGAATATTCTTCTACTGAAAAATTTTAATAGAACTTTTAATTTGCTAACATAAACTTTAAAAAGTGATTCAAAACTTGAGGACTGTGAGTTGGCTAGTTCTATAACGTCCCCATGTTGTTTTCCTCTAAGATCTACAATTCAATATGCACAGGTATGGTTTTATAATCCCGACATCTGTGGTAACATATAGAATGACTGGAAAACTGAGAGCCGGATTGAGAGTCCATTTAGTTCAATTTATTCATGCAACTCTCACCCAGGACCTGTGGTCAGGATCACTGGGAGCAGCTCCTGCTAGCTTAGGCAAGGAAGGAATGTGGGAGGAGCAGATAGAGTGCTCAAAAATGGGTGAACTGGAGGACCAGGGAGAAACATGAGTAGACAAAGGGAGGAAGGAGCAGCAGTTCCTGACAAGGGTATACATGAAACCCTTGCTGTTGGCCATCCCTTGTTCCCTGTGGGCAAGTCTCAAAGGGCCGCGCAGTTTTTGAGCTATTTCTAAAAAATGTAAGGTCTTGGGTGAGAGGGAAACATGCCAAACCTCTGGCTTCCAGGAAGCAGTGGAAGAAAAATGTCCCCATTTGGCTTCCATTATTGGAAGCATGGGAATCTGTCCCTTAACATTTTACAAAACAAGGAATTCCATGCAAAGGGAAAAGAGGTATGTTTGATGAGTGACAGGAAATAGAAAGAGACAAACATTCCTAGAAGAATTTCATTACAGAGATCTTTGAAAATGCTTTAATAGAAAGGATTGGCAAAGAGGGAAAATCTTCATAGAAAACTGCATTATGAACATTCTATGTATTATGTAACTGAGATGTTCAGTGCCTATGATGATATTCAGTTACAATGCCAGGAAACGCGTGGTATACCAGATGCCTCCTTGGCAAGAGCACTGAACACAGATTGAAAGCTGGAAGTAGTAGAAGCTCGAATAAGGTCTTAAAGCTGGGGAAGAGCTTGATGTGGGCTTGTGGGGATAGCTGTTGAAGGAAGGCAGTCTCCTAGGGCGAGGGGGCAAAGATTGATACCCGACAAATAAATGATTTAAAAAACAAAATAGCACAGACTCTAACCTAGGCTTAAAAACCATGTGCTTGTGTGATGAGTGTGCTTCATGCAAACTAAGCAAGACAAGGTGGAGGGGAAGGGGGGCAATTCCTTTGGGAGACGGCTGACAGGTATGTAGAGGGACTGCAAGGCCCACACACTTGACAAAGGTCCCTCCCCTAGCAGAGTCCAATGTGTGGACTGAACACTGCAGTGGAGAATAGCCCAGCCTAGAAATAGGAGATGATGTTGATATGCTCATGCCAGGAAGGACCAGGAGCAGGCTCTAGTAGGACTGAGTACTCCACCACAATACTGAAGGAACATTGAAACTTTTTTGGACACAGTTCCAGGGTGATGGAATTCCCACTTTACTTGCTTTTTAAAGGCTAAGCTTTGCAGATAGAAATGAGTTTTGTTGTCATTTAAAGATTTAAACAGATAATCTAGTGTATAAAACTCATCTAACAAAGTGTCTGGCACATAGGAAGTGCTAAAAACTATTAACATTCAATATAGTCATTATTGTTATTTAAAAGATTTGCATTCCATTGTGCTTCTATTTCATTGGTTTTAAATGTTGTCAATAATTCTTATCAGCAGCCACCTGTCTATTAACCTATCATGACTAGGATTGGAATTTGTGGAAATTAAATAGAGATTATATGGTACTATTTTACAAAGTGATTTGAAAGAGAGATAAAACACAACAATCCAAAACCTATGGGACACAATGAAAGCAGTCCTGAGAGGGAAGTTTATAGCTCTACAGGCCTATCTCAAAAAACAAGAAAGCATGGTAGTAAAACAGCTAACTCTACAACTCAAAGATTTAGAAAGAGAGCAACAAGAAAACCCAAGAGTGAGCAGAAGGAAGGAGATAATAAAGATTAGAGCAGCAGGCCTCCTGCCCCTCCTCTCCCCTTCCATTTGGTCCACGTCTCCCGTCTCAGCGAGGGGTCTGGACACCTGAGGAGCTCACAAGGCAATAACCAGGTGGGCCCAGGGCTGGCTTTTTATGGGTTTCCCAGAGGTCCTTGGGGGGAGGGTGGGCCGGAGGGCAATCACACCCCAGATAAGGAAGTGGCTTCATGGGATGAGACACCTATTGAGTCTTCAATCCTCTGAAGTTGGTCCTTGCAACTCTTTAGCTGCTGACTTCAGAGCCTTTCCCCTGCCTGGCAGCAAGCAGAGGCCATGACTTCTGTGCTGAGTGTGGATCTCAAAGAAAGTGCCACCTCTGTCTTTGTCTCTAGATGCTACCCTCCCCCACCCCCATGTGTATCAACACCTCTGCGTGTTTATATCCACTTCAGCTCGGTACACTGTGTATCCCCAGGGGCAGCAAAGCATTTGCTGTAAAATGCTAGAAAACTCTCCCTAGCCAGTTTGGCTCAGTGGATAGAGCGTCAGCCTGCAGACTAAAGGATCCCAGGTCCAATCTTGGTCAAGTGCACAGGCCAGGGTTGTGTGCTTGATCCTCAGCAGAGGTGTGCAGGAGGCAGCCGATCAATACTTTTCTCTCATCATCGATGTTTCTACCTCTCTCCCTCTCCCCTCCTCTTTAAAGATTATATGGTAATAATTTAAAAAAAAAAAAGAAAGAGAGATAAAAATTAAAGATAACAAATGATGTCATTTTTGGGGGTAAATATTCAGAACCTGGTCTCACTTTATGCATAATCTCCAGGAAATCAAATTTGCTCAGGTGGTCAGTTAACAGCCAGCAATGCTGTGGGTTGAGTTTTGTCATGAAAACTTCAAATAATACCTTTTATAACGTGTATATAAGTGTGTTTTCCCCTCTCCATTCCAGAATCGTTATACCTGTATGTTTTTTATTCAGTTTTTAGCAATTTTATCGTTCTGTTTCTTATAAATAAAAAAGCTAGAATGGGTCCTCTTCTTGATTCTAGCATGAGTGTGACTATTGTCCCTTAAAGGCTTAGAGTGTTCGGGGATCAACAAAAGTGTGGTGCCCAAACAGGAAACATCAAAGGCATATAGGTTGGAGCTAAATGGAAACCTATTTGAAAATATTTTGCACTCTGCCCCCAAAATAAATGAAGCTTCTGATATTAGCCTTATGTAAATTCTCATGGCCCCTGGATTATATTGGAACAAGTTTGACAGTGTATAATTCCTAGGTACTATTATGAATAATCCTATATAATAAAGAGGCAATATGCAAATTAACCCTTACACCGTAATGCCATCACAAGATGGTGACATGCACAGTGGGGCTGGGGCCGGCCTCTCTGCGTGTCTGCCACCACGGTTCCCTCAGCCCCACTGGGGGGTGGGTCCCAGCTGCTGCTCCACTTGGCTTCCCCAGAGTTCCTTCAGCCTCACCAGGGGGTGGGTCCCGACTGCTGTTCCACGCACCTGCCACACAGTTGCTGAGGCCCCAGAGGGTGGAAGGCAGGAGGCCCAGTGGTCTCTCTGTATGCCTGCCAACAGAGTTCCCTCAGCCCTCCCAGGGGCCAGGTCCCTGCTACTGCTCCATGAGGTTTCCCCGCACTTCCCTCAGCCCCGCCAGGGGGTGGGTCCTTGCTGCTGCTCTGTGTGGTTTCCACCAGGATGATCAGGCTGGCAGGGGAGGGCAGTTGGGGGTGATCGGGCCAGCAGGGGAGCAGTTAGGGGGCAATCAGGCAGGCAGGAAGGCAGGCAGGCAGGCAAGTGGTTAGGAGCTAGCAGTCCTATATTGTGAGAGGGATGTCCGACTGCTGGTTTGGGCCCAATCCCTGTGGGACATCCCCCGAGAGGTCCCAGATTGGAGAGGGTGCAGGCTAGGCTGAGGGACCCCCCCCCCCAGTGCATGAATTTCATGCACTGGGTCTCTAGTTACAGATAAAAGTTATAAATCAAAGCTGAGGCTGTGCAAAGCTCAGGTGAAGTAAAAAACGGCTGCAGGTGCATTGTTTTCCCAGGTCACCTGAAGCTGACAGTGCGCCTGGCACTGACCTTCAGTTATTGTTGTCTGTATGCTCCTCTACTGTCCCCACAGGTTTCCATATGTAATTAATACCTTTCTATGCTAAGATCAACAAAAATAAACTTCACTACTCCTTCATTAGAAAAGCAAAGAAGATAATTGACTAATCAAGTTGTTAAATAACAATTGAAATTGGGTGATTATCTCTGCACGGACAATTTGCTCTTGTGTGTGTGTTTTTTAAACTTAAACACAAAATTGTTTTAAAATTGATTTTGGAGAGAGAGAGACAGAGAGAGAAACATTGATGGGAGAGAGAAACATCCATTGGCTGCTCTTGCACATGCCCTGACCTGGGATCGAACCCCACAACCTGGATATGTGCTCTGACTGGGGACTTGAACCCACAACCACTTGTGTACAAGACCACACTCCAACCAACCGATCCACATTGGCCAAGGCTGTTCCCTTGTTTATAAAAAGCTCTATCTCTAGGCATAGATGCAAACATAACTGGACCTGCCCTTCCAGTCTCTGACTCCCAGGCTATCTTTCACGAAATGCTAACCAGGTGGAGAGTTGGCATTCAGCTCCTCTCCAGCCTCACTCAACCCTTCAGCAGCCAGAGCCTGAAGATGAGAGGAAGGGTGGATTCTGAGTACTGATGACCCCAATTGTTCCTGTCTGTGTCTGGAGACTGACAGAGACCCCTCCAGGACCAAACATCACTCAGGCTCTGGGGCCTCTCCTCCACCAGGCCTCCTAGGGACCCTGTCTTCAATCTGCATCACCAGCCTGGCAGGAATCCTGCTAAGTCAGTTTAGCGAGAACCCTACCCCGATGTCTGATCACCTGGCTGCCCTCAGCAACAACCTGTCAAGTTGCTTAGTAAGAACCCCCAGAACTTCACTCCACTGACCACCGTCCTGCTCCTTGGCTGTAAGTCCCCACTTGTCCTGTGGCACTGGGAGTTGAGCCCAGTTCTATACTGCGGTGTCTCTTTTACTTTATCGCAATAGTTCCTGAAGAAGACCTGGTTTTACTGCTCTGACTACTGTTTGGCTCTGATTTCCTTTAACAAGACCAGGCCCAAGTACCCAGCCAATAGCCAGCATCTCTGACCTCGCCCCCTCCTTCTGCCTCCCACTATTGAACTGTAATAGCCAAATCCTGCCAGCACCCCTAGGACACACAGTTCCAGGGGCATGTTTCCTGCCTTCTGGGAGCATCACCTACCCTTCTCCCCCACGCCCTCCCAGACTGGACATGTGGACTTGAAGTTGCAGTTCAGGAATATTGCTAGTGCTGCCATTGCTTTGGTCTCTGTTGTGTTTTGTCTTCCGTTAGTGACAATAATAGTGAAAAGAGAATAAAAATTCGGCTCACACTCTCCCTTACTGGATTTACATGGTTGTTATACACAAAGGTAACCCAGGAGGCTTCTTAAACACCTTCACGAGCAGCATTTCCACTGCGACCAGACACCCAAATAGAATACACTGGTCACAAGGTCCTTTAGTTCTATCGCATCAATATACAGCAGCCTCACCCAGTTTGTAACTGGCTCAGGTTCCTAACTCTCGCAGGAGTAAAGCCCTACACTCCTGCTTCCTGACCATCCACATCATCGGTCATTCTGCTCAGATGCCTGGCTTGCTGGACCTCCTCATTCTAGAATGCCTTTCTCACCTGTCTGTCCATTCATCTTAGTACCTGGATGTGGGGATGTCTATTATGACAGGCATTTTTGAAAATTGATTTTTTTCAGAAAACCTCCATGAACCGATGAGCAGTCTGATAAATAGAATTCTACTGTTTCTTTGTGTTTTTTTAATATCCCACTTGTTATTTTGAACTAATATTAGACCTACAGGGAAGTTATGAAAATTGTACGGTGAGTCCTGTAGACTTCTCACCTAGCTTCCCCTGATCGAACATCTCACAGAACCACAGCACAGTTATCAAAGCCAGGATGTCACAGTAAATGATTTTGGGGGTGAGTTTCTGGAGATGGAGTTATTGCCAGGTATGCAAATCATTAAGTCTTTGAAAAAATGTTGTCAAATTACTCTCCAGAAAGTCTTTGCTAATTGTTATAGTAACCAAGTATCTGAACATGTTTTTCTTCTTATCCCTTTCACCATAATATATAAGAGCATTTATAAAAGAGAAAAAGAGTATTTCTTAAACCTTTACTAAACTGGTAGGTGAAAACATGCCATCTCTGTTTAAATGCAAAAGTGTAAGTGTAGCCAAAACCGGTTTGGCTCAGTGGATAGAGCGTCGGCCTGCGGACTGAAAGGTCCCAGGTTCGATTCCGGTCAAGGGCATGTACCTGGGTTGCGGGCACATCCCCAGTGGGAGATATGCAGGAGGCAGCTGATCGATGTCTCTCTCTCATCGATGTTTCTAACTCTCTATTTCTCTCCCTTCCTCTCTGTAAAAAATCAATAAAAATATATTTAAAAAAAAAAAGTGTAAGTGTAATCTTGAACACATAGGCATTTCTTCATATGCTTCAGGGGAGTTTGTATTTCCTCCTTGGAGATAAAAGAGAAAAAGAGTATTTCTTAAACCTTTACTAAACTGGTAGGTGAAAACATGCCATCTCTGTTTAAATGCAAAAGTGTAAGTGTAATCTTGAACACATAGGCATTTCTTCATATGCTTCAGGGGAGTTTGTATTTCCTCCTTGAAGATTATCTGCATACAGTCTTTGTCTATTTTCCTGTAGAACATTTGCTTTTCCTTCTTTATTCTTTTTATTTTAATATATTGAGGATATTAACTCTGAGTGTCATATGGTTTGCAAATTCATCTCATTTTTCTGGTTTGTCAAATGAGCTGAGTCAGCCAGACATTTCCAGTTCAGGTAAGTGTGAGTTGTGTTTAGTTCCAGTAAATCATGTTGAAAACAGGTGATAAACTAAGCAGCTACCCCAACACTGTGGGGGTGTCCAGAACAGAAGGACGACGTATGGGCCAGGGATTTAGATAGAAAGAGCCACAGTCTGGAGGCTGAAGAGACAGGTTCCAAAGCTGGCTGGGGGCTCTCACTTCTCACACATGGGGGTGCAAATAGTATCCCAATTCTGAAAATCAATGTAATTCCCTCAGCTCCTCTCACGTACGGGTCTTGGCCAGAAGCGTCCCCTTCAGCTTCTCAACAGGACTGGGGGGCTGCAATCTGCAAACCATTAACAGGAGTTTCCTTCTCCCACTTCAGTTAAGAACAGTAAAGCTAAGCTGCAAAAAAACAGATGAAGAAGCACAAGATTCGGTCAAATCTGGTCATTCTGCTTATATAGTAGCAGGAAGTAGGCCAAAAAAATGCCTTTTTTTTAATACTATGGAATGCTTCTCCCAGAGAACCCAGGGGTGGGCTTTCAGGCCAGTTTCCTGACAAGGTGGCCCAGGAGGCATAAGATGACTTTCATCCCAGAGAGTCTTGGGGACTAAGGTGGGTCCCTAAAACGGAAGATGCCGGGAGGAGGCTGGGTTCCCCTGCCACAGCGCCCAGGCTGGGCCCTAGCGCAGACATGCCGACAGCTGTACATTTCCTGCCGCAGCAGAGCCCGGCGCTGCCCTGGGACACTGGGGACCCCGATGTAAAAGTCTGCATGCTAATTGTCAGAGAAAGGAAACAGGACTCTCACTGTTCAAAACCAAAGGGCCATGGAGAATTTGACGTTAGAATGTGATCAAAAAAGACTTTCTTTAGGACGGAGTGTGTTTCCTCAAAGTAATAAAAGTGTGGAATCCCCAGCGTCTCAGCAGTCTAGACTGAAGGATGCCCGTGTCCGCTGGATATCACCGTGTCCCTGTGTGTAGGTGTCACTTTGCATTATTATTCAAACCCTGTCGATGAGCCCAAGTCCTCACTGTGTGACAGGGCCTGTGTGTGGGGGAGCCCTGGTCTCCTGCTGGCTCCTGCAGGGCCTCCGAGCTCCTGGCTCCCTTCACCTCCCCTCAGGAGCCGGCCAGGTGACAGCCCGACCGTGATCCCTGGCCTTCTCATATATTCCCCAACATCCATGATCAGGGTTTTCAAATATGAAATTATTTGAAAATCTATGAAATTATAATGTGTTTCCCTGATAAGTGAAATTCAGTATCTTTTATTATTGCATTTTTGGCAATTTGAATGTACTTTTCCCCACATTTCTTGGGTTGTCAGGATGCTGATACAACAGGACTGCATGTCCTTCCCCATCAGAGTCTAGGCATTCTGAGCCTAGTGTCCCAGGTGTCTGATCAGCTTTTTTACCAGTCACTCCCCTAAACAGGATGCTGGATTTGTAGTCCTGTGGGTAAAGTCATTGTTGGTTGTATGGCTGCACTTTCAGAACATTCCAGGTGCAACAGGAGAAGCCTGACACAGACAGGCTGTGCTTGGCTGGCTCTGCTGAGCTGTCCAAAGTGGCCTCCATGCAGGAGTCTCCCTCTGCTTGTCCATGGGTGAGAATCCTGGCCTGGTCCTGCCTGAAGCACTGTCTTACAGATGTGGTGGTTTGGGTGGAGAAGGTTCCACCTAGGCCGAGAGACCCCACTCAGGACTCGGGCTCAGATGGTCGCTCCAGGCCCGACCTTTAGAGTCATGCATTTCACCTGGGCTCTGTTACCCAGAGAGAGCAGACAAAGGGCAGCTATTGTACTAGAGCCCGGACACCTGAGCATTTCCCACTCCTGCTCACCAGAGCCATCCCAATCAGAAGGAAATAGAGGAGGATCACTGCATGTACTGTCTGGTGAGAGAAAGTAGGGGACTTGACACTGCCTAGTGCAGAAGGAAGGGGCCAGAGAAGGACCCCAGAACATGACTGTGCAGATCCTAAGTCAGGTGGACAGATGAGCTTTGCCTCCCCCCTGCTTTGCTTCCCCTGGGCTTGGCGGAGTAGTGATGATATCCCATGTTCCACTTCAAAGTCCATTTTCTAAGGTTGTGCAAGTGAGTTCTGCTCTTTAGGGGGCTTTGTCTACTGCACTTCTGCTCATACTCCTCAGCACCTTGCTTCACCATTGCTCAGGTGGTCTCTGGCCTCCCCTGGTCATCAGAGTCCTACTTGGGAACACCACTTCCCACTGGGTCCAGGTATCATACTTTATAACTGTTTGTATAGCTGTAAAAATATACATAATAATACGGTGCTTACCTTGGAAGCCACACTTATTAAAATGTTCACGGGTTATAAAGAGCATATGCCCAAAGGCAACAATCTAAAGTCACCACATTGGTTTCCCAAGGTGGAGAATGACCACGGGCACTGACTCCTGCAGAGCTCTTGACCCAACACCGCACTAGGAAACACCAGGAGGTACCCTGCCCCCGCAAAGCAAAGCGCAGAAAACAACAATTGGTATAGAAGAGAAAGCAGTACCTATGCAGGCCCATGATATAAGTTCTTGTGTCACCCATTAGTCTACTGCAAACATCGTTTTGATGACATGAAAGCAATTAAACAGAGTATGGTCCCAACATTTTCATTTTGAAGCCATCATCCTCTCAGGCAACTCTTCTGAGTTAGAGCCAGTCTGTTTGACGGCCATTGGCCTGACTCAATTTGTAAGCCATTGTCAACTTAGACAAAGTAACTAAAAGGGGAGGCACCCCTATTGTGTGTGCCCCTCTGGGTTCCCCGTGCCAAATCTTCTGCAGATCCAACCTGTCAGAGGGAGGCTTGCTTGAGCAACTTTCCCAGGCATGAGTGGTCCTCCGATAGGGCAATGAAAAGACATTTCCTGTGTTGTGTGCTGTAATAAGAGCTACAGATTTTACTGGAGCCATGAGCTGCAAGAGAGGAAATTGGAATGCCCAGAGACAGCCCACAGTAATTAATCATTGTAGGACGCAGCCTGTCAAGGCCCTTTCTGGGGCTGATACTGCTGTCAATTATAGCCAGCCCTGCACCATCTGCAATTGTTTAAAATATCACCCGGCCGGGATCCACGTTTTTAACACTTATGCTTCATTTACACCTCCCAAGGAACACTGTAAAATACACCACTTGGCCAGGAGAATGAGGCCGCACTGACCTCTAAACAAAATGTTTCTGGCTGATGTCAACATTCGACAAAACCCTGGAGCTGTGAAGAAAAATTTCCATCACATTCCCTCCATTTGGAGTCCACACTCCAGCAGCAGGACTCAACTCTGGTCAAGAGTTAACCGGAAGTAAGAGCAGGTTGTTGCATTTCAGTGAGGGATTGCAAATTAAAACAAGCATTTCAGGACAAAAAGGGCTTTCCCATACTTAAAAAAAAATACTCCCCACTGAAAACACTATAATCAGTCATGTTCACTCTAAGTGATGCCAATCTGCTTTTCCTTCAGAAATATGATGTCTGAGTGCTGCATGCGCCTTTGTGCTGAGTAGAGCATTGATGAAGAAATGCAAGCAGGAGCTCATTTATGTGAAAAGTAGCGTATGCATCAGCACTAAAAACGTAGGTTTTTGTAACCTTTTCTAAGTATACATGTAGAAGGGACTTCATTTATTTTATTGATCTATGAAATATATAGAGATTTTCTTATCTAGAATACATCTCCTAGTGTTTTAAAGGGGGGGGAGGGGGGACAAACCTTCATAGAGTAATTCCAAAGAATACATGTAGATATACTACTCTTTAGGAAATGTACCTGACTCTCCCCTCCCCCAGCATGGCCCCCCTGACACTCTGAGGAAGTGTTGGACTGTGGACTCGAGTCCAGACAACAGTCTGGGAAGGAAACACAGCATCTACAGTGCAGAAATCTGGAGACACCTGCTGAGCCAGGTGATGGTGTGGATACCTATGGTGCCCTATGGATTCCTGATACCTGATGTGCCGGTGACTCATCTCTGAGGTCTTCCTCCACAAAATCTACAGCCCCAGCCTAATCATGACAAAACCTCACACAGATTTAAATTGAGGAACATTCTACAAAATGCCTGACCAACTTTCTTTGAACTGTCAAAGTCATGTCAAATAAGGAAAGCCTGAGAAACTGCCCCAGGTTACAGGAGCCCAAGGAGAGAAGAGAAATAATGAAACGGGGGTTCCAAGACTGGATCCTGAATTGGAAAAAGGTCATTGATGGAGACACTGGTGACATCCACACAAAGTCTGTGTTTAGCTAACAGTGTTGCCCTAGTGTTAATTTCTTAGTTTTGGCAAATGTATCCTGGTTATTTAGGATGCTAACATCTGGGGAAGCTGGGAGAAAGGAAAATGGGAGCTCTCTCAACTATCTTTGAAACTTTTAAAATGATTCCAAAATAAAGAAGGTTAAAATATCAAATAAACAAGAATCTTATAGAAGGCTGAGTCACTATAAGAGACAGGGCATGGGATGTGCTTCATGTCTGTTTGCTTCTGTAGAGTGCTGGTGATGGTTGGAAAGGCTTCACCACTTTGCTCCTGGAATGCAGACATATGACATTGAAACATGTGACATTTCAGCTCACCAAAATATTTCTTTCCCTTCTAGAGAATATTTTGGATTCCATGTCATTTGCTACTAGTAATGATCTGTGGAAATGTAAGTCCACTCTACAAGTGCAGAAGGGAACATCCAAACATAATGGGTAGTGAAAATTACACTGAGTCTACTTTCCCTGTTGGAAAGCTACACAAGAATTTAAAATATTTTATTTAAATTAATTTCTTTATTATTTTAAAAATATCTTATCTAATAAAAGAGAAACATGGTAATTAACCATACATCTGCTACCCTTCCCATTGGCTAATCAGGGTGATATGGAAATTAACTGCCACAAGATGGCGCGGCCAGCAGCCAGGCAGCTTGAAACTAACATGAGGTTTGCTTGCTTCAGTGACAGAGGATTCTAACATTCCCCGCCTGCAGCTGCCGGCCTCTGAGCTTACAGTTTGAAACATTGTTACAAATATAGAAGCTAAACAAACCCCCAGAAACCTGCTTTCAGCCAGCGGGATCTCAGAGCTGGATTTGAAACAGTGTTTCGATTATAGAACCCAAACAAACCAGATACCTGCTTTCAGCAGCAGAGGCCTCAGAGCTGGACTCAAGCCTCAGAGCTAAAGCTGGCC
>NW_006289813.1:9523074-9563250 GCF_000327345.1 Myotis davidii | reverse complement strand
CTGCCTTGAGTGTGACAGGGGACGGTGCCCCAACCCCCCAATTGGCCCTACCCTGAGCATGACTGAGGGTGGCATCACAACCTCCCGATTGCCCTGCTCTGTGCATGACAGGGGGCGGCACCACAATTCCCCAATCGGCCCTGCTCTGAGCCCGACCAGGGGCTGCACCTAGGGATGGGGCCTGCCCTCTGCCACCCGGGAGCAGGCCTAAGCCAGCAGGTCATTATCTCCTGAGGAGTCCCAGACTGCGAGAGGGCACAGGCCACGCTGAGGGACCCCTTCTCCCCCCCCGAGTGCACAAATTTTTGTGCACCGGGCCTCTAGTATATATATAAAGGACTATGGAATCCTCAGTGAGAAGCCCTGCTCTAGCCTAAATAGCCACAAACTGTGCACGTCAGTTGAACACATTTGGTGCAAAGTGCTTAGACTTTTGCTTAATTTAATTTTGTGTAGATGGGAGAGAGGTTGGAGTCAACTATGTAAGCACTTTGATGTTGTTTCCTTCATGTCCACACAGGTGTGGTGCTTACATCCTAAGCATCATTACAGTTGCACATTGATGGTGTTGGTCAGTGGGCAGCTTCATGTGTGGTAGGTCAGTTGACTTTCCCTGCAGCTGTCTAAAGTCTGTGAGGTGTTGAGAGTTTCTACATAGTCAGATTCTCCCTTTGAGTCTACTACCTTTGGTCCTCCCCAAATTAATACAGAAAAGCTAAATGCCTTGAACTTATTCCAGAGCATCTAGAGCCAAATTCTTCAACCCAGAAAAAAAAGAAAGCTTTCAAGGAGAACACAGCTCACCTGGGGGTCAAGACATGACTTCTAGACACAGCTTCCATGCATATCTTTCCTAAAACCCATCTGGCAGAGACCTGCCTGCTGTGTGCCTTTCCCTCCCTTTCTGATTGCTCTTTCCCCACTCCTCAAAAGGGAGGAGCCCTGCCATGGAGAACCTAACTGTGGCACCTTGCCCCCTCCTAGGAATGCCAGGGCACTGGACAAGAGTTTGAGGTGGAGAAGGTAAGTGGGTACAAAGCCTTCTTCAAGTCTGGTGGTGTCCACCTTGTAGTGACCAAATGCAGAGGAAGAATGAATTGTGTATTCAGGTGGTCATTAAGAATAATTCTTCATCATTGGTCACGAAGTGAAGGTTGGCTTATAACTCAGGATTTTAGAGAACTGAGGACTATTTTAACCCAAAACTTATTCTAGTCCCCTAGAACTACTTGTGTGTGCTTTCAATAACCACCACAACAAAATAAATAAATTTGAACCATATTTAATTCTAGCAAAAATAATATTATAATTGTACAACCACTTACTTTAGAGATTCATCACTCATAATTTGTTTATACTTAATAACTTTTAAAAGTACAATGTGTTCTTATTTTTGCTCTATTTTTAGCAGATAATATTCCCAATGATAACTCAATGTAAAAGAAAAGCCTGTACTAAAGTGCTGTAAGAAGATAAATTTTCAATTTCATGTATATTTCCACTACAAAGAAGAAGGAGTGACTGATCAATACAAGACCTAAGAGCTACAGTATATACTCGGAGGTACAATAGGGTTGTAGATACAATGGAACTAGAAGTCTTGGACAGTGAAGACGAGCACTCGTCTCTGGTGTGAAAGCAGAGGCTGCTGCTGTGCTCTTGCACAGAGGAGGTGGTGCTGATTCAACCCTGCACTGAAGTTTCAGGATGGCTTCTTGGTTTTTACATAGATGTTGGTGAGTAACCCAATGAAGCAAAAGAATAACATGACAATTTCATTTGAAGATGTTAGCATTTATAATTCACCAAAAAATTACATACTCTGCAACTACTTAAATAAGATAAACCATTTTAAATGTCAACATAAAGATGTGGGAGGGAAAGTGAGATTATGAAATGTGATTTTAGGAAGCAGGGGTCAGGAGAGTTTGGGGACCATATTCCTAAGTAACCCCTGCTGGTGTGAGGATAGGGTCTTCCCGGGGTCCTGAGCCTCTCTCACTTCACATTTCCTCTCTCTCCCTGGCTCCCAGGAAGGCTGAGTCAAGCTTGGCAGGACAGGCTTCCTGTTGGGACACTGGTCCAACCAAGTCCTTGTCTCTAGTCCTTCTGTGTCCACTGTGGAGGGCTAGCACCTGTGCCCGGGGGGCAGACTGGTTAGTTAGCTTTCTCCAGAGCATGTTACAGAGACACTATTGTGCAGACTCTGTTAAGACAACAATGGCCTTGCCAACAGTTACTGTGGAAACATGCCTCCGCCCCCCCCCCCCCCAATCACCACTTTAACAATGTATTTGAGAGCTTGTTTGGAAGTTCTAGCAGGAGAGCGCAGTTACCCGTATGCCCTACCAACAATGTATTTGAAATCAAGGCTTTAAATAACTCTAAACTCATTGTCTTATTACTTTCTTCTTCAATCCCATGAGCATCATATGTGTTTTAGAAACGGTCAGAAATGCAGGTTTTGAAAACTTTTCAGTTTGCTTCCATTATTATATTCCCATGGCTCTTCATCAAGCCCTATCAATTTCACTCAACTTCTACATAAAGCGTGTGGAAGATGATTTTCCCTATTCTCACAAGTTCCCTTCTCCCCTGTTTTTATAGAGTAACTTTTATTTTATTGTCATCATTATTAATAATATTGTTTGGTTACTTGGTAAGAGTCTAGTACTCTGAGAAGAGGTGACACTAGAAACCAGATCTCGGGTGCTTTAGTCCCTGTCCCCTGTACCAAGCGAGGGGCATGCAGGAAGAGCCCCACATGAAGAACATCTACTCGAACAAGGGGCATCCAGTGCCCACCGTGCCCTAATTGTTGCATCAACTATGGGATGCATCAGTTTTTGCTATTTCTACCTGACAGGTGAGGATGTGGAGTTTGAGTGCCTGGTGGACTAGAGGCCCTAACAGAGCTATCTTGAAATCTTGGTTATAAATCTGGAAGTCTGTTGTGTGTCCCACTGGGCTTCCCTCTTCTTGTCCTGACCCCACTTCCTGAGTCAGATGGGCTACAGGTGTCCCTACACAATTCTAAGTTCTAAAGGTGGTGGCATTGGGAGAAAGAACTTGATTGTACTAACAATTTCTCATCATAAACCAAGGAGCCTGCCTATCAGGGTGTCTGTGTCGGCACCTGTATTCAGGAAGACATTTGAGGAGTGAGGTAGAAGCCAGGCAGTTTTTTGAAGGAGTGTGGGAATGAAGGCACAGCCCTACAGGCAAAGTCTGAGTCATGGAGGTGACTCTGGGTGCCTCCCAAGGCCGAGCAGCCAGCACTCCAGGGAAGGTCTCCATCTGGAGCAGCATAAGGGCCTGAGCTCCTCACAGTCACCCTGAAGCAATGTGGCTGCCTGTGGAGTCATGCACCCAGACCTGAACATGGCCCTGCACCAGTGTTCCCATTCAGAGCAGGTCTAGAGTGCCCTGAACCCTGACTCTCTGCCCAGTCTTCTGCAAAACCTGAATCCCACCACACAGCCTGAACAAAGCAAGTTTTCCAAGTCTGACACATGAACACCATCTGGTGAGAACTGCCCTGGGATAATTGAATGTGATATTATAATTTTGGTGCTTTTATCCCAGCATTGAGGACCCCCAAGGTTCCAGCTGCACTTCACACAGTCGTTCTGGGCTGTAGCCTTTCGGACAGCTTTTATAAACATGGGCTGGACGGGCAGGGCCGTTCACAGGAACACATGCCTGTGGGCTGCTTATAATTGATCATCAAGATCGATTGTTTCCCCAGCATTCCAAGAATTTCCTACAGCAGATGAAAAGCACTCTCTTAAATGTGGCCAGACATAGAATATAACTCAATTTTATATTTAGTTTTTAATTGGCAGGGAACCTCTCTCTGTTCCTAATAAGAACAGCAGGTACCTACTCATCAGTAAAAAAATATATATAATAATCATGGAATATTCACTCTTGAGTTATTTGGAAATGGAGCAAACTAAAAAATATGCAAGCTAGTAACAAGCAAAGGGGATGTTTATAATGCAGCCTCTTTAAATATGTGTAGGTTCACAGCTCTCAATAATGCATTTTTGGATATCACACAATACAAAGTATTAATCTGGCTTCTCATTTGCATGACACATATTGCACCCAGTGGTTTTTGTCCCAGTTGTCACTCTAATATTCTGTGCTCAGTCCTACCTCCAGTAGGAGGGGTGTTAAGACCTCCGGGGGCAGACACCTGGGCCTCGAGCTCCAGAGCCCCCTGGAGAAGACTTTCTCTCTTTGAGATCAGCCTCCCTCGTTTCTTGCAGTCCCACCAGATGGGCATGGTGATGAGGTGGCTTCTCTAGACACATATTACACCAGCCCCTCGAACATCCAACACTAACATGCACATGTATGTGAGTTTGTGTGTGTTTTAGGTTATAAACAGCATATGGACAAATTCCTTAAATTAAAACAACATAATACAGTGCAAGCATTTAAAGAACAACACAACACTGTCTAAAAGTGGAGATGGTTCAAGATAACCAATACTATTCATACACATTTGCTCCTAACATTGTAAAAATACATACATTGCTTGTGAGCATGTGGCTAGCCCCTTAGAGACATAAGGAGGGGCTGTGCAGAGGCCAGCCTTCAGGGAGCTGGCTCCTCTCCGGAGTGTGGTGGTGGCTTCCTGCTCTCCTCGCCCACCCTGGGGCAAATACACGGAGGGACGTTCACAGAGAACAGTTGTTAGGAGCAAGGCACACGCATGCCTGGTGATTTCACACAGCTCAGAAGATGTAATGAAGGAAAGTGTGTGGGTGGCACCGAGCAGGTCCTGGGAATGCAAGGACCTAGTTCTGACTTCTCTGCAGATTGGCGTGTGACTGCAGGTGAGGCAGGGGTGGTGGCAGCTCCTGCCTGGCAGTCCTGTGGTGGAGGACCACCGCCTGCCGCTGACCCATCTCACAGGAATGAACCTCGAGGATGAACACAGGAAGGTTCGGCAGCCTTTTGATCTTCATGGAAGATGGTTGCCAGATGGGGAGACGGAGCACCATTTGAATATAACGAATATACACTTAAAATCATCTTCATCTTGTTCAACTTTTCCCTGCAACTCTCTATTAGAGGAGAAATTTATCATAGCTGTGATGTGGGGAGAAAGCTTTTAAAGGAAGGAGCATACCTTTGGAGATGTCAGAGGCAAGCGGGCGTGCAATTTAAGACTCTTGTCACTCAGTCAAGAGGACTCGCTTATACCAGGGAGCAATAAAACACATAAGGAACAAATTTATGAAAAATATTCACCGATTGATCCATTATTACTCAGATATGGAGAAAGGGGAGAAAAAGGTTTTGACAATCTTCCTCCCACATTTCTCAGCTTTGCCACGCTGCCCCCTGCACAAACCTTTCTTCTCTCAATCTGCTATGAGTCCAAAGCGAGTTCTGAGATGTACATGATGATAAGAAAAATACATTAAAATGATATGTTTTTAAATTTTCCACCCCACAGTGGAATTTTTATGTCTAGAGTTAAAGATGAAGGTCTATATATCCATGTATTTGTACAAAGTAGACATAATTAAAACAATACATGCTTATATGTGCCCTGATCGGTAACATATAAACTTACTCAAAAAGAAACTTCACGACCTTTTGATCCAATGTATTAATTTTTCAATGAAAGCTTTTAGGCAAAACTTCTAAGTATGTATTGAAACGTCTCCCATGAAGAATTCATTCCAACGTTAACAAGCGGTATGTTTGCAATTTGTTTTTTGGAGGGCAAACTATTTTTCGGGGTCCAAAACAATGGAATCTGATGAGCCTGCTCTAAAGACAAAGCCACGTTTACACTTCCCTGTCGCACTGAACATCCCCCCACCCCCCGCCGCCTCCGCCCCGCCGCCCCCAGCAATTTGCCAGTTGTGTGCATTTTTCTAGCATGACATACAGTGCTGACATGTACATTTCTGAATTCTGCGAAGGGTTTCTGTTAGGATCAATGCCCCTGATTTGGACACATTGAAAATGCTGCACTTTAGGATGTGCTAAAAATAGAGCCCACACGTGCTGGGCAGACAGGACGGGGTTTCCAGGACATCTGCTTGGTCCAGCCTGGGTGCCACCACATTCCCATCCTCCACCCATGGGAACCCAGGGTTCCTGAGTCAGAAATCAGTACTTTTCTCCCAATTTGGAATGAGAACAAAAATAAGAATAATTCATGGGGAGTGCTAACTTAGACTGTTTAAGTAAAAGTTAGGCAAGAAGTTAACTCCATGTCACCATTGTCAGAGCTGATTTAAAGAAAATCTGAGTTGTAAATGTGCAAGAAATTGCCATTGTGAGGAGCAGCTGGGAGTCTGATTTCTGGTTTCAATATTCGCACCAATAATTCTTAATAGGTGACACACACGTTTATATGACTTATGGATCAAGGCAGCTTGTTGCGTATTAACATTCTGTATTATGATCAAAACAATAGTTGGCCACTAGTCTGCATTAATGTGTTCACTGGACCTTTTGGGGGGAGCAGCAATGAAACTGATTGTTAAAGTCCCAAAATTGAGATAAAAAGTATTATTCATAAAACATAAAAGTCAGCCTTGAAGGCAGCCCCTGTTCTCCTCACCTTTGTCTAGGTTTTAGTGGTCATGTCTGGGTCTTAAGATCAGAAGCAAATCTCCTGTGAAGGACACCACAGACCACTGTCAGAGCAGCCACAGACCTGCTCAGCCACACTCACACCCTCTTCAGCTCCAGGCCACCGCAGGGTCTACCACTATGGCCGCTGCACAGGCACATGCCAGGGCCTGCCCCCAGTAGTGGCCCTATGCAGGCCAGGCTGTCTCTGCCATAGAAGGACCTGCCCTCACCTGGAGCCTGGTCTTACGCAAGAGTTGTGCAGCTCCCCAGGGGTGGAGTGCCCCAGTGGTGGGGCAGAAACTTTCCCCTCCAGGTGACTGCCACCCTCCTGAACTTCACAGAGGTAAAGTGTTCAGGCAGAAAGAAAGCTCTTGCTTCCCTGAGCACCTGCAGCACCGGAGCAATCGGCTTCCCGGCTTAAAGCTTCTCTCCTGCCACAGGGAAGCAGAGAGGGGAGAACACTGACCTCCGGCATCCTTTGCTCAGGTCTCTGCCAGAGAGAGAGAGAAAGGGCCCTGAGGAGGCCAGGGCATCTCAGCCACCTCAATGCTGTCCTTCCTTGAAGGGGCCACAGCCTCAGGTTGGCACGGATTGTCGTACCTGCCTGGACCACTGGCCCTCTGCAATGGTGGCTGACGCTTGCTTGCCCCTCACATTCTGTGGCCAGGGAGGAAGTTGTGCCCCTGAAAAGTATCCAGAATCCAGGGGCAGATGCTCCTCAGCTTCCTATTCCAAACCTGCCAACAGTCCAGGTGGTGAAAAATGAGACAGCGTCCCAACACAAGAGGGAGCTTTCTTTTTTGCCAACTATAAACTAAATCTTACTGTTGAAATTAATGCCATTTAAGACCTGAATGCCAGAGGCTCTGGAAAGCTGAAACACATTAATGCTGCTCCTTTGACAAACACCACTGGAGGGACGCTGGTTCCCGGTGCTGTCCTCACAGTGGCTATGCAAGAACACCTTCCAGGTGGGGACAGTCCCCTCATCATCTTCAGCTGAGCAAACTGTTCGTGCACTCAAGGAGCCCATCAGGACCAGAGGTGCCCACATTGCTCTTCTTCCATTGTTCCTCGACCCTTTTCACATCTTCACTCATGCACACAAGAGCCACCTGTGCCACCCACAGATGGGTAGGCCTCTCCACACCAAGAGCAGGTGCCAAGCTAACTGGGACAATGTGTACAAGAATGCAGCATCCTCCCTCGGGCCTCACAGAGCCTCGGTGAGCCTCAGTTCCTCACTGACCCCAGGTTGGCCCAAGATAGATGTTGGTGGGTTCTGAGAAGGGTCAGGGTTTGGTTTGGGTGACCTACATATTAGCTAACTGAATGCCCCAAACCACCATCCTGCAGTTTAAAACATGCCTTCGTAGTAAGTATCTGTATACAGTGCAGGAAAGAAAGCAGAGAGGTGATTAAAACACAATTTCTGCAAAGGGGTCGGTGCTCGGGAAAGGGCAGAAGGAGAGCCGTCCTGTGTGGAGTAAAGCAGAGGGAGGCATAACGATGTCTATACATGTGTGAGAGAGACGGGGAAGAGAAAAATACACATAGAGGAGAACCTCCCATAATCAAAACAAAGGTTGTGGGTGCATTCATCCTGTTGTTATAGGATACCACTAAAATACTTTCATGAAATAAGCAACTGGCATACATGCGAAAATCTGAAAAAATATTTAAAAATATTAAATGGAATCACAGTTAAGGCTATTAAATAGTGTCACTGATGCATGAAAACCATAAATGTTCTTTCTTTGCATCTTCCTATGACTATGAATTCATTTAGGTGTAATGGCAAAGCAGTGCATGTGAATATATATTGAATATGCCTCTCTGTAAGAATAGATGTTGGTGTGTGTGTGTGTGTGTGTGTGTGTGTGTGCCCACATGCACACACGTGCACAGATCCACTGGGATGTGAAGCCAGTGAAAGATTGTCTAACCTTGTGACCCATTCCAGTCCCAAGGATTCCTATGAAAACTGTGCCTGCCTGATAATTATTATTCCAACCCTATTAGCATAATGATAGCCTACTTCCCTGGTGCTGCATTTTTTATCCACAATCTCCCAGAGGTCTTTAAGCTTGTTAATAATCATTATAGATAGCCAATGAAGGGAATCATGGCTAAAATGAACTCACCTGAACTAAAGAGATTAACCCTACTCAAGCCTGAAGTGCCCCATAAGTATTCATCAACAGTCTCTTCCTATCAGCAAATAAATAATAAAGAGAGTTATAGGGAAATTACCCTGTGTGGGAACACATATTCTTGCTTCAGTGAGTGATTCCTTCCAAGTGGTTCCATCTTTAATTAACAGCACCAGACACATTTTAGGCATTTTCAGTATACACTGTCCCTGCAGATGTGGTGGGAAGTTTCATGGTGTCTCAGCATTTTATAAGATGCTAAGATATGTCAGCTGGTATGATGCTACATAAAACAGATATTCCAGCAATAGGCCATCAAAAAAAGAAAACTAAACTATTCTGAGGATGCAGCATAATCAATTTGCTTCCTCTCCTAGTTTCCCCTTTTATTATCCTAAATTAGACCTTGCCCAGGGACATGCCATGGTGCTTCTCATTCTTTCACCCTAAGATGTTCTCTGGCCTGGGCGGGCTCTTAGACACTCTGAGCTTCCTATCACGCAGAGGTGAGTGGACATGGCTGCCTGTCAAAGGTGCATGATCAACAGAGAAGCATCTGTGACCAGGTCCAGGAGCAGAAACCATTAGTGGCTCTAACATTGGTCCTAAGAACTTCCAACTTCCTGTCACTTTAACCAACTGGTGATCTTTCCTGGTTAGGTCAGTCTGTCAAGAATAACACTTTCAAAGTCTGTTCTAGTTCTATTTTGTTTCTCAAGCTTTCATATGAAGAACTCATCAGAGGTACCTCTCCTCCATCTCTGACCAACCTGGTGATCTTCAAGGACTCATGGTTTTGGTTCTATCTATCCTATTCTGACATTCCCTGAACATAGTCCAAGGCCATACCACTGAATGGACTCATAGCAACTGTATTTGTTCCTGATGCCCTCAGTCACCAGTGACTCCCAATTCTGCAGTGCCCAAAGCAACTCCTTGTGGCATGTTGTCCTCTGAGCACTGGCCACTTTAGTGCTCAAGCAAGAAGGCTAGGGTATTCAGTTGTTCTTCCCTCGAAACTCACATCCAGATGGTGCCTGGTCACAGCCATAGGACCTTCAGTTGAAAATGCACATATAACTTCTGACACTGCAAAACATCCCTACTGATAGCCTAGTGATAACAAAACCTTACTGATAACACAAACAGTTGAATAACACACATTTATATTCTGTATTCTTACAATAAAGTAAACTAAAGAAAAGAAAATATTAAGGAAATCATTAGATTTGTCTGAGTTTATTCAAATAATTGCAAATCTGCAAAAATGTTTTTAAAACCTTTATTGAAAAATACCTGTGTATAAGTGGACCCATGAAGTTTAAACCTGTGTTGTTCGAGGGTTAACTGTAGATAGATAGATAGATAGATAGATAGATAGAGGCATTTATTTATTTACTTACTTATATTTTTATGTATTTCAGAGAGGAAGGGAGAAGAGAGAGATAGAAACATCATTGATGAGAGAGAATCATTGATCAGCTGCCTCCTGCATGCCCTCTACCCAGGATTGAGCCCACAACCTGGGCATGTGCCCTGACTGGGAATCGAACTATCACCTCCTGGTTCATGGGTCAATGATCAACCACTGAGAAACACTAGCCAGGCTAGATGGAGGTTTTTAGAGATTTATTTAAGGAATCAGCTTTGGCCATCATGGGGACTGCAAAGTCTGAAATCCACAGGGCAGGCCAGCGGAAGGGCAGGGTGGAATATTCTGGGCAGGAGCTGATGCTACAGTCTTGAGGTAGAATCTTTTCTTTCTGGAGGAACCCTCACTTTGCGTGTAAGGCCTCTCAGCTGATTGAACAAAGCCCACCCACATCATCAGGGCATCTCCTGCACTTAAAGCTCACTGATCCCAGGTATCAACACACCTCCAAGCAGCTTCACAACCACACTTGGCCAGGTGCCTGATTGAATCGGCATTGCCAAGGTGACACACAAGGCCAACCATCACAGGAGTCAGTAAACTGTGAGACCCCAGGAGTCATGGGTGGAGTTCTTGGGGTACCATGAGGAAAAGAATTTCCTGAGGCTCCCCCCAGGAGGATGGGGTTTTGTGGAAAGCTTTATTAATGATGTAAAATTAAGAGGGTTCCCCTCCAAGGTCCCTTCTCTGTCCATCTTGCCATGGAAGAAGTCTAACCATGTCTTCAGCAGGGCCAAGTTTAAGGCGATTCCTATAGTTTCTGTTCCATATTAAAGCACAGTCCAGTCCAGAGTTTGACTACCTTAGCTTGTGTTACCAGCTGCAGTCCATTGCATGTGGGGTCACATGGCTATGGCCATGGGCCTGCTTAAGGCCACAAGGCGATGGAGAGAGAACAGGCAAGCACTCGGGTGAGTGTGGGTCACAGAGCAAGAGAAAGAGAAAGAGAGAGAGAGCACACAAGTGAACAAGAGTGAGAATTCTTTGTCTGAGGATTTAACCAGGAGCTTAGATTTCACAAGCTTCTGATACGGACCACCCCCAGCCCATCCCTTGTTTCCCAGGCTAGACTGACAGGCACGCACCTCCCCTACATCACCCTGACTTCACTGTGCATGTACCCATCTTCCCCTCTGTTCAGTTACTTCCTCCCGCCCCCCCGATCTGCAGGGAATGGGCTGGCAGTTCCCTGGGGAGTGTAGAGCTGTAGCTTCCTGGTGAAAGCTGCCCAGATGACCATGCTTATAATTTCTGGCCTCTCTTTTGCTTTCTATCCTTTTATTAAATTAACTAGTAATCACAGCAATAACACAGGCACATATATCTTTCCATGTTTCAAAAGGCCCCGCCCATAATTTGTCAAATGGGCAACCCTCCCAGACCTGACACCCTGCAGGGAAGGCCCCACCTGCACAGCAATGGACCCAGGCCCAGCAAGTTTTCCATCCCGACCAGGATCAGTAGGGAATCTGGAGGGCTGAAATATATCATAAGCACTTTTAATAGTCATTTTGAAATAAGATTTTATTTTAAAAAAGCAAAACATTAAGTGATCCAGAGTTTATAGAAAGATGTCCGAGTGGCTGAGAACTGACATCTGACATTCCAGGTTGCAGAAGGCATCCTGAGCCTTGGAATGTGGCTGAGCAAGTTTCTTCCAAAACAGGGTGTGGACTTAACACGACCTAGTGCCATCACTGACTGTTCTGGAAAGCCTGGCCGGAACCCAGGGCAAATCCCAGGTTTGTAAAACTTAACAGGATGAATGAGGAAGAGATGTTGGGGTTAGAAGATCCACAGCTTTAACAAATGCCATTTTATCAAAGGCCTTTTTATCTTTTTGAGCATGACATTAGTACTTTAAAGCGTCTCATCCATTCACTCAGAGCACATTTATTGTGTCCCCACCAAACTGCATCCCTCTCCTGCACGATTTGGGTTCTGAGTCCAGCATCCTCTCTCTGAGCTGCAAGTGGGGACCAAGTCTATGCCTCTCAAAGCCTTGCACTTTGAGTTGAAAGGTCACAGCAGTCCCACCTCGCTGTCTATGTGGCCATCACATATTCTCCATCTGAAACTGTCAGGCACATTTCTCAGAAATTATTCTGATCTTGTTAGTGAATGCACACTGGTTTGTGATTAAGATGCCACACAGACACATTGACAAACACCTTCTTGGTTGGCAAATGGGATGTGCACAGCGGTAAGGATGCTGTCCTCAGAAGGCCAGATGCGGCCTGGGAGAGGGGCAGCTTGTCTCTGCAGTGCACCTGTTCTCCTCAGCCTGTAAGACCCATCCCAGGTTCAAGCCACAGTGAGAGCCTGGGGTATCCTTCTGGGTGGGTGGGGATCAGTTTGAAAAGTGCACTTACCAAGCTCTGATGTTTCCCTGCCTCTTTAAGGGGGGTCTGGGTGTGCATTCCTTAGGGGCCTCTGTGACCAGGGACACCATGAAGTGGATTCCTTCTTCAAATGTGCAGGTGCTAATAATTGATGGAAGAGAGAGCCAGATGGCCCACCAGTTAAACAGCGCTGTTTAATGTAACAAGAGAAACCTTTGAGCCAGTGAAGAGATGTGCTGAGCGTGGTCTGCAATGAGACAGCTCTGGTGGCAGCCCCCTCGTAGCTGGAAGAGGGCAGGAGGGCCAGGCTGCGGTGGGCCTGCTGTAGCCTTCCTACCTGGCAAGTGTCAGCTCCAGTTACAACAGTAACACAGGCACTACAACCCATGAACATAGCAAGAAACAGCGCCGCGATGCCTTTTGTTAAGATTTACTATGCAAAATCAATTTGAAAATGGCAGTAAAAAAATTTTTATTTCAATGCACAATGTACTGATGGAGCCAAACTGTTGAAATGGGGGAATGAGAACAGTAATTCCTGGCAGGCGCACGTGTGCTGAAGTGTATGATGAGCCACCGCCATCCACGCTGTGTCCGCTCTCAATGTCCAATTATTTCCTCCATTTTCTTCAGCACCACTAACAAGAGACATTAGTTGATAAAACTGAATATTTATTTTGCCCTGACTATGGAAAGCTAAAAACAAACGCTTTTCTAGCCCCGTCTGCACCCCAAAAGAAAAGGGAGCGGAGGAAATGCAAATTCATGGCACAGGGTGGATTCAGTCAGAGCTCCTTTGTTTACACATAAATTATAGCCAACACCTCTGGCGAGAGGAGCCACCATGCTAACGTGTAGGATTGCCACTGTGTGCCCAATTAAAAGGGTGTGAAGTCTCACAGTCACAGCACACCGCAAGCTCCGCTCCACCGGTCTGACAGGGGATGATTAACAGCTGAAGAATTTGGAAGCCAGAGCAAATCCGAGCGCAAAACTTGGGGTCTTGACTTCCTGGGAAGAAAATAAGCCAAATCCATCTTAAAATTACTCCAACAAATTTCCAAAATATTACCTTCACTCCTTCCGTGGCTGCTCATGCACTTAGGTGCCCAACACAAATAGGAAAGTACTTTGAGGATAAAATGCTTAAATGAATTTAGATTAATATAAAAATGAGCCTCTGGTTTTGTCCAAATTTCAAAGATCAAAGAGAAGCCTGAAGAATCCCAATTTCTCTTAAGAAAACTGAAGATGTTTCAGCCTTGATCTAAACCAGACCAGAGGTTGAGCCTGAAACCTCTCCAGTCTACTTCCTACATGAGGGCTGCCCTCTCATCACAGGACCCATGGAGATGTCCATGACCCCAATGTCTAGAGGCAGCAACATTAAAGACAAAGACTATTTTTTAGTGTATTTTAGGTTCACAGGAGAATTGGGTGTAAAGCACAGAGAGCTCTGAAATACTCACTATCCTCTCTCAAGCACAGCTGCGCTCCTCTCCCCATATACATCTTCCATCTTTGTGAGACATTTGTTAAAAATCAATGAGTCTACAGGAACACATCATCATCACCAAGAGTTCACACCTCACACTAGGGCTCATCTTGGTGTTGTACAATCTGTGGGTTTGGACTGTCAACCAGTGGCCATAGGTGATAATTCAACACCTGTGGCCCCCAATTTGGGGTGTGGTGCAGGAGGAAACATTTTTCAGTTGAGATACTGCACGCTATGGACCAGCAGGGCTGTGAGGCGGCCATAGGGCAAGCACATCCTGGGCAGGCTTCTCTCTGTCTACAGCTCTGCCCCACACCATTCTGCTCCACTCTGTTCTGGCGAGACTTCTTCTGTGTTTCAGTTCCAGCCAGGGAAACATGGTCCTCAGTCTTCATTGGAAAGGGGAAGTGCACTCCTCTATCCAGAAGGCAGCTGACTTAGATGAAAGTCCTCTCCCCTAGTCCCTGACCACAAGCAAATGAGGACTCCAAATTCTCTAGTTTGATTCATTGCTCCCCTCTTGCCCCCCACAAAATACTATTCTGATTAGTCAGAATGGAGATGCTCTGATTGGTTGGTGAAAATGTCGATGGAAATATAGCTGCACAGCTCTGATTGGATAAGGAAATGCTCAGTCCTATTGGTTGAATTAGGATTTTAGAAAAACCTCTGTAAGGGGGGGCTTAAGAACACAGTGCAGGAAAGCTGTTCAGCATAGGAGACAGAAAGTTCAGTGCAGGCTTCTTCTTGAAGTACATTTTGGGTGAGAAGCTCCTGTGGAGAAATGGCTGCTAGTTTGTTTGTTTGTTTTTTTAAATTTTAACCCATTTAGCCACCAGGAGCCCTTCTTAGTAGATATCTTCTTTCTCAGGGTCCACAAGACAAATGTATAATTATGTACCCACCATTATAGAGTCTTTTCACTGCCCTAAACATTCTCTGTGGTCCACCCATTCATCTTTCCCTTTCACCTAACTCCCCGAAACCACTGATTTATTTTCTATCTTCATACCTTTGCCTTTTTCAGAATGTCACACAGTGGTGTATTAGCCAGTGCTCTCCATAGAAGCAGAACCAATAGGATGTGTGTGTGGAAGATATTTATGTATATACTAGAGTCCCAGTGCATGAAAATTCATGCACTGGAGGGGGAGTTCCTCAGCCTGGCCAGGCCCCTCTCATAGTCTGGGAGCCTTCAGGGGTGGGAGGTGACCTGGTGATCAGGGGAAGGTGATGCCCCATCACACCTCCACTGCTGCCACCGCTGGCAGCTCAAGCCTCGGCCAGCCCTGGTTACCTGCTTCTCGGGCCAGCCCTGGGCAGCTGGGGGGCAAGGGGACTGGGCACCTCCATCTTGTAGCTGTGGGTGCCACCATCTTTGAGGGTGGGGCAATAATTAGCATATTCCCTCTTTATTAGATAGGATATATTATATATTTATTTATTATTAAAAAATGGCTCATGTGATTATGGAGGCTGAAAAGTCCCAAGATCTGCCATCTACAAGCTGAAGACGGATTATCCATAGTGTGGTTCCACTCTGAATGTTAGCAGGCTTGAGACCCAGGAAAAACAGATGTTTTTGTTTGAGTCTAAAGACCAGAAAGAGACCAATGTCCTACATCAAAGCAATTAGGCAGGAGGAGTTTCCTCTTACTCAGCCTTTTTGTTCCTATCAGGCCTCAACTGATTAGATGGGGTCCACCCACATTGGGGAGGAGGCTTTACTCAGTATACCCATTCAAATGTCAGTGTCATCCAGAACACTCTCACAGACACACCTGAATGTTTGACCAAGTGTCTGAGCATCTAATTGTCCAGTCACATTGACACTTAAAATTAACTATCAGAGTTAACATCATACTGCATGTAACTTGTTTAGATTAGCCTCTTTCATTTAGTAATATGCATTTAAGATTCCTCCATGTCTTTTCATGGCTTGATAGTTCATTTCTTTTTAGTGCTGAATAATATTCCATTGTCTGGATGGACCACAGTTTATTTATCCATCCACCTACTAAAGGATATCTCGTTGTTTCTAAGTTTGGCCATTATGAATAAAGCTGCTATAAACATCCATGTGCAGGTTTTCATGCGGACATAATTTATAATTTGTCTGGGTAAATATCAAGGAGTGTGATTGCCAGATTGTACAGTAAGAGTATCTTTAGTTCTAAAAGAAACTATTAAACTGACTCCCAAAGTGGCTGTATCATTTTGCTTTCTCACCAGCAGACAGCAATACTTTAGAAAATAATTTCTCATGAACCTGGCAGCATCCTTCCTTGAAGTCTTATTGGTTGGATTACCTCTTAACATCTCCTCTACTTCTCTGTCCACACATTGTTCTCGTCTTTGAATCCTGCACCCTCAGGTCTCCTTTCATCTTCCACACACCTTATAAATCCCTGTACAATCATTGGTGGGTGAACCATCCTTAGTCAGAGAACCTATCATAAACTCTAGGTGTCCGGGTTTCCTGAGCCCCATCCGCACAATATATGGAGAGTCCCATTCTCCCACAACCCTTCTAACAATCATAGTTATGGATCCTGTCCACCTGCTCTGGGCTGCTCCCAGCCTCCACTTCCCCCACAGAAATATCTGCTCACACTCTCAGGTCCTAAGGATAGGAAGGAGCTGACCCCTTCCCATGGTGGCCCTAAGAAGATGAGCAAGTCTTCTCACCCTATTCTCCCCTCTTCCTCCAATGCTGTCCTATGTTCCCAAGGCTTCGGGGACATTGGCAGCAGCTAAGCACACCACAGTTTTCATGAGGAGAAGTCAGGAGCATGTAACTCGGAGGAGGGTGACCCATCTGGTGCTGTTTGTTGCCTACAAGACAGGACTTCTCCAAGGAAGGACGACCCCTTCCCTCGTGAGAGAGCCTGAGGTTGGGGGGAGACACGTTCCAGAGCTTCACTCCATGGATGATCGCATGTTTTGTTTAAAGTTTTGATTTATGATTGTAAATTTATGGCAGGAATTTATATAATGTTTTGAAATTCTCCATTAGACTTTTCATCCACTTTATCATTTTCTTATCTGGGTAAGGCAGCTATTATTTGTCACAAGAATCTGAGACAATAAGACGTGATGAATTCCATAAACTCACTCCAGAAAATAAAACCCAGAAGCCAGGCATTGAGTGCAGTCCTGAGGTCTCTCTTCTGAATTACTCATTGTCCCCTGATGACATGGCATACTTGTCACCTCCCAGAAAGAACCACTGCCTCCATTCCCCAGGTGTAGGTCACCTTCCAGTCACGGTTACAGCTCTCTGCTCTTCCTCTTGTTCTGATCTACCCACCTCTCCAGCTGCCTCTGTACTAGTACTGCCAACAACAATCACTGCAGCGATCTGACGGGCAGGTACTGTCACTGTCCCATTTTACAGGTGGGGAGCTGAGGCACAGACAGGTAAACAGAACATGTCCAGATGAGGAACAGGGCTAGGATCCAAACTCGGGCCATCTGGCCTCAGAACCACAACACTGAAGCAATTAGGATTCAAGCTCTCCCCCAGGTACGAGACCAGCTCCACCAGGATGCTCCTGGGGCATTCACCCATCTCCCCACCCAGCCACCCACCAGGAAATAGTGGAAGGGGGCACACAGGGCCCATGAATTCTCACTTGGAGTGAAAGGCAACTCCACTCCCCAGGAGTCGACAGAGCCCAACAGTGGTAATGGGACAGCACATGGAAGCTGCTTTGGCATGACTGAAAAGGCATGTGTCACCAGGGATGGATCTGCTAAGAGCCTTTTCTCTGTAGTGCACAGAAAAAAATGTTCCCTGTAACCGAATAGTCATTCTCCTAGAGAGAGGACTATGCAAATATACCTATTAGAGCATCTAAAATCTTCTTCCTTCCCCGAAAACTCCATGTGCTCAGTGGTCACAAAAATGAAATGCTTGTGTCATCCTTCAGGACACCCACTGGATGGTGCCAAGCCTGGCCTGTGCCCTATATCACCTTCAGCCCCTGTATGTGTTTGGCGCCCACAGGGAACAGGTGTGGGTGACATTTGAGAGGATTTGTTTTCTGATTCCCTGCCTTACAGCTCTGACAGATAAGGACTTGTGTCCGATGTCAATTATTTGCCGACTGCCACTTCAGGGACATTTTTTCCAGGGCTGGCGCTCATCTCCACTCGGAGCCCTAGCAGGAGCCCTACCTTGCACTTCAGAGAAGAGCACAAAGGCCCCATGTGAGGTGCAAGGTGGGATTTCAGGCAAGGAAGGCGTGCCACTCCCACAGCCTTTCATGCCTGCAATGAAAAGGGTTTTAAATGAGATGTAGGTGTAAAGGGCGGAGGGGGAGCAAGACCCTGCTGACAACACACAGGTGTTGGGAGGAGATGCCTCCATACACTAGGACAACTCAAAAAGTGAGACTTCTTTTGTGCACACATGCCATTCTGTGTGGGAGGCTCGTGGCTTCCTTCTCCACCCTGGGTCCCTGGTGGAGCCAACCTGACACCCGGCCTAGAGCCTGTCCCATGCAAACTCCAGCCTGAGAAGCACCAACTTTGTCCACTGGGAAGCAGGGTGGGAGAGCTGGGGGCGCATCAGTGAGGACCCTGACTATCCCAGGCACCTACGCATGGCCTGACTACCATGCGCAGCCTACGATGATGGATCCAAGAGCCCTTCATGCACTGGCTTCAGTTTGGGCTCCCCTGAAAAGCCAGCCTTTTCCATTTCTAAAGTCTTACATCTTTAAAGTATTCTTGGAAAGTCCTACTTGTTCCTCATTGACTAACCTTAAATAGAGAAGGAAAAACGTTTATTCACAACCCTTTTGAGGCGGCTCACTTGTGAAAGTGTGGATGAAACCTGCACTAACGTTTGTGCAACAACATTTTCCAAGCACAGGGGTGCTGGCTCATTGAAGAGGGCACAGGAGGGTTTGTTGTTGTTTAGTTTTTATTTCATTATCATAAATTTAACTCTGCAATTCAGCTAGACTTGGAAGGGGTAAGGAAATATGAACCCAATGAACTGTGGCAAGAGCACAAAAGTGATAAATAGAACATTCTATTGATTAATCACAAAAACAATGTGTAATTATATATGTGTTTTCCGATGGTCTTAGTCAACCCCTGTGAAAGGGTCGTTCGACCCCCCAAAGGGGTCTCGACCCACAGGTTAAGAATCGCTGTTCCAGCTGGTCCTGCCATCCTAGACCCAAAGCACTCTGTGGCTGCCACAATATCCATGCTGCCACTCACCTGGCCGAAGGCCACATGCTTGCCATCCAACCTCTCAGGCTTGGCAGTGCCGATGAGAAACTGGGGGCCGTTTGTGTTGGGTCCAGCATTTGCTGTGGCAAGATGCCAGGACCCATGTGCTTCAGGATGAAATTCTCATCATCAAACTTCTCCCCATAGATGGACTTGCCACCTGTGCCATTATGGCGGGTAAAGTCACCACCCTGGCACATAAATCCCAGAATAATTCTGTGAAAGCAGGAAACTTTATAACCAAATCCTTTCTCTCCAGTGCTCAGAGCACAAAACAGCTCAAAGGAGACATGGCCCAAGGACTTGCCGTCTATGATGATGTTGAAGAACACGGTGGGGTTCACCATGGCTGGGCATGGGTGGCTTCTGGGCTGTGGAGTCTGCCAGAATGGATGGTTTTTAAATGGAGTGACTCATCATCTGTTGCAAAAGCAACATGATTAAACTGCTTCTTAAGTTCCATGTGAGCTGAGAATTTCCTTAAAGCAGGCCTCTCCTAGGACACTGGTACCTGAATAGATAGGAGTGGGGGTGTTGAGGTCCTTAACGTGTATCTGTTTCTAAGTTGCCTTCCCCTGCCAGCAGCTCCAGCAGCTCCTCCTGGAATCTCACCTCACCGTACATCCACATCAGCCCTGGGTCCCCCGAGGCCCTGGTTCTCACACTGGTCTTTAAGGTGAAAGCTGACCTGGCAGGGCTGAGGGAGGTGCCCTTTGCTTCTCTGTCAGGAAAGTCATCACTGCTGTAATAATTTGCTCCTGGCTGTGGCCTAGCAGCTGTCTAAATTTACAAGGTCAATCCTCAACCTGCCTAAACCCAACTTTTTGGGGGCCCTGGGGTCAGGTTTCAAATAAGTGCACATTCCTTCTCTAACCCAAAGCAGCCCGAGGGGCTCAGCACACTTTAAAGATGGATGTTCGTCACTTCTCACATTGGGGACTTCAAAGGGTGGTTTGGGGCCAGCTGACGGGGAGCTTCCTGAAACTTCCCGAGCATAGGCAAGCTCTCCCGGGCTGGGTGTTGCAAACTCTGGTTATCGCCAGGCTGTCTGGCAAGCCGAGTGCAGCCCTGCCCTGCCCTCCCCTTTCTCTTGCACTTGTTAAAAGTAATTAGTGTTTGCACCCATATCTGAACTTTGATTTGTTTCCAGGATGGAGATGTTGATACTCCTTCTGATGGCTGCATAAATCACACATTATTAAGTTACCTCCCATTACACTGTGTTAAAGGGTTGGCAGCTCCTGGCTTTACAGAGGGGCTTTTATAAACACAGCAAGCTTGGGTTGCAGCAGCAGCAGGAGCCGCTATGGACAAAGCCTCGCACGCAGATATTACCCCTTCTCCTCCCACCTTCCTAGGCCCAGACTCTGCCTCAGTCACCAGGGATGAAGCCCTGGCAGTGATTAATTTACAGTGTTCAAGTAGGATTCCTGGACTGGGCTCCCAGAGCTGCATAGCTCCTGGAGGAGAGACCATTGTCATCATTCTCATTTCGCAGAGGAAGAAACTGAGTCAGGAGAGGCTTGGCGGCTTACACTACCTCACCTAACTGGGAGCTGTGGACAGGGCCTTGGATAGATGCCAATCTTCTGCCGGTGAAGCCAGCGAATACCACAGGATTGCATGCTACCCTTACAGGGTCATGGATAGGTGGGCTTTTCCCTGCTGGGAATACCTGTCAGAGCTGCTGATTTCACTGGTCAGGGCCCGCTGCTCCAGACACCAGATCCTGGCCCATGAGGCTCACCCACTCACTAGGAAGTTCCCTGCATGGACCAGGCATAGGACAGTTCTGGCTATACTGGCTATTTACTTGGAAATGGACTGGGACCAAATCAAAACCAACCAAGGAGGAAAATTAGCCCGGGCTCCTGGGGGGAGCTCTGGCTGTGTCCTCAACTCCGAACCAGTGATGGGAGGTTCTACATCTTCTTCTCAAGGCTCAGAGCCTGAGTGGGGACACAGTGCAAACTGCGGTGAGAGAGGCGGATAATCTCATTGACAAGATTACTGGGGGTACAAATACCTGTGCTGGTGCCATGCCTACTGCAAGCTCACACAATGATTTTTGCAGCAGCCAAGTGGTCCAGGGGTCTGTCCTGCCCAATTAGCATATTACTTTTCAGAAGCTTTGCAAAGGTGAATGTGAGAATCTACCTCAAGTTCAAAACTATCTTTATAGTCTAAGTCCACATCTACCTCGAGTATTAAGCACTTCTTCCAGTGATTTGAGATCTATTGGGTTTCTCTCCTTAAGAAATGGCTGAAAATATATATATATATATTTTTTTTATATATATATATATTAGGAGCCTGGTGCATGAATTCATGCACTGATGGAGTCCCTTGGTCTGGGTGGTGATTGGAGCTGATCAAGGTCACAGAGGTTGGCTGGCTGACCAGAGGGAGGGGCCGAGGAAGGTTCAGCCGGCCAGGGGGAGGGACCATGGGAGGTTGGCCAGTGGCCCTGATTGGGGACGATTGGGGCTGACCAGTGGCGGGGGAGGAGCCATGGGAGGTTGACTGTGGGAGTGCACTGACCACCATGGGGCAGCTCCTGCATTGAGCGTCTGCTACCTGGTGGTCAGTGCATGTCATGTCAACCAGTCATTCGGTCACTATATTTAGAATCACATGAATAGACAAAAGGGATAAAGGAGGAGGAAAATACATAAAGTAGATAAAAGAAATAAATAAAAAAAATAAAGTCTACTACTTAGGTCAGATCAAGAAAATAATGTTAATTTTTTTTTCTGGATTAGTTTATCGCACTACTTACTAATACTGTTGCTAAGTTTTGTGGTTGCAGATGTATGTATATAAATATTGATAGAAATATGAGACTGGCTGGCATAATTGGGCAGCTTTAGCTCTGTTTGAGCTGAGACACATCAAGGTCAGTACTCTGTGGTCCCATAGAGAAATGCTTCTAGGAAGGTGCAGGTAGAAGCCAGGAGACCAGGAAGAGGCTGTCACAGAGGAGACAAATGATATGGCCAGGATTTGGAGCAATGATGGCAGAAAGTGAGGAGATGGACCCACAGATACTCATTTGCATGCACATCTCTTGGCTCATATAAATATTATTTGTGGATTATTTTCACAGTGTGCTCCTAAAGCTAGGTGGTATATCCATATGGACACCTGGTACCTTATCTTGAACACCAAACAGAAAGTATATTTAAACTTACCTTTGCATTAATGCCAGACATTCTTTTCAAACACAGAAGTGTGGACTCTCAGAGTTAACATCTATCTACTGGAAAAAGATAGAATCCACATTTAAATAAGTCTGCCCAGATGCATAATTAGAATTCTGGTAAGATTTTGAGTGTTTTCACTAAAAACAGCATCAATAATCCGCTGTCCTTCTCTGCAGTTTTGATATTGTCTGCATTGCCAAAGGAAGAAAGGAAGGATGGGTGAGGTCATTCCTAGTAACTCAATACCTCCAAGCGGTTTATGCTGAAGTGGCTGGGTTTCTTTGCAGGGATTTACCTAAATGATATCATCCCAGGGAGTCTGGTTTAGATCAAGCCAGGTTAAAGATCAGGACTGTCAAAGATGATGTCATTAGATCTCATTACTAATGAAGTCAGGGTCATTGTGAGTCCAGAAGCAGTTTCAAATTCACGGTCCATTGACCTTAAGATCTGTACCCAACTCAAAACCCCAAGTGGTATAGACATGAGGAACTGACTGAGACATAATAGTTTAGAGACTGCTAGTGTTGCCTTCGAGTAATCCTGTTTGCAATGACTGATTATTTTCTCTGTATTTTTACATCACAGACTTACACATGAGTCAGAAGTGGCTTTATTTCTGTTAAGGATATATTCACTAATAACTTGCATTTTTCTGGGTAAAATAGTTCATCAAAAATGTAAATCAAACTTGGAGCTGATCACTGGGAGGCCTGGTGCTCTCTCACTAATGGCTGGTAATCCTGGAAAGCCAAACTTCTGTATTACACATGGCTATAACACAAGCAGCATAAAATGAGGTTCCCTTAATCCTATTCCACCAGTTCCTATCAGAAGCAGAGTCAAATAAATGTTCCCATATCTCTGCAGAAGTAGGTGCAGTGAGCTGAATAATGGTGGTCCCTTGTCCAAACCAGTAATATTCGCTGATATGGCAAAGATGCGATTAAGTTAAGGATTTCGAAATGAGAATCCTACCCTGGATCATTTAGATGGGCTCTCAATGTCATTGCTAGTGTTTTAATAGAAAAGAGACAGAGGAGACAGACACACCCAGAGGAGAAGGCCAGGTGTAGAGAAGCACGGGGGATGTGGCTATGAGCCAAAGAATGCTTGCAGCCCACAGAAGCTGGAAGAGGCGTGAAAAGGATCCCTCGAGAAGGGCATCCCTGCAGATGCCTGGGGTTCAGACTTCTGACCTCCAGAAGAGAGAATGCATTTCTGCTGTCTTAAGCCACCCAGGGACTGCCTGCTGTGCAGTGACAATTACAGGTCAGGGATTGCCTGGTGTACCCTGATGGTTCCAGATCAGATACCTCGCCTGGGCGATCCCACAGCTCCCTGTGTTGGCTTGCCTCTGTGAAATGTGAATGATCCTATCCACCCTCCTCTGGCTTCAGTAAGCTATATCCTATGTTATGAGGCTATTTTATAATAGTTTAAAACTCCTTTAGCATTTTAATAATGCAATCTTTGATTATAACTACAGAGAAAGATATAATCTAGCATTGTGTAATTAAAAGACAGCATATTTCAGAATATTTAGGCAAAATGCTTAATGTGTTAAACAGTCTCATGTGAGAGTTAATAAAAATGTTTTTTAAATGAAACCACCTCCTCTATGTGTCCTGAATATGCCACCCCCCATCCCCAAGGAAAATAGCCTACTTAGAAAAAGTGATTTAATTCAAATATAGAAAGAATATGATGTTGCCAGTAAAATCAAATAAATATGGAATAAGGTATATTACTGGGGAACTGTTTGCATAACACACTGAAATTAATATACTATGTGCAGTAGTTGACACAGTTCATTCTAAACCAGATAAATCATTCATAGGAAAAATAAACACCAACTGAAAACACAGATCACCAGTTGAGCCATACATATCAAGAACAAAATCAGATGTGCTCCTTACCTGTTGACACAACATGACTTTTCTGCTGATTCAGACAGTTAATCTATGAAATCAGAGTGAACACCCACTGAGCCAGACACACCGCCTAGTTAAACACATCACTGCAACTGCATGCATTTGCTCAGCTTATATAAATTTCCAGCAAATTAAGGATGCACAGTATCTCAGAGCACATGTTTAATGAGCCAAAAGCATTAAGAAGTGAATGTGCTAGTTAGTAAAACATATACATCAATTTCCTTTTTTTTTAAAAAAAACACTCAATTCACATTTTCTTTCTTTCTTTCTGCCTTTTCCTTTTTTAAGAGCAACAGGGATTTATTGTCTCACAGTTTTGGAAGTCAGACATCTAAAACCAAGGTGTTGCTAGGGCCATGCTCCCTCTGAAGGCACCAGGGAAGGACCTACTGCAGGCCTCCAGCTTCGGCAGTTCCTTGGCTGGTGGCAGTGCAACTCCTCATGTGATCTTTCTAAAAACACCCATTGGGATGGACCAACTTCCACGTGGTCCAGTGATTCCTATCCTGGTGCAGATTCTCTTCCCTCGAGTGCGGGCAGGACTGGGACTTGCTCCTAACGATAGAACACAGCAATGGCTGTGGGTGTCACTCCCAGGAGGACATGACGATATGAGAAGCTCATCTTGCTGACAGACTCGAGTCTCTGTCTCTCTTCCTGGCTTTGAATAAGTAAGCTGCCATGAATCCTTATTCTAAAACAATTAAACCCGTGTGGTTTAAATTACAGAGGTCTGACCAGTTAAGGGCATGGGGAGGCTGATGCCATTGAAGGAAGATTTTTGGAGAGAAGAGTGAATGCCATGCCATGCAATGCCACACAGACCACGGGCAGATAGCAGGGTGGTCAGGAGGCAGAAGCAGGAGTGAGGGGAGGCCTAGGCCAGAGTCTTTATGGAGGTTTCTGCAGGAAAGGCAGGGCAGGCAAAGTATACTTTTGAGGATTGGCTAGTTTGAATAATTCTGGTGGGCCTTGGAGCTGGCACGGGTGCTGTTCCTAGTGGTCGCTATCTGGCCCTGGGTTGATTGACAGTAGGGGAAATATTGTCTGTGTGTGAGACGTAGATGAAGGAGAAGGTTAAGGCTCAAGATCTGCTGGTTTGCACATGGAAAGTATTCTCCTGGACAAGTTGTCATTATCTTTAGGAATCAGCTAGCTCTGGGGGCAGCAGAGACGGGGGTCTCCATTGGGCCCTCTAAGGCCCCTAAATGCCAGCACATCAAGAATTTAGAAAATACAGTAAATATAATTGTCCCTATGATGAATAGATGTCAAACAGACAAATACAGAATTTAAAACACACACACACACACACACACACACACACACACAGCAATGCTATAGCTACAGGGAAATGGAATGTGATGATAAGCCAAGGGAGTGCTGAAGCAGAGTTTGCCACAAAGGGGCCTCTAATGGGAGTCAACACCCTGATTGTAGGGTGACACCTTGTTTGTGGGACTCTGAGCAAAAGACCCCACTAAGCCAGGCCCTGAACCCTGATCCCCAGAAACTGAGGGAGACTAAACATATTGTATTCATTTAGAAGCAACAGAAAACTAAAGCACTTATCAAAATAACCACAGAAACTGTCATGAAATATCTATACTAAAAAGGAGTAATATGCTAATTAGACCGGGAGCCCTTTTGGAGACCTTCTGGACAAAGCCTAGGACTTGGCCGCCCTGCAAACCATCCCCAAACGGCCCTCAGCCCCTCAGCCAGGCCAGCCATGCCCCCTAGGGGGGACCCTTACCCCAATGGGGGTGTGGCCAGCCTGCAAATGGCCCTCAGCCCCTCGCCTAGGCCAGCCACATACACCGCAGGGACCCTCACCCCAATGGGGGTGTGGCCATCAGTCCCTCACCCAGGCCGGCCATGCTCCCCAGTGAGGACCGTCACCCTGATGCAGGTGTGGTCAGCTTGAAAATGGCCATCAGCCTCTCTCCCAGGCTGGCCACACCCCCCTCAGGGACCCTCACTCTGAGGGGGGCGTGGCCAGTCTACAAATGGCCCTCAGCCCCTTGCCCAGGCCAGCCATACCCCCCAGCAGAGACCCTTACCTGATCAGGCCAGCAGGAGGGGCAGTTGGGGGCAAGCAGGCTGGCGGGAGGGCAGTTGGGGGGGATCAGGCCAATGGGGGGGCAAGAAGGCTGGTGGGGGGGGCAGTTGGAGGTGAGCAGGCCGGCAGGCAGAGTGGCTTGGGGTGATCAAGCAGGCAGGCAGGTGAGCGGTTAGGAGCCAATGGTCTCAGACTGTGAGAGGGATGTCCCACAGGGATCAGGCCTAAACTGGCTTTTGGACATCCCCTGAGGGGTCCCAGATTGGAGAGGGTGCAGGCCAGGCTGAGGGACACCTCCCCCCATGCACAAATTTTGTGAACTGGGCCACTAGTTTAATATAAAAATATAGACAATACCAACTTTATTGTCATTGATGATGTAGAGTAATCTGATTTAGAAATCTAGACATTAAATATTTTCAAGTTTGCAATTATTGGGCATTAGAGATGAATAACATCAAGACCAACCTTAGTCTGAGGCCAGACCGGTCAGCCTGGGAGGACTGGGACCTTCCACCCAGACACCAGCAGCGGGAACAAGGCAAAGGGGGCCATAAGCAAAGGTAGAAAGGAGCTGGGCAGTGGCTGGGGAAGAGGCTCAGGCACAGAGGGCAGCCCACAGCAGTGTTACCTGGCTTCAGAGAAAGACTCGAGTCCTGCAGCCAACTGCAGAGGTCTGAGGCCCACACTCACAACAAAAATGAAAACTGAGGCTTGCCTGTTAGAGGAGATAGGATCCAGGTAAAGAGAATCCAGCTACCAAAACCAATGGTACAAGGTCAAGGAGACATAGAATCACTGCTTTTATGAGCCTCTTCCTTTTCTCAGCTTCAGTTTCCATGTCTGTGAAGAGAGGCCATGACACCAGCCTCTCCATGAGAGGTGAGGCATCCATAGTCAATCTCCCTCGAGACACCCAGAGCACCTGTGACCCAGGCTGACTAAGTATATTAGACTCAGTGCAGCCTGGGTGAGCTCCAGACTATATTACAGGGGTCCAGGGTCCTGAGCCAGGTGACTGAGAGGCAAGTCTTGCATTGAAAGGAGCTGGTTAAAGTGGGCACAGCATGTGACAGAAATAGTTTGGGGTTGATCAGTACAGCGAGGTGAGTGTCTTGAGAGCAAGTTTCTTGATAAGTCTTGATAAGCCTGATAAATCAGTTATTTTAATTGGTTAATGGTCTTATCTTCCAGGAACAGGAATTTCCTAGCATAAACAGCTAAGTGATTTATGTCTGGTCCCAATATTCTTAGCACAGAAAGAGGAAATTGTGTAGCTCCAGAGGGAAGAGCATGTTTGCAAAGGATTACATTACATAGTGTGTAAAATCTCTGAACTTAATTCCTCATACACAGTAGGTGCTCAATAAACATGGCTGTCCACCTCAGCAGCAGTGAGGCTGGCTCGTTGTGACTCCTTTTCCTCTCAGCCTGCGAATCTTTCAATTCCATTGAACTAGAAGAGGGTATATGGCTGAACCTGGGGAGTGGTGGAGGGGGTTGAGACTTTAGGGTCTGAATGGGTGCGGGACAGGCAGTGGGCATGCCATTGGAAAGACTGCATTTTCATAAATAAGGAATGTACAAAACTTGCTCAACTCTATTCTAGCTTCATGTCAATAAACAGAATATGTTTCTCTATATCATCATCATTATGATTCCTTTTGACCCCTGGAAATTTGAGTTAGCGTTCTTGTGTGTTCATCATTCCTTACAAATGCCTAAGCCCCTTTCCTGACAGGAGCTGAGGTGCTGCCCTCTGGACTGGGCCCCAGGGCTGCAGAGCTGAAGACAAGGCTGGGTTCTGACTCAGGGGTTGCAATCTGCCCCCAGTAGCTCAGTGCCATCCCGGCCATCCTCAGGGATGTTGGCACTGAACAGCTACCCTCTTCAACTTGGAACTGACAGATGTGACTAAACTAAAATGCAGGAAACCTGTCAGGTTAGCATGGTTCCCTCTGAAAAGTGATAGCGTTGGTATAGGAGACAGTAGCTCTTTATGCAGATCGAGCTTAATAAAATAATAGTTTAAACACACTTAAGACATCTCATCAGAGTCATTTTAGTAACATGTGTAATTAATTTATTCAATGTCTTCCAAAGGTTGACAAGATGTGTTATATTGGACCAAGGTAGTAAACACTGCAGTATATAAATCCAGTTCTGGGTGTATGTGTGTATGCATGGGCACGCACAGGGCAGTCTTTTTCCTGAAAAAAATCCACAGAATTTAAGCAGGTAAAAAATGTATGCATATATTAGACAGATTAAATATACAAAATAGCCAACATTTGTTGAACAAGGCACCGTGATAACCTTTATATACCAGTTGTTTTAGTTTTTTATTTCTCTCATATCAAGTTACCACAAACTTAGTGCCTTAAAACAACACATGAGGTGATAGGGTGATGTTTCTATAAGGCAAGGAATACCAAAGATGGTCAGAAACCAGTAGGAGCTGGAGAGGCACAGAAAGATTTTCTTCACAGCCTCAGAAGGAACCAACCCTGCCTACACCTTGACCTTGGACTGTTAGCCTCAAGACCTCTGAGACAGTAAAGTTCTGTTGTCTAAGCCGCCCACCTGTGGTGCTTTGTTATGGTAGCCCCAGGGCCTAGATTGGGCCCACCTGAATACCCAGGGTTGGCTCCCTGTGGTAAGGTCCATGACCTAAGTGACTTGTCCAGAGCCTCCTCACCACACAGTCACAGAGGCCATTTTTCACCCTGCAGTGTTATGCCTCAATTACTTTACTCCTCTGACACAGGGATGATCTTATTTTCACTTTCCAGATGTGAAAACTGAGGCAACAGAGGCTGGGACTACCACCCCTGAATTAATGGGGTAACCAGGCAGCTGCTGATGCCAAGGTGCCTGCTCAGCCACCAGGTCTTGATGAGTGTGTAGGCACCATGAAATCCCAAGGTTTCTCACTCTCCAAGTGAAAATGGAGCTGTCTCCTCCCCTAAGCTACCTCTACAGCCTTTCAAATAAGTTCTCTAAACTAGCTGGTTCTAAAACCAAAGAAGGTTGTGGCCTTAAATTACATACAAATTAACTCAGAAAGAATGAGCCACACTTCAAACCACAGCTTCCATCCTCACTGTGAAGGGTCAGGCTGGTCTGTGCATCCCTGTGAAGGGTTAGCACTTACAGGTCTCAGTCAGCCCTAGCACAGCCCCATGGGCCAGTTTACTTTCACTTTCAATGCCATCCCCCTGGGGAGCATAAGGACAGAAGACATACCTCCTGTCCTGGAGGGGCTCACATTCTGGTTTTAAAGTGAAGCACAGATGAAAAATAAAAGCATACAGAAGTATCCAAGGAAGTCCATACAAGGAAGCTAAAGCATAAGTGCTAAGAAGCCCAGAAGTGAGGGTGCCAACTTGTGTGAGCTTGGTGCAAAGAGAACCAATGAAGAGGGTAGATTTTTATATTTGTTTATGGAGAATGAAATATTTAGAAATATATCAGAGAAAAAATTGTCTCTAACCACCACCACCACCACCACCACCACCACCCCACCCCTCCCCGCTCCCCCTCCAAGAAACCGTTCTATTACTTACCTAGAACTTATCTGATGTTGACAAAGACTAAAATGAGTTTAACCAAATTTGTCAATTGTTTTCCTCTCTGCAACCAGCTTTGGGGGCCTATTGCTCTGTCTCTATTCAGAAACATACATTTAAAGTCTCCAAACAGAAACATCTGGAAGGTTTCCTTGTGTCATTAAAATTTCCAAATCAATGAATCACCACAAACACTATTCCACCTTATCTTCACTCTCTGCTTCTCCCATTTCCTATAATGGATCTCAACCTCCCAGCTTGCTCCAAGCCTCCAAGGCCTTTTCATCAGCAGCATTCATCAGCCAATCATGCATTTTCAGGTCCCATTCTTTGAGGCCATCATGTTTGTAGGCCACTGGAGTTAGAACCATCCAACTTCAAAATGACATGGGTCTCGCTGTATTTTGGCCTGCATGAGGTGTGTCTTCTGAAACTGAGCTAATAGTTGTTACCAATAGCAGTTCCAGAATATGAAATTAGGGTTTTAAAAATGCATTTATCATTCAAAAAAGTTTCTTTGCAATAACATGATCAGATATGCAAGACAAGTTAGAGAGTATATATTTGGCTCACAGTACCCAATCAACTCTGATTTGGTGTGTGTGGGCTGCTAATGAAGTCTTGTGTTGGCAGTTCCTGGTGTGCAAGAAGAGGTGACAACCCCAGCCTCTTCCTCTCTCTCCAGCATGCTGAGTACTGAATGAAATCATGTCTGTGTCTGTGGGTCGTTTTCAAGTTTTTGGAATAGTCACTCCATAAATGCCGAGCTCTATATTATGATGAGTTAATCCAGTTTCTTGGAAACGCCCGAGTCCTTCTTTATGTTGGCAGGTCTTTATTACTAGATTAGCTAGTTCAGCCACAGGTGGGTTTATCCCCTTAATCGCTGCCATGTAAGTGGTACATTGTCAAAGGGCTGAGATGGTCCTTCCTCGTTCTGATGGAGAGCAGCAGGCTCTGGGTCTCTGGCTCCTCACGGCAAGTTGCTTGCTGTCCACTGTGTGTTAGCCTCTTTATATGTGAGGAGCAGATAATAGGACTCACAGGATGATAATAAGTTTCTAGTGTGAGGCTGGCTCCCTGCGCAGTTTACTGCCTCCAACTCTGTGTATGTTTGTACTAGAGAACAAGATGATCTTCTGCACCTGGACACAGGCGGCCGATGGCAAGTGTTCTGTGAAGCATAAGTATTCTGCAGCTGTAGTTGCATGGCGATGTAATGGTGGCACCCTCCATCTCATGCTTTGCATGTGGGTAACAGCTATGGAGGTAGCGCCTCCTAAAAGACCCTTGGATCATGGCTCACCTACCTATTTCCACCAGTGTCTGGGACTCTTATGCGGAGCCTTTATTTTGTCCTAAAAGTGTTTTGTTTTGTTTGTTTGTTTAATATACTTTTGCTTTACTATAGTTTCAATGCAAGAAAACCATGAACTCAAAAATATTTTTAAATTGGTGAAAAATATAAGACAGCAAAAAGAAAAGTGCACATAATTCCTTTTTATCACATTACATTTTATATGCACTTACTTTGGAACTGTTGCTTATTATCTATATAGGCTCATGCTTATTGTTCAATTTATGGGTTGTTGTTTTTTTTTCTCTTTAGGAAAATTATTTGAATCACCTGAGTTGAGCTGAGACACATCATAATTTATCTCATTGAAATTAACTGGAAACTGTTTTTCATAAATTGGCTCTTCCCTTAAGGGCAGAGTTTTCAGGAATAAACTAAACTTTCTTAGTCAAGTGAGAGGTAAGTGTATTAACCTAGGTGTTTCAAACCCTCTAATTTATTTCATTTTGGGGTCCTTTGCCACCTTAGAAATAATTGTGGAGGTTGAGAAATTTCAAGTACACAGCTTGAGGGAAAGATATGCAGATGAATAAAAGGCACCAGTTCCTGGCGTTTGAGCTCCAGAGTAAATGAGATTCATGACAAGGATAGTAGCTGTGAAAGAAGACTTTCTGAATTGCTGGAGCTTTCCAGTTTATCAGCCTAAATCCTCAGTAACTGGGTGTGGGTGTGGTGTGGGTGTGGGTGTGGGTCACAGACGAGCAGTTTGCTCCTCCCTAGACTATAAGGGCGTGTTGGGGGAGGCTGAGCATCCCTCCCATTGGAAGGGGTGGAGGGAGAATATGGAAATCCCATATGGGCTCTGGGATCTGAGAGAACAGGAAACTTGGCCCCATCCCAGTGACGGCCAACTGGAAGTTAGATGTCAGAGTTTGCCCTGCGCCACAACAGAAGGCAGGGAAGGGGCACAAAATCACGTGCTACTGGGCTGAGGAGTCTAGGGCAGCACCAATGAGAGCACCCAATACTCTCCACATCCTCTGAGAGGGATATGGAGATTGATGGAAAGGATGGGTCTCTCTGAAGACCCTTTTGGTCCACATGGGTCCTTGCAAGGGATGCTGTGGTGACACTGACTGCGGCCACTGGAATCCAGTTAAGATGGATGCTGGGGGAGCTGGGATTTAGGAATGGTGAGCCAGGTGCCTGCCTGATGCCTCCACATTTCAAGGCCTTGGAGCTGTGATCCTCTACCAGGAGAAGAGGGCAGGCAGGAAACCCTGAACTAAATTGAAGAGTTTGTCTTGAATTGAATAGGTATCCATTTCTCTTATGAAATTAAATGGAAATTTGAGGTAGAAAGTTATCTAACTTTGTAGTAGACAGAAAAGGGTGAATTCATCTGGTGGTTACTGCTGCTATAGTCCTGGGAGCTGAAGCCTCTTAATCCGGGAAGCTCTTGAATGTCACCAGAAGCCCAGCCACTGGTTTAGGCCACGTGCTGAACCAAAGGGAACTGACAACCTGGCCATGGTGGAGCTCACCGATAGCATGGTGTGGTCTGGGGCCTGATCTGATAGCATGGTGTGGTCTGGGGCCTGATCTGATGCGCCTGGCAGTCTGGATCCATTGAGCCCCTCTCCTCTCTCCATGAGCCCACCCTGGGGCAATTTGGGATGGTTCTATCTGGGGATGAGATGTTTTCTTTAATCTTTATTGTTGAAAGTGTTACATATGTCCCCTTCTGGGGGTGAGTTTTAAATATTATATGACAACAATAACAAAGGAATGTACCCATCAAATTCAAACTTGTAAGGTCATAGTGATTTTAGTAGTAAAATAAACAACTTAATTTAGAAAAATTAATTCATTCACCTTTATTTATATTCTTAAACATTACTACGTATTATTAAAACAAATTTCCAAAAAGCACTTTCTATTATGAACTAAAATGAATAAATATTCACCACCAAATGTTCTCTAATTGAGGTGTCACGACAATGCAGATTGTCTTGCTTTCTTAGGCTAAAAGAATGAAGCTTAATGGTTTACATGCACACACAAATATTAAGCAAATGTCAGCTTAGAAGCACATGGGTTAATAGAACTACTGGTGACCCCCCTTTAAATCCATTAGTATAGATATATTGTGATTGATGTCATTAGCTAATCACTTGGGATGAAATGTGTAAAACAAGGATTTTTTAGGATCCCAAGTCCTGTCCGCAAACACCATGCAGGAAGCTTTGAGCAGGAAGCAGCTGCCCGAGAAGCTCATTCCTGACCTTGTCTCTGAGCAAATGCATTTTTCTCCTTCTGGTTGATTGACTTTGAGGAAATCTGTTGAATTTATTCAATCTCGGTTGTCATTTCAGCAATTCATTTTCCCCCCAGTGTGCAAAGAGTTTATTTCATGATTCATTTCGTGGCTTATAAATGATAAACATCTCACACCTTTTCATAATTTGCATACATATCCTGGCTCTCCTTTCACAGACACACCTGTTCAATACTCACCCTGCAGTACTGTTTGCCAGTCTGCATTGTTAGCACCGTCTCCCCTGACATGGCCCTTCCCAACAGCAACTGAGATGCTCCCGTGTCCACTCTCTCCTCTGTCTTAAAATTACAAACCTTGTGAAATCGCACATTGGGGGAAGTTGATGACACCCATGGGGTAAAAATGGAATCTTGCAACATAAAGAGGCCAGAAATAAATGAGCAAGGACCAGAAACATGAGAAAATCAATTTCTGGACTGCGAGTAACGAGATAGCATTTCAGCAAAGAGCACTCTTGGAAACACCTTCTCTTGCCACATCCAAAAAGTCAAACTCTGATTTATCTTAAAATTAATGTGCTTTCTTAGCCGAGAGCAGTTGGTTCGGTTTTTGAATTAATGCTTTTGTTTTACTGTCTGACATTATTTCAAATAATTAATCTTCTCACAAAAACAAGATCTCCTTGGGGTTTTCTTCAAAATGGCCCTACCTTCCAGATAAAGCACACTATTATCACTTCCTAACACTGGAGCCCATGCTTCCATAACTTGCACCGAGGCTGTCCTGCCAATGTCATCACCATCATAAACCCTTCAGTATTGTATTTGAAAGATTCCCCCAGGAGCAGCACTCCCTTTAAGGAAACATCTTTATTAAATACTAGAGGCCCGATGCATGAAATTTGTGCAAAGGGCGCAGCCCCATCTTCATCCAGAAGGTTGTCCAGAAGGATGTCCAGAAGGTCATTTGGCTGTCCAGTCTAATTAGCATATTATGCTTTTATTATTATAGATTTGTCGGGTTGGAAGCACAGTGAAAATTACTCCTTTGTTTACAGTTAAAAAATAAATGGATATATTTAACTAAGCCCTTAGTTGAATCTGTATCTCACTTGTGAGGATTAGGAAGGGTTAAGTGATTCCTACCCCTGATGCCCCTATCATCATCTTTTCCGCCCTCCTCATCATCTCTGTGTCCAGGGATTCTGTCAGTTCTCCAGGAATTGCTCTTCTGGACACTACAGAATATGCAGCTGTGCAGGGAGAGGGATAAATAACAATGGAGAATGAAAAACTATATAGATTTGGGAGTATGATTACAAAAGAGAGTTTTACACTCCTCTGGAAGAATTTTGGGAGATGTTTGTTACCACAGCTGCATTTAGCATAATCTGACTGGCCTATCTTCCTGAAACAAAATGTGACCCTGCCATTTTCCTACCTGAAGACTGTCAGCTCTTTCCATACAAAGTAATAAATCAGGGACTACATCCTTCCAGACTTCCTATCACTGCACATCCTTACCTTATCTGAATTGCTCCTCCACACAATCTAGGGCCTTATTCCATGACCCTGGGGACATCTGCACTTGAGTCTCTAAGATGGACTGGTGGAAGCAGAATTGCAGGGCAGGTCCTAGGCTTCTTAACTCTGGGAGGCTCTGCGAGTTTGGGAATGAGGTTCTTATATATCTTACGTTATATCCTAAAAATGATAGAAGGAAAAATAGAAATAATGCAGACAAGAAAGAAACATCATTTTAAAAAAGTCATAAAAGGCCATTTTCACACCTGCTTCTCTTTCCTTGCTTCACCAAAATAGTAAAACAGAGGTAAGTGGCTAACATAATAATAATAGTAACCAAAATGTATTGAGTGTTTACTCTGTGCTAGACACCATGCAAAGCACTTTACATGTGTTATTTCACTTGCACTTTATAGAAATTCTAGTAGAAAGATATTATTATCCCATTTAGGGTCATAGGAAGAGTAAGAACAAAGAGTTTCAGTAATTTGTCCAGTGTTAGCACTCTCATTGGGGCCCGCAGCTCATTCTCTAATTTGCATTTTTAAATCTCTGATGTTCCTTAAACATGGGTGTCCTGAAAAAGAACAGGAGGCAGTGTGGTCCTCAATACTCCATTCTCAGAATGGGACTGAAGACTAGTCAGGGCCTCACGGTAACTATACAACACACACACACACACACACACAGGCACAGTCCTGGGGGCACAGTCACCCGCATGGATGTTCGTGCATACAGATGAACAATCAATCTTTGGCACACTTCCTCTCCTATGTTATTTTGGTCATCAGGATTCAGACTGACATAACTTCTCGGACCACTAGGATTTTGAGTAGCCCAGGACTTCAGGGAAATCTTAGAAGGCCAGGCACCACCTTGCTCAGATGCAGAGTGAAGCAGAGCAAATGAATCTATGACAGGGCAACACCCAGCGTGTCCCAGATGAGTGAAGTCCGTTTGAGGTGGTATGAACCGCACAGATGGTCTGCTAAGACAGTCGCCTCCATGGGGTTAGACCAGCACAGAAAACTTCTGCAAGACTCAAGCAGCATTGTCCCATGAGGGAGGCCAGGCTGACACACCAGGAGTGGGGGCGAATCCATTTCTGACCTTGTGCCGACAAGGAAAATCTATAGGCCCTCCTGGCCAAATCCCGTGATGAGCACAGTCAGCAGATTGGCCAGCTTTCACGGCGAAGAGATTTTTGCTTGCATGTAACAAACAAAACGCCACACAACTTGTTTAAATGGATGTTTGGAGGTGTGAGAGAAATACCTAATGATTCCATTATCCAAAAGCCCTGGACAGACAACACACTTGCAGTTTAAAGGTAAAGAACCACATTTAAGTGTCTGCAGGGCACGCTGTGCTCCTTACTTCCGGGCACCTTTTCAGACAACATAGGACCTCACCTTCACATCTAACAAGAGGATAAGCTGTCTAGGCTTTATTCTGGTTATAAGGTGTTTTAAACATAACTCTCAGATGAGCTGAGGGCAAAACTGGCAGAATTGACACCGTGGTGACAATGAAAACTTTCCCCACTCTTTGAGTCAGTTTTGATAGTATCACTTCTTTAAAGGCACCACCCTCTGTCTTTCTTCTTTTGGCTGAAGTGCCCCAGGTTGGGTGACTGGCCCACAAGCCTCACCTTTACCCTCACCCTCACCTGTTTCTGATCTCCAGATTCCATAGAAGGTAACCACAGACTCACACTCTCCCTTGTCTACAGAGATGTAGAGAATACAGATGTCAGATTTTAAAAGGTACACTATTTTGAGCTTTAAAAATGAAGACACAGCCATAATTTTGACATACCAACCACCACTAAAAAAAGCAGTTTCTATGGGCTGCCAAGAAGGGGCATCTCAGCCATGTGCTGGTTTGGAGCATCTAAATACTTATTCTTTTGGACCGTTTCAGCAGATCTGAATTAGAACACATACATGATATCATAATCATTACCGAGTGCCTAAGAACATATTCTACATGAAGCAAGGCTTTTATAATTTTAGTATTTGAGAACTTTGATTTTCTCAAATCCTACATAAAATTTAATAGACAGTAACTGCTAGCGGATCCGTGCCTCTGTCCTCCAGTTCAAACCTATCCCACTTGCCTCCACATTGTGTGGGAGGCTCTCAGTCACTGTATTTTCACTCATGGCCACTGTGCGATCAGTGAACACCATGTCCTTTAAGGAGCTCACCTACGCACTACATCCCAGGTTTGTCCAAATGACTCGCCAATGGCCCTTACACACACCGACTTCTCCCCTCCCTGCCTGTCTCTGCAGAGCTGGCCCAAGCTCAAGGCTCACATTGCTTTCAAAAGAAGCTCTAGGCATGTAGCTCAGCCAGTACAAAGGCAGTGCAGAGTCACACTCAAGAGGTCTAGTTCCATAAAATTTGTTTCACTCAGATCAAATGCCTGTGTAATGCTAAGTCAAAGCTGTTCAGTAGTTGGGCTGAATTTGAGACTGGGGTGGTGAGTGTGTGGCCATAGCTGCCATCTCTTTTGCAAACCCAGGGTCTAATATTAGTGGAATACAAGATTATCTGTGAAAGGTCTGATCAAAACCTCCAGACACACAGATGTGTGCCCTGAGGTTAGCAGGATCTGTGTGTGTGCACCTGAGTGTGTATCTGTGCATGTGCAGGAGGCAGGGGAGGGGAGGGAACATTACAAGAAAGTTTAAAGGAAGAATATTAAAAAGGTAGAGAGAAATTAGATCTGCATTTCTTTTAATGTACCCCCAGTCACTCTGATCGAGCTGGAAGTGCATTGTCAAATATTTAAAAAGAAAATAATGAACCTTGGATTCTAGCTTCACGAAATAAAGAGGATTAAAATTGCTGAGCGGACAGAAAGGAGCATGCAGAAAAAAAGGAACCATCCTAATTAGTTAATACAAAATAGGCTGAATCCAATTAGGAGAACCTTACGATCCGGGGCTGGTGTTCCTCCTGAACAGATGAGGACAAATATGTCCTTAAATCAATACAGCATCGCAGTGCGTCCAAGCTCAGCCCGCGCTGCCTGTGGTTGGAAAGGGACATTAGAGGAAGCCCACCAGGAAAGTGCTGACCCCATCTTTGGGAGGGGCTTTGCATTGTAATTTACTCAAACCCCCAGGAGACTGGTGAAGAAATCGGAGTCTTTCATTAGCATAAGACTGGCTAAAATCTATTGATTTTGAACTCCATTGAATATTCTGTTTTCATTACGATCTGCTGAGTTATATCTACGATTGTTCCAGGGTGCCCTCACCCTGGTTAACCGTGAGTCTACAGTATAATGAGAGTACACCTTGAAGAAAACACGAGAACTCGACTTTGCTGTCAGCTATTGTCACAATATTCTGGGAATATTCCTCCTGAATTCTAGCTTATTATTTTTAGAAAGTAGCAGAGTATTTAACTCTTAATAATTAGACTTTCCCCGAAAGGACAAACTCATGTGTGTGACTGTCAATTTAGCCCACTCTTCAACTGTTGTACTCAGTGTTCTATAGCAATGCTTTACACGACATAGTAGGAATGAGGCAAAATTAAGATAAAAATGTCAAACCTGTCTTCGAATCTCAGAGGGCTGCTCTAAATTTAGAAAATGCAGTTATATGCAGGAAAGTGGGTACACACTCGGTCAATCTTTTCACAGTATTAAGATTGTAAAGGATCTGAACCAGGTGAAGGAGTCTGTTACAAAGAATGTGGCCGAGGCCAACTTACTGACCTTGCTACCCAGGGGTCAAGTGTAAAATATCCACCAACTTTTTGTCCCGACGTGTGATGAGGGTTTTTGGGAGGGAGGACTAAGAACATTGCCATGTCCTTGTCATTTCTGCCTTTTGCTCACCATTCCTTTGAGGTCCAAGGATCAGTCTTGTGTTATTCTCAGCAATGGGTATTGGTTTCTACACACACACACACACACTCACACACGTGTGTACATGCACATACTCAGGCTCACACTCTCTTAAATACACACTGGCTTGAGACAGCCAATAAAGGTTTTTGCAAAAAAAAAAAAAAGGTCAGTGCAGTTCTCTACAATGTGGTAAATTGAGGGTCTGTGGGTGGGCACACCATCTCTGGGGAGACCGTGGGACCTTTCCCCATGTTATCTGTCAGCATCTGTACACATTTGCCTCACCTGTCCCTCTCAGGAACCACACCATAGATGCAGTGTTGCTTTCCAAAGTGTGCAGGACCCAGGGATTACCTCTCTCAGAGCAGGTTTTCCTGATCTTGGGAACTCCATGCACCTGGGATTTCGTGTCTAGGATGTTAAAAAAGCATCCTGCAGCACATCTCCTCTTGGAACACTGGGACGCTAGTCAACAAGAGCAAAGTCGCTGAGGAGTCATTACACCAGTTAAAATGAATCTGACTCAGGTTCCCAAGTTTATGTGTCCCAGGAATCCCTCATGCCCCCACCCTACCCTCATAGCCCTGTTATCTATCATGCTAGTATTAACACTGCCAGTGGAAATTTGAAGAGGTATGCTCTGTTTTGGAGAGTTGGAGATGCTTGCATCCCAGGTAGGTCTTGCCTGCAAGAAGGTCCAGCTCCTCATTCAGAAGTAGTGCTAGGCCCAGGCTCTGCATGGCTGGTAGTGGCCCACATCATCATGACCAAAGAGTGGCTTATGGCTGGCCTCTGTCCTGATGTGTCAGTGCCCAGGTTCTTCTGGTTGCGAAGTTTTTCCAATACTAACCCTGGAATAACGGAGAGCTGCATCCATCCAACTCCTCACAGCAATTCCTGATGAGAGTTCTCATGGGACTGGCTATCATTTTTCTATCATGGGAGGGGCTGCCTCAGTGTCTGTCCACCATCTGCACTGCTCCTCTGATTCATCAGCTATCCTCCTCAGTTTTGAATTGGTCACTAATGACTATGCCTTCAGGAGAATCAGAGATAATAATAGGCATAAAAGAGATTTTAAACTCTAAGCCCTCTTGAAATTTCCAGTTATTAGCAGGAATAATACAAACACAAAGGCAGCCCTAGCCAGATG